>NW_006921698.1:2638235-2676271 GCF_000298275.1 Orycteropus afer afer | reverse complement strand
CATGATCACCAAAATTCACCAAAAATAAAGAAAGAAAGAAAGAAAAAAGAAAAAAAGAAAGTATATAGGGGAAAATGCATGGGTTATATGCAAATGTTATGCCATTTTATACAAGATACTTGAGCATGCATATATTTTGTTATCAGCCAGGAGTCTTGGGAGTCAATCTCCCCTGGATAAGAAAGATGACTATACTTTGTTTTTTCAAGCTGCCATTTTAAATCTTCTGTTCTATTCTTTTACTTCATCATTTTTTCCATTTTAGCTACTCTACACTCAGCAGCAAGTTGCAGAATTTCTTCTAACATTAATTTTGTTTTTTTCTCTCTCTTCTGTCTTTTTAAATGTTCTTTTGATTTCTTTATGAATGACATCTACTATGGGACAGTTCTACTTTTTCCTGAAGGTCGCTATGAGTAGGAACCTATTTGACAGCAATAAGTGTTTTTTTTTTTTTTTTTTTTTCTCCTCTTTCTTTTTTTTTAATAGCAAGCATATGGGTCAAATTTATATGCCTAATGTTAGATAAATTCAACCTTCTTTCCTGGAATGGCTTTGAGGGATAACACTGACTATTCAGATTAGGAAAGTTCATTCCATTTTTCCCTTTCCAAAATGTTCTTCAAATAAAATCATCAACTGAAATTAATATGTATCTCTCAGATAACTAACAAAGGTAATGAAGTTTATTTAGTACATAATACATTTGCTTGACCCTAGAGGGAGCTCTGGTAGCATAGTGGCAAGGCATTTGACTGCTCACCAGATGGCTGGCGGTTCAAACCCATCAACCATTCCTCGGAAGGAAGGTTGGGCAATCCTACTTCCATAGTGATACTGCCTCGGAAATCCAAGGAGGGGTCGCTATGAGTCAGGGCTGACTCGACGGCACATAACAACAACAGCAACAAAATATCCCTGTGTATTTTGAAACATACTTGTGACATTAATGTATGACCTCAATATATAAACAGATGCATAACAATACAATACAGTCATTGATATCACACAAATAAAGGATTGTGTTAAGAAAGCATAATACCAAAACTCAAATTAAACTCATTGCTATTTAGTCAATTCTGATTCATAGTGACCTTACAGAACAGAATAGAACTGCACTGGGTTTGCTAGGCTATAATGTCTATGAAAGCCAGTGGGTTGGACCACTGACTTTTTGGTTAGAAGCCAAGCATTTAACCAGTGCACTGCCATGGTTCCATAAAAGCATAGTAGCTAATATATATTGAGCATTTACTATATACCACACCTTGTGTTAAAGATTATATGCTTATTATACTGTTTAACCCAACAAAAAAATAAACAGAAAAAAAATTGTGATGTAGATACTATTGTGTTCACTTTATTTAAACTAAACCTAAGGCAAAAAATCAAATGTGCTGTTGTCACTGACTATTCTGACTCATAGGGACCCTATAGGATAGAGTAACACTACCCCAGAGGGTTTCCAAAGCTATAAATCTTTATGGAAGCAGACAGCCACATTTCTCCCAAGGAGCTATGGTGCATTCAAACTGCTAGCCTGGTATTTTAACCACTGTGTCACTAGGGTGCCATTATTTAAATTAAGACACAAAAAAATAACTTTCCCAAGATCACCTTGCTAGTGGCTGGTAGGTCAAGGATCTTAATCTAGGCAGCCAGAGGTCAGCCTTGATTTTAATAAGTATACTCACAAGTCAAAGTACTTTATAGTCTAGATGACACTCTTATTTTGATTTAAGAGTATCCATAATGCATGTTGTTGTTGTTATTTGCCGTCGAGTCAGCCGCGACTCATAGTGACCCCTCCTTGGGTTTTCGAGGCAGTATCACTACGGAAGTAGGATTGCCCAACCTTCCTTCCGAGGAGTGGCTGGTGGGTTTGAACCGCCAGCCTTCTGGTTAGCAGTCAAGTGCTTTAGCCACTAATGCATAGTGTAATTCTTAAAGACAGTGAATGGTCTAAATAATTTACCTCTTTTTATCCAGTGCCATGCACATTTGCCTACTAAAGTGGATCAAATATGTATTAAAATGAATTAGTATTAGCTGTAACATAAGGTACATATTTTCATAAATGAAGCACTGCTTCTGTTACTCCCAGAGTGTTTGTAATTAACTAAGGTATAGTATACCGCATGTTGAATTAATTTTGACTCAAGGTGACCCGTGTGTGTGAAAATAGACTTGTGCTCCATAGGGTTTTCAATAGCTGATTTTCCAGAAGTGGATCACTAGGCCTTTCTTCTGACATGCCTCTAGGTGAACTTGAACCTTTTAGTCAGCAGCTGTTTTGATCATCTAGTGCTGCTCTAACAGAAAAATACCACAAGTGAATGGTTATAACAAACAGGGACTTATTCTCTTATAGTTTTGGAGGCTAGAAGTCAAAGTCCATAGTGCCAGCTCGAGGAACTGGGTGAAGGCCCCTCAACCTTGGGTTTCAGCTCTGCCTCTTGTTCCTGGCCCACTGGAGCTGGAGGCATCTCTTAGGCAGCTGCTGGTTGCTGAAGCTGAGAAACCTCAGGTCCACAACTTTAATGGCACAGCCCCAAGATTATCAAACAACATAGCAGGCCACAAATTCAAGTCCATTAACAGTCCCAAGGTGGGCAGACAACATGGCACGCGTTGAGATGAAGATTCAGCCAAATGCAGGGCCCAAGCATGCCAAAAGCTCCAGACCTTTCTCAAAGTATCTTCTTATATACTGGGAGCAGACCACATCCCTACAGCAGCTACTCAGCTGCTCACAGTAGATTCTACCATGGAGTTGATTACCAGTCTTATTACAGGAAATAACCACATCCATTTGCCCAGCCACTCAAAACCAGGCCTAGCCAAGTTGACACACAACTTAACTACAACAGTAGCCAAGCATGTTAATTCTTTGCACTATTCAGAAACTCCAGTACACTTGTATGCTTTACTCTGCGTTATGTATTTTAAAAAGTACCAAAATGAAAATGGAATTTTATTCACAGAGTAAAGTTAACTAAACCTCTAATCCCAAAAGAATTTATAGATTTAATATCTCTTAATCAAATGACCTAATCATATCTTAGTAATTCAATATCTTAACACCTTATCTGATGATTTGAGTTTTATAATGTCTTCCACCTTATTAAAAAACAGCAAATACTTCTTTTCCAGAGTCTATATTTCATTCATCATTGTCAGCCTAGTCCATATTTCTGCTTGCTAACATTTTAAGATAATTTGAATTACTGGCAAGTGAAAATATCTTGCTCTTGTTTGTTTATTTACATGTTTCAGAAAAAGTGAACTTTCTTCATATGAGACTTTACAGATCTAATTAGTGACCATCATTTCTGGTATTTCAGTACAAGAGAATTGTACAATAAATCAGGAAATAAAAGTTTAAGAAAAAAATGATATTTTATTCCAAAGAGATCAATAGAAAATTCTCCTGTTAACAGAGATTTGTTTGTAATGATTCTGAAAAGTATAAACTCAAGTTAGGAAGCTAGATTATGTGAAGATTATAACAATTCAAAACACCTGAAAATTTCGCCAAATAGTTCCTAAGCATCCAGAACCTAAGGTTCCATTCATCCATCTATCTATTCATGAGGGAGCAAAAACAGAACCTATATTTATTGCATCTGGTCTTGTAGTTTGTGTAGCAAGGAAAATATGAATGCTACACAGAGAATGATTTTCTATTTTGTTCTTTCATCTTACACTTTGTGTTTTGTTGAATCCCTTAGAGATTATTCTTGTGCCATAGCAACACCTGCTGGGAGAGGGGAGTTGGAACAGCCACAACTATTGCCTGCCAAACCTGTTTGCGTGACTGAATGGCACTAAATGTCCTCCATCCTCCAATATCAAACCCTTCAGAGTTGCTATTCTGCAGGATCCTGCCTTACCCCATATATTTTCAAATAACTGAGAATACCATTCTAATAACATTTTTCTCAACTCTTTCATAAAAAGCATCAATTCTCCTTAGAATTTCCAAATGCAAATGCCATGATATTTTAATATCATGCTTGTTTTTAATATGTATTTTCTTTCTGCTTTATTACTGGGTTTTAAAACACTGTCAATCATGTGTGATTAGCATCTCTGGATTTAGTATGAGTGAGGTACTTATAAGTTTGAATTAGTGGGGAAAAAGAGGTTTGTTTTTTTTTTATTATTATTATTCCCAGGTAAGAGATGCATTTGTGTTTATTCATATCATGGACAAAAACAGTAGGCTTGCCATCTGCTGTGAGGACAAATTTATAAATAAGTGCCTTTTTCATATATGATTTACCCACAAGACTGTAAGTAGTACAAGTCTTGAGCTATGGTTCCATATGGATATTCTTTTGTACAGCCACTACACTTTACTGCTAATGGAGGAAAGTCATAACATGGACAAATCACTCAGTATTGACAAATGCTTCCAATATTTCAGTAAATTATGGTAACCTCCCTGTATCGTTACTGTGACCAAATCAAAACCTGGTAGAAATGCTAACATTACAAAAACTTACTCATTTTTTTAATGTATTTTTATTTAAAAAAAGAAAAGCATTCAGGTATGAAAATGATTTTGAAATGATCACACTGCACACTTAAGCTTTTAGATAATAAAGAGATGATTATTCACAATAGTTGTGTTACTTTAGTTACTTAGTAACCTTGATTGGTGCTCCATGAATCAATCAAGAATTTATTAAGCACTTCTAAAATATTTTAAAATGTCACACAATGTGGGAGATACTTAGGAGATGGAAAACCTGGTACTGACCTCAGACTCTTGTAGCTACATCGATAAGAGAATGGATATTTTGTAAAGACATATAGAGAATGAATTGGACATGCTGTAATTCAGGGAAGATAAATATATGATAGAGTCAGGGAAGACTTAAGACAACAGGAAACTTAAATGGATCCTTAAAGAATGGGAAATCATCGAATGGACTGTCAATCTTGGTGGGAAAGAGGGAATTTCAAGGAGTTGGGAACACTCCAAATGTGTTAAACAACCCAAAAGACCAGCCTAAATTGAATAAAAAACTTTTCATAGAAGCATTGTGACTCAATAAGTTTTGACAGATAATTTGGGAAACAGGTGATGAGATTTAGACAATCTATTTCTGGAAAATGAGACCTCCTTGAAAATATTTGAGTAGTAGAGTGACATGGTTTTTAAGAGTAAGAAGTGGTAGGATTTTTTTTTTTTTTTAGGAGAAAAAAGATAGTCAATTATATCTTACTAATTCATTTATAAGAAAGATGATAATCCAGATAAAGGTACAGCCATGCATTATATCATAATTTATCTATGCTTCGTGGAAGTTCTTCTTAATTTAAAAACAACTACAAATAAATTCTAAATGCAGTATACAACAACTCTTTCTGTTTTTACGAAACAGGAAGTGCTTCCAATAAGTATCTGATAGTGATTCTTATTCCTTTAATGAAGAATGAGCTATAGTGTTGCTTCTTTCATCAAACATTGTAGATTACCAACTCTGGTCTCCAAAATGAAGCAAACACCAGCAGGTCTATTAGAAATTGTCAGCGTGTTTCATTTATTTTGTTATCATGTACAACTTTCAAGCATACCTTACTAAACTTTTTTTTTTCAGTTGACACATAATTATTCATTATACTGAAAATAGGTCAAGTAGAAGAGTTTTAAAAAGTATTCTTGGAATCTGAATTGGAATTATTTGTAAATTGAAAGAAGTTCTTGAATTTGCTTTGTATCATTATATGGATATTTTCCAATGATTACAAAGCATCACATTCTTATAAGTTTTGAGTACTAAGGTAATTATTCTCAATTTTAGTGGTCTATTCAAATCAGCTGTGAAATGTGTGGTAATTAGAATATTGCTAATAATAGTTTATGGAGGTTTTTAAAATATGGATTACAATAATATCTTTTTGCTTACATTGAATATACTTTTTTGAGAGAAGAGAAATGGTGGTGTCATAACAAGCATGCTGACAATATCACTTACTCCATGGCCTATCTTACTTAAGCTTAAATCCACTATGATATGTCATTAGTGATGTGTGGTCACAGATTATTTCATTCTTTGCTTCCATGTAAAATTATTTTGTTATTTCTTAAAATCTCAGAATCTTAGTATATTCCATGGATATGCCTCATGAATGTGAATAATGTGTTAGTAAAGATATGATTGAGAATCGCTGATGTGGATACTGAGAGCACACAAGTGCAATTGAATGGTTTTCCTTTAAAGATATGTATTCTGATATAGGGGTGTTGTGTACCTTAAATAGTCAATCAATAGATCACCAATACTGAAACTCAGATCAAGTATATAGCAAAAATAAATTTTAATTCACCTATTGTTTTTTAAGGTTAAGAAAATACAAACACAATAGATTTGTAGATTTGGTTCATTTTTATTACTTATGTCTACAAATTCACTAATTACGTAAGTCTCTCTCTCTCTTTTTTTTTTTTAACCTTTATTTACGTGCATCTGGTCAGCCTCAAAGTTCTTGAATTCTGGCCTCTCAAGGTCCCTTTCATGAACACACAATTTATTTGCAGTCTTAAATACAGATTCTATGTTATACATCGGAACATATATATCTGCTGTATACCATTTTCCCAAAAAGCTGAAGTATAGTGTAATTAGTGTCATATTTACTTTGAGATTCACAAAAATATGAATTTGGTCATCCTTCTAGAGATAATTATACTTATTACTTGCTGTTGTTGTTGTTATGTGCCGTTGAGTTGGCCCCAACTCACAGTGATCCCTCCTTGGGTTGCAGAGGCAGTATCACTATGGAAGTAGATTGCCCAACCTTCCTTCTGAGGAGTGGCTTATTACTTAATTTATTATTAATTGTTAAATGGAAAGAAATACATTTTATCTCAATATTTATTGTTAAAAAATAATACCATGAATATGTATATATTCCAAAGTATTAATACCATAATAAGCATATTTTAATACCTTTATTTCAGACAGCATGGCATTTTTCCACATGATTAAATGAATTAACCTTCTTCTTTACTGTTTAGAGTAAGGAAAATATTGCCTAAGGCATTTGAATGCTAACCAGAAAGCTGGCGGTTCAAACCCACCATCCACTCCTGGGAAGGAAGATGGGGCAATCTACTTCCACAGTGATACTCCCTGGGAAACCCAAGGAGATATCGCTGTGAGTTGGATCTGCCCTGGCTGCAGTGAGTTTGGTTTTTTTGGTTTGAAGGAAAAGTTAATAGAGATTAAATTTTCTCAGCTTCTCTCCCAGTGGAGGTATGAAACCTTTTTCATTTTCTATACTTGTTTGATTTTACAATCTCTGATACAATAGAAGAGCTGACAGAAAACAAATTTGTCCAAGTTGTTTATCTATTTGCTTTTGGAATGAGAAACTTTTGTGTCACACTATCTTTTTCAAGTTGTTCTGATTATAGCATCTCCTTTAGTAGCATTTCAGACTAGAGAAATCAGTTAGGCCAGTGTAGACATTGTATGTCAGCGGATGTGTCTTTGTGTTTTTATTGGGAAAACCTTTTTTTTTTTTCCTTGCAAGTCCATTATGTGGATGTCACAAGGTACAGACATTTCATATTTTTCTGCTTAATTTATTAACATTTTCATTGTGATACTTGACATTTTAAGGAAAAAAGTTTGTTTTTGTAAAACCCATCATGTTGTTGTTGTTATGTGCCATGGAGTCGGCCAGACTCATAGCGACACCCCTCCTTGGGTTTCCGAGGTAGTATCACTAGGGAAGTAGATTGCCCCATCTTCCTTCTGAGGAGTGGCTGGTAGGTTTGAACCACCAGCCTTCTGGTTAGCAGTCAAGTGCCTTAGGCACTACGCTACAATGGCAGGTCCTCAAATTGTTTCTTTCCTTTCTTTTGTACTGTTCTTTTTTTTTTTTTTTCAAATTCACAACTATATATCCAAATATTTAAATGAAAGAGAAAGAAAAGGAATACTGAAGAAGTACTTTCTTGACTTTGTTAACTCAAACAGCCACACATATCTCTGTATCTACTGTGTCTGAAATCTATACTAGCTTAATGAGTATAGTTTCCAGAAGATACTGCTACTTGTATGAGCTAAGAACTGTAAATTTTCTGTAATTAAATATATATTTACCATGTGTTCTAAAATTTGTATGATTTGCATCTATTATATTTATTTCGATTACCCATTATATCATAGCCATTATTTTCCTTCCTTCCTCTATTATTTCACAGCTTCCTGCTCTGTCCCAAGTAGTGCACTAGCCTAGAAAACCAAAAGCCCATTGTCATTGAGTCAATTCTGACTGAAAGCAACCCTTTAGGACAAGAGTAAAACTGCCTCATAGAGTTTCCAAGGCTACAATCTTTTTGGAAAGAAACTGCTATATCTTTCTCCTGTGGAGTGGCTGGTGGATTTAAACCACTGATCTTTCAGTCAGCAGCCAAGTGCTTAATGGCTGTATCACCAGGGCTCCTTGTACTAGACTATAGCGATAGAGAAATGAATATTGACAGTCTGTACCCTCAAGAATCTGAGTGTCTGGTTAGCAGGATAAACATGGAGAAGCGGTAAGTACAATTAATGGGTAAACAATGGGATATGTCATCAAGAAAAAGGATTAATCAACTCAGCCTGGGAATTAGCAATGTTGTCTCACAAGTAGTCACATTTGAACTGACTCTACGGATGGGGCAGGTATTTGTGTGCATGGGGGAGTGCGAGAAGATAACAAGGGCTAATTTGGAACAGAGGAAAGAGTAGTTTGTTCAAAGGCACTGAGGTTCACCAGAGTTGGTGAAACTGCAAGTAAATGAGTGTTACTGAAGTCAGCAACACTAGGGGAGCATTCCTTAGACTATGCTGTCCAGAGCACCATATCCAAGGTGATATATTTGTGTTACTAAAAAGTGAAAAGTTTTCATCAATTGAATTTTGTAAAATAGATTGAATTAATATTTTAAGTTTCTCTGGAGTTATTGGGGACTTTAATATGCTAACTTGCAATGCACATATTATATAAAAGTGGAAACTATAGAAAGAAAATAAAACTTATGAACAATCCCATACTCACAGAGAACCACTGGTAGTAATATTTTGGTACAGTTCCTTCTAGGCTTTCTCGTCCCTAAATTTTCCCTATTATAGATCTCTTTCTCTTTCCTAAATCATTGCCCAACACCCAAGTTGTTTTAATTTGTAATTCAGTGTAAAAAAGTTTTACTGAGTTGCTATTATGTTCTGGGTAGAATACTGGATGCTGACAATATAAAGATGAAGCACATATATTCCTCTTATCATGAAGCTCCTTGTTATCTATGATTGTCATATGCCATTTTAATAGAAAAATGAGATGTCACTTTTCATACTGCTCAGTAATATTTTACTCAATAATAGTGGTTACAACTATCCATATTCTAACTAACATGTTTTCTGTGTTAATAATATAAATACTATTATCAGTAAATGTAGATTGATTGGATCATTATTTTAAAAGGCTATGTCATATTTTATCTTATAAAATCCTGTTTATCTTGTGCTATAATTTATTTAACAAATCAAATAAATTATTTTGAATATTAATTTTTATTGCAGAAGTATTATGTTGAGCAGTTTTGGTGAGGTCAGTAGTCTTCATAGTGACATGGAAAGAATTGAGTTTATGATGATGAAGCTTACAACTGAGTCACAGTAGGCTTTGAAAAATTAGACTGGTGACAAACCCTTTAGGAAGCTGCCACAATAAGATAAAATGATAACTTCTAGTAAGAATGGCCTCTAGCCATGAAAAGAAATTGGCACACATGATAAACACTGTTAAAAAAAAAACAAAACAGGATGTGGTGGCTGACTAGAAATGGAGAACAGAAAATGATGAGTCAATTTCTATGGTTCTAGGTTTTTAATTTTTTTTATGAGTTTTAATCAAGACATGGAGTGTGCTAATAATTAACTATTCACCAAGTCAAGAAACAAAGAGTGCATTATTTTAAGGGCTTGAAAGACTTGGAATATAGAAATTGACTGCAGCATAGGCCAGAGCCTTTGGATAATGTTAGAAATAGTATTATCAACATAGAAAATAATCAGTATTCTATAGAAACAAATGAGATCCCCAAAGAAATAAAATAGTTACAAGTGAAAGGAGTACAGAATTCTAAAGTATAGAAAACTAAATGGTAGCCATGGAGAGAAGCCTATAAAAGTTTCAGAAGCTATAACGTATTTTCGGCCAAGCAGGTGGTAGAGAAAGGATTAATTCTGAGTTTAAGATTTTGAAAGCCTCAAGGAAGAGGTGGAAGTTAAACTGCATTTTAACTAGGACTTGATATTTTTTCACAAAACCTAAGCCAATTCATGAAAAATCTATGATTGGCTTACTTAGATTAAAACTGAAGTTTCCATTCCTGTAAGTTTGAAAAAAAAGATGTTGGGATGCTTGATCTAAATAAATGAGTAACATAACATAAGCAAATTTACAAAGGCAGTTTTTGAACTATTTAGCATGACAAACTCAGCAATTTTCCCCAGTGAAAAAATGTATTTTTATTAGAATGGCCTAATGCTATGATATCATTAAATATTTAGCTAATTAAGTTGGGAAATAAATACTATCATTTGACACTACTATAATTAGCTATTTACTATTTATTCCTATAGTCAGAATATAACCTCAAATCTCATCAACTGCAAATTCTTAGTTTCACAAATGAAGAAACTGGTAATCAGAATGGTTGAATTTGATCAAGGTCATAAAGCTACTATTTGGAAGAGATGAGAATGGAACATTTCAACTAATCACATTCTGCTAAGTAGTATTTGAATTTATAATTTAATTTCATTTATTTTACATAGATATATCAAAATTTGAGAGTTTATTGAGGTTGGTGTATCATACAAGCAGTTTTTACATGTATGGACAATTTATTATGTATATATACTGCTACCATAACATATATATATGTGTGTGTGTATGTGTATATGTATATGCATGTATGTATATATGTGTGCATGTGTGTGCATATATATACATATATATGATAATTTGCAAAATATGTGTCATATTCTCCCTCTCATTTTTACCTCAACCCTCTTAGATTGCACCTGAGACAATGACCATGAAGTGAGTAGTACAAATTTGTTCATAGGAGCAGAGAGGTCACAAAGGGAAGAGTCCAGTCTTAAGTCTTGTTCTTCATTACAGACACAGTAGTTTACTGAAGTCTGTTTCAGAGACCATGTCTCTACATTGACATGTTGTTAATTGCCATCAAATTGGTTCTGGTTCATGATGATCCCACGTGTGCAAAGTAGAACCACTCCATAAGGTTTTTAAGGCTATGACCTCTTGTAAACAGATTGCTAGGTCTGACATCTGAGACAATCTGGGAGGGTTTGAACCATCAAACTTTTGATTAGTGGTCCAGTGTTTATCCATTTGCTCCACCAAGGAACTACATTAACTAACTGCTATAAATTGAATCCAATTCTGTGTCTATCATTAGTAATATAATCTAAGACAAAGTATTTAACTTCTCATTATTAGATTGTAATATTAGATATTTGATACATAGAATTATCAAGGGTAATAAATAAAAGTGCAAAATTCCTATGATGCCTACTATTTAGGAGAGACACAATAAATGTAAAATATCAAGATCATTGCTATTATTCTGTCTCCTCTTTCATGGACAGTAAATAAATATTTCCTCTTCATTCCAAACATATTTTCATAAACTACTGCTTAGAATTGAATCATCATCTTGAAACAAGAACACATTATTTAACTAAACATTTAATCATTTAGGTTTTTAAAATGTAAAACATATATTATGTTAATGGTAATTCAGTATATATATGGATACTGCTTAACATTTCATGTTTTCTGAATTTTAAAACGCTATTTATTATAAACTACCTTTTTCTTTTATCTTTAAATAAGAGACTTTTGCTGCTGTTAAGTGCCATTGAGTAAAGTCAGACTCATAGAAATCTCCTGTGACAGAATATAACTGCCCATAAGGATTTCTACACCTAAATGTTTATGAACAGCCCTGAAACATGCTCTGATATAGTGATGGAGGATGAGCCCTCAGGTCGGAAGGCACCCAAAAATGTGATGAAAGAGCTGCTTCCTCAAGTAGAGCCACCTTAATTCTATGGATGGAGTAAAGCTTTCAAGACCTCCAATTGCTGATGTGGCACAACTCAAAATGAGAAGAAGAAGCAGCTGCAAACATCCATTAATAATCAGAACATGGAATGTACGAAGTATGAATCTAGGAAAATTGAAACAGAATGCATAAAGATCAATATCATAGGCGTTAGTGAGCAGAAAAGGACTGCTTTTGGCCATTTTGAACCAGATAACCACGTGATTTACTATACTAGGAATGACAAATTGAAGATGAATGGTGTGGCATTCACCATCACAAATAATGTTTCAAGATCTATCCTAAATACAGTGATGTCAGTGATAGGATAATATCCATATACCTACAAGGAAGACCAGATAATACTACTATTATTCCAATTTATGCACGAAACACCAAAGCCAAAGATGAGGAAATTACCAACTTCTGCAGTCTGGAATTGACCAAACATGCAATCAAGATGTGTTGATTATCACTGATGAATGGAATGCAAAATTTGGAAACAAAGAAGAATCACCGGTAGTTGGAAAATATGGCCTTCATGACAGAAATAACACTGGAGATTGCATGATAAAATTTTGCAAGACCAACGACTGATTCATTGCAAATACCTTTTTTCAACAACACAAACAGCGGCTATCTGGAGTACACAGGAATCTTGACTACATCTGTAGCAAGAGGCAATGGAGAAGCTCCATGTCTTCAGCCAAAACAAGGCCAGGAACTGATTGTGGAACAGACCATCAACTGCTCATATGCAAGTTCAAGTTGAATATGAGACAATTTTAAAAAGTCTATGAAACCAAAATATGACCTTGATTATGTCCCTTCTGATTTATTGACCATTTAAAGAATAGATTTGATGCATTGAACATCAATGACCAAAAACTAGAGGTATTTTGGGATGGCATCATACATGAAGAAAGTAAGTGGCCATTAAAATGACAGGAAAGGAAGAAAAGACCAAAATGGATGTCAAAAGACACTGCAAAATTTGCCCGTGAATGGAGAATAGCTAAAACAAGTGGAAGAAATGACAAGATAAGAGAGCTGAACAGAAGATTTCAAAGAGCAGTTCGAGAAGATAAAGCCAATTATTATAATGAAATGTGCAAAGACTTGGAGTTAGAAAGCCAAAATGAAAGAACACACTTGACATTTCTCAAGCTGAAAGAAATGAAGAAAAAAATTAAGCCTCGAGTTACAATATTGAAAGATTCTATGGGCAAAATATTGAATGATGCAGGAAACATCAAAAGAAGATAGAAGGAATACAAAGAGTCACTGTACCAAAAAGAATTGGTTGATGTTCATCCATTTCAGGAGGTGATATGTGATCAAGAACCAATGGTATTGAAGGAAGAAGTCAAGGCTGCACTGAAGGAATTGGTGAAAAACAAGGCTCCAGGAATTGACAGAATACCCACTTAGATATTTCAACAAATGATGCCACACTAGAGGCACTCACTTGGCTATGCCAAGAAATTTGGAAGACAGCTGCATGGCCAACTAACTGGAAAAGATCCATATTTTTACCCACTCCAAACAAAGGTGATCCCACATAATGTGGCAATTATCAAAAAATGTCAATATCACACGCAATAAAATCTTGCTGAAAATAATTCAAAAATGGTTGCAGCAGCACATTGAGAGGGAACTTGCAGAAATGAAAACTGGATTCAGAAGAGGATGTGGAATGAGGGATATCATTGCTGATGTCAGGTGGCTCTTGGCTCAAAACAACAAATACCAGAAAGATGTTTACTTATGTTTTATTGACTATGCAAAAGCATTCAATTGTGTGGATCATAACAAATTATGGATGACATTGAGAAGAATGGAAATTCCAGGTCATTTAATTGTACTCATGAGGAACCTGTACACAGATCAGGCAGCTGTTGTTTGAACAGAACAAGGGGATACTGCATGGTTTAAAATCAAGAAGGCAGTGCCTCAGGATTGTATCATTTCACCATACTTATTCAATTTGTATGCTGAGCAAATAATCTGATAAACTGGATTATCCAAAGAAGAACATGGCATCAAGTTTGGAGGAAGACTTATTAATAGCCTGCAATACACAGGTGACACAATTTTGCTTGCTGGAAGTGAGAATGACTTGAAGCACTTACTGAGAAGATTGATGACTATAGTCTGCAGTATGGATAACATTTCAATATAAAGAAAACACAAATCCTTACAACTGGACCAATAAACAGCATCACAATTAATGCAGAAAAGATAGAAGTTGTCAAAGACTTCATATTACTTGGTTATACAATCAACACCGAGACAAGCAGTCAAGACATAAGATGACTTACTGCTTTGGGCAAATCTGCGGCAAAAGACCTCTTTCAAGTCCTGAAGAGCAAAGTTGTCTCCTTGAAGACTAAGGTGCACCTGACCCAACCCATAGTATTTTTAATCACCTCATATGCATGTGAGAGCTGGCCAATGAATAAGGAAGACCAAAGAACAGTAGATGCCTTTGAACTGTAGCATTGGCAAAGAATACTGAGTGTACCATGGACTTCTAAAAGAACTAACAAATCTGTCCTGGAAGAAGTACATCCGGAATGCTCCTTGGAAGCAACATTGGCCAAACTTTGTCTCACCTACTTTGGTCATGTTGTCAGAAGGGATCATTCCCTGGAGAAGGATATTATGGTTGGTAAGAAGGAGGATCAATGAAAAAGGGAAAGGCCATCAACAAGATGCATTGACATGGTGGCTGCAATGATTGGCTCAGATATAGCATGGATCATGAGGTTGGCACAGAACTGGGTAGTGTTTCGTTCTGTTGTACCTAGGGTCACTATGAGTCAGAGATGTCTCAACGGCACCTAACAACAACAAACAATGTTTATGGGAGCAGTTCAACAGCTCTTTCCTCCATGGAGCTGCTGAGTGGATTCAAACTGTCTACCTTTTTGTTAATAGGAGAGGTCTTAATGGTTGCACCACCATGACTCCTTAAAGTAATATATGAGAAAGTGAACATGAAGATATTTGAATAGCAAAATAATTAATTCTCATCTAACTTTTGACTTGAATTTATTTTGCTTTGTGTATAATAAGAGAAACAACATTTAAACATTAGTAAAAAAAAAAAAATTTGAAAATAATTTGTGTCTTTATATCTGGGCACTGGAACACCTAATGCTAGAAGAGAGAATAAAACTATTGGCATTTCATCCATATGTCATGCTACCTCAAAAGGGAGCATATGACGTTTATCAGAAAGAAGGATTTATTCATGTGTCTGGTTATTCTTATTTTTGACATTCTAAATTAGTGCATATATATTTTAAGTAATTCAATATTATTCATATAGAAATTGTGACATCATGACTAACTGTATACAATAACCTCAAGGTATTTAAAGTTAAATTATTCCATATTCACATATCCAAAATATCAGAAGTTCAAAAGAGAAAAATAGAGTGGATTGTAGAAGAGTGTGGCATTATAGTCAATTGTTCAATTCCCACTAGGAAAGTAACAAACTCTGAACTTTTCGCCATTGGCAACATTTTTTAAACCAGAGCCCGAACTTCTGATTTTCTATCAGAGTTCTTCTTTTCCTTTTCTAATACTTGCAGTTTCTGTGTCTTCTACAACTACATAGTCTCTTACCCCTTTCTTACAGCAGCCTTGGGTAAGAGATAACAATACAGGAAGCAGAGGAGTGAAAATGAAGCCTATTCTCAGTGAACAAGCAGGTTCATTCTTCCATGAAATGCAGATGTCAAAGTCCCAGTTAATGTCTGATAATGACAAGTCCATTGAGTAGATTGTACTTATGTTAACCATTCAATTACCAATTTAATGCCTTATTTATTGTGCTAATGTTTAAAGTCCTCATTTGGGAGTGTTCTATCAAATAATTCAGAATATTTTGAGTGGGAGATGTGCCATTTATTCCCAAGGTCTCCATAGTTTTTGTCTTCTGAGTTGTCATATTTCTTCAATCAGCAGAAATTATTTCCTTATGATTTTCTGTGTTTGAATACACCTTACCAGTTTATACTAACCTTGAAAAATTTTCTTTTTCCCATTTCAAGTTCCACCCAATCTGACTGTTCCACAGGAAAAATCACCTTTGGTCACCAGAGAAGGAGACACAATAGAACTGCAATGTCAAGTAACTGGAAAACCTAAACCAATCATCCTTTGGTCTAGAGCGGATAAAGAAGTCGCAATGCCTGATGGGTCAATGCAAATGGAGAGTTATGACGGGACACTGAGGATAGTGAATGTATCAAGGGAAATGACAGGAATGTACAGATGTCAGACCAGCCAGTACAATGGATTTAACGTGAAGCCCAGGGAAGCGTTGGTGCAGCTCATCGTGCAGTGTAAGTCAATTCCCTTTATACATATTCCTATGTAAGAACAAAGTAAAAATTATGCATTTCTTCTAGTGAAATAAATTGATTTTTAGAACTAGATTAAGATGAAATATTTCTCTATTATTGCAACCAAATTTCAACTGTAATTTTCCCTAAATCACTTATTACTTGAGCTAGTATGCACTAATAAAATAGAGTTGTATTAGAACGTATGAGATGATTAGAATGGTGTTATGAGGTTGGTTAATGCCAAAGCATCAGCAAACCTAATGGTTAAAAAGTGGTCATGTGCAATGAAGCAAAGTGGAGATTGGAAGTAATTGCTAATTCAGGTTGTAATTCTCTTTTGTTTTTACAGTGCATGTTTCTACTTCAGACAATTGCATGTCCTGTGCTCAAATTATCCACCTATTTCAAGGTGTCTCTTTGCTTAATTTGTGGAGAACTAATCACTGAAATGCTATGTTTGCATATCTGCAGTTGTAAGAGGGGACTGCATAATTATCTAGTAATATAGAAGTAATTCAGGCAGATAGTAGGTGTTGAATTTTTGCTTGACTTTCTTAATTGATAATTGTTTAATTGTGCAAGTTGAATAAGATAATTTTTTACTGTTCTCTTTTTGAAACTGTTGGTATAGTTTTAGGAAAAAATATATATATAGACACAAAGTGATTTGTGTTTGTTTTTGGTACTAAAATACCTCAATTCATAAGTTTATGGATTGATAAAATTTTAATGATGTCACTGGTGTTGGGTTATTAGAGGATGAACTAATCAGGTGATGTTGATATGCTAAAAGAGAAGAAGCAAACTAAACACAATCTGCTTAATCCCTAATAGCGTTGATGCAAATCTTAATTGATGTACTACTTGTTAAATACCTGGTCATAAAGTCTTCAAGAAAGCAAATGAATTAGATGAAACTCTACCCTTCAGTAAACAATATTGCTTTTGTCTATGGTTCTTCTACAATTAAAAAAATAGATCATAGAATTTAGTCCCAAAATCCTTATTTTCATACCAGGAATAAGAAAGTTGGCAGATTGAATCAACTGGTTTTACGTTTGAAAGAATAGTTTAACTAAGGAAAGACCATATTGGTACTGTGTAGCAACACATGACTTTATAAAATAATCATATGTGTATTAGGTATATGAGTGGGAGGGAGAGGGGCAGCATTCCTTCTTTTATAGAAATTTTGATTTCAGGTGGTGATCTGTCTAAGCAAAGTCTTTATTTGCAAACAAATGTCAGGTTATAGCTAATTTCTGAATGACTAGCAGTTTGTTTGTTTTCAGAATAAGGCATATTGTAGACAGCAAATCTCATTCAGTAGTTCGTATTTCCTCCCACCACACTGGTCTTTATATTCATGGTACATATAATGTGCTCATAGTTAGGTGGTTCATGTGAAAACAGATTTCACGGGGGTGGGGGGGAGTGAGGAAGAAAAAAAAGTCTACAAAAAATAAAGGACCACTCAAATCAATACAGAGGAATTCCATGCAATTTGAAACACCTCAGTTTTGCTGGAAGCGCAGAATTCTGTACTTCCTCGGGATTTATGCACAATGCTTTATTATTGATCCCGAAGCTATCAGGGAAGTTAATTTTCACTCAGCTTACACACTTTTGAGGAAACTCCAATATAAGTAAATAGCTGTGGAACCCCATGAATCTAGAGAATTTTGAAATAAGTGTTCAAGGGCCAGGATCTCTGATCACCATAGAATGTTCTAAACTCTAGGACTATATTGGTGTAATAAGTTGGGAGCTCTGGTAACATAGTGCCTAAGGCACTTGACTGCTAACCAGAAGGCTGGTGGTTCAATATCACCAGCCACTCCTCGGAAGGAAGATGGGGCAATCTACTTCCATAGTGATACTGCCTCGGAAACCCAAGTAGAGGTCACTATGAGTCGGGTCTGACTCGATGGCACATGGCAATAACAACAACAGTAAGTTTCCTTTTTCTTCTAGCTTCTCAATAAGTACCTTAGAAATGCTAGGTTGAGCACACAATTTTAAAATGCAACCTATGATAGTGAATGATAATAAGTACTGACACAGTCATCACTGGTGTGACAGGGATGTAGTTTACTGAAAGCAACTAACAGACACAGGCAAAGCCTAGTTCTTTTAATATAGGTAGAAAATTCAATTTATCTGTAGTCCAAGGTGACTTCACAGAATGCATAATATAACCTAGTAGCACTTTTTCTCAGAGGGAGCCATCCAACGTATTATGGAAGGCACCTGGATGCCAGTGGTCTTGCCGTTTTGAGGGTGAGGATGATGTCATGTCTTTTAAGAAGCTCTGTTTCTAATAACCCCAATTGTGCTGAAGATTCTGTTTATGAGTCTGCAGATTAGGCAAGCATAAATAATTGCTAACAATGCAGAATATTGTTGATGAATTCATAGGTAAATTTTCTAGGCATATAAGCCCTGGTAACAGGTCTAGCCTGCCTATGGCCTATTCCTATAAATCTAATAATGTAGAAATTGTGAGAATATTTTTCAGTGACAAAAATTCAAACTTTAAATTTTTAATTATGAAAATGAGATAGTACACTGTGTTTAACTTGCTTAACTATTCATGATACATGTAAGAAATATTTATATAGAATATAAAATTTTAAGCTTAATAGCTTATAGCTGTATAGTTACAGATACAAACATGCTGTTGTCAGGTGCGATCAAGTTGGCTCTGACTTATACCGAACCTATGTACAACAGAACAAAACATCGCCCAGCCATGGGCTCTGCTTGAGCCCATCACTGGCACCACTGTGCCAATTCACCTCTTTGTGGGTCTTCCCCTTCCTCACTGATCCTCTACTTTACCAAGATGGTATCCTTCTCCAGGGAATGGTCCCGAGTGACAATTTGAACAAAGTAGGGGAGAACAAGTCTGGCCATTCTTGCTTCCAAGGAGCATTCCAGCTGTTCTTCTTCCAGGACAGATGTGTTTGTTCTTCTGTCAATCTAAACTGAAAGCAACTAATAGACACAGTGTTTCAGTGTTCTTCACCAACACCACAATTTAAAGGCATCAGCTCTTCTCCGGTCTTCTTTATTCATTGTCCAGCTTTCACAAGCATATGAGGCAATTGAAAACACCATGGCTTGAGTAAGTTCCCACAGTGGGATCTTTGCTTCTAACACTTTAAAGAGGTCTTTTGCAGCAGATTTGCCCAGTGTAATACATCTAATTTCTTGACTGCTGCTTCCATGGGTGTTGACTGTGGTCCAAGTAAATGAAATCTCTGACAACTCCAAACTTTTCTCTGTTTATCATAGTGTTGATTATTGGTCCAGTTGTGAAGATTTTCATTTTCTATATGTGAAGGTGTAATCCATACTGAAGACTGTAGTATTTGATCTTCATCAGTAAGAGGTTCAAGTCATCTTCACTTTCAGCAGGCAAGGTTGTGTCATCTGCATATTGCAGATTGTTAATAGGTCTTCCTCCAATCCTGATGCCACATTCTTCTTCACATAGTCCAGCTTCTTGGATTATTTGTTCAGAATACAGATTGAATAAGTTTGGTGAAAGGACACAACATATATACATATGTTTAGTTATAGGTGTTTATTTCATCCTCAGCAATTAGTTCTATCATTGCAGCTAATAAGTTATGCTGTATGTATTTTATGCTATCTTCACTTTCCTAGCATGATATAATTTACAGTGTAAGTATTTACTAAAATTTTTGAATAAAGAAGTTATGATAATAAATAGAGTAAGAACATATATTTTGGACAATTCTTGCTTTCCACATGTCTGCTTTTTGTTTAGATTTTAAGACCATTAGATGATAGCTTCATATATGAAAGTTCCAAGTGTATGAAGGAAGATGACGTTGAGTTTTTGTGACTTTCAATGAAATTTTTTACAAGGTTTGAAGTCTACACTTTACTGAAATTTCTTCTTTTTAAGTGTGCATTATGTTGGAAAATTCTGGAATTGTGTAGTATGTGCATGTATACATTTATCTGTTTTTGAAATTTAAAAAAAGAGATGATCATAATAAGTAACAGAATCCAAGATCCCCAGGACACCTCTATACTGTTCAGTTTCTTTGGTGTCCATTAGGAGCAACTCATCAAAAGGACCAAGAGCACAGAAATAATTGAATGTAGTACTTTAATGAGTGTAGAATATAAGGGGCCAAATACAGATAATATATTTATTTCCATACTCTATAAATAATGAAACAGTCCACTTAAGTTCTAAGTCTCCAAATAAGATATATTACCAGATAATGTTGTATTAAAATTATAAAGCAATCCTTTCATGAATACTCTTTGAATTATTTACTGTCTCATATTAATTTGCCTTTTCTTAAATTGAGAGGGAGAAATTTAGGAAATGACAAGACCCTAAGGTATTTCAGACCATTCTATATTCTGATAAGAGAAGCTTAATCACCATAATGAAATAGTTTAAATTATTAAATTCTTATGCACACTGTTCTTTCCTGGAAGGAAGGATATTTATTTTATTTGACTTTTAACTTCTATAATTGCCAATTACCACACATGGTATGAGGAAGTTATAAATATACAAATATAAGTTTCCAGAAAATAGTGGCTAATAATTAAACAGACAAAACCAGATTAAAAGCTAAATGTAGCTGCAAATTACAAAGTCAAGTTTTTACAAAAATTCTTTACATTTTCATCCATTATTGAGTTTCATTTGTGTCTGTATGGACAGTGTAACAACTATTTTGTTAATTTTCTTGCATACTTTTATTTGAAGCATCACTGTTGTTGTTAGGTGGTGCTGTGGAGTCAGCTCTAACTCACAGTGACCATAGGTACAGCAGAACAAAACACTCCCAATCCTGCAGCACCCTCCCAATCCTTGCTATGCTTTAACTCATCGTTGCAGCCACTGTATCAATCCATCTCCTTGAGGGTCTTCTCCTTTTTCCCTGACCCTCTATTTTATCAAGCATGATATCCTTCTCTAGGAAGGGGTCCCTTCTGACGACATGACCAATGCAGGTGAGATGAAGTCTGGCCATTTTCGCTTACAAGGAGAATTCCTGCTGCACTTCATCTAGGACAGACTTGTTCAGACTTCCTGCAGTCGATGGATTTTCAGTATTCTTTGCCAATACCACAATTCAAAGGCATGAAGTCTTTTTCAGTCTTCCTTATTCATTGTCCAGCTTTCATATGCATATGAGGTGATAGAAAATACCATGGTCTGGGTTAGGCACACATTAGTCTGCAAAGGGACATCTTTGCTTCTTTCTTTCGCAGCAGCTTTGTCCAGTGCGATAAAACATCTCATTTCTTGACTGCTGCTTCCTTGGATGCTGATTGTGAATTACAGTAAAATGAAAATCCTTGACAACTTCAGTCTTTTCTCCACTTATCCTAATATTGCTTATAGGTCAGTTGTGAGGATTTTCATTTTCTTTATGTTGAGATGTAATCCATACTGCAGACTATAGTCTTTAATCTTCACCAGTAAGTGCTTCCAGTCCTCTTCATTTTCAGCAAGCAAGGTTGCATCGTATGCTTATCACAGGTTGTTAATGAGTCTTTCTCTATCCTGATGTCGTGTTCTTCAGATAGTCCAATTTCTCGTATGATTTGCACAGCACAGAGATTGAATTAAATGTAGTAAAACAATACAACCTTGACACACGCCTTTCATGATTTTAAACCACACAGTATCATCTTTTCAAAAGACAGCCTCCTGGTGTATGTATAGGTTCCTTATGATCACAATTAAGTGTTCTGGAATTCTTGTTCTTCTCAATGTCACCCATATTTGTTGTGATCCACACGGTCAAGTACCTTTGCAGTAAAACACAGGAAAACATCTTTCTGGTATTCTTTGCTTTCAGTCAAGATCCATCTGATATCAGCAATGACATCCCTTGTTCCATGTCCTCTTCTGAATCCAGCCTGAATTTCTGGCAGTTCCCTCTCAATATACTGCTGCAACTGCTCTTGAATTATCTTCAGCAAAATTTTACTTGTACGTGATATTAATAATAATGTGCAATAATTTCTGTGCTCTCTTGGATCACCTTTCTATGGAACAGGTACAAATACAGATCCCTTCCAGTCAGTTGGTCAGGTAGCTGTCTTCCAAATTTCTAGGCATGGAAGAGTAAGCACTTTCAGCATTCCACTCATTTGTTGAAACATCTCATTGGGTATTCCATCAATTCCTGGAGCCTTGTTTTTCATCAGTGCTTTCAGTGCAGCTTAGACTTCTTTCAATACCATTGCTTCTTGAGCATGTGTTACCTCCTGAAATGGTTTAATGTCAATCAATTCTTTTTTGCACAGAAGCTTCATGTATTACTTCCATTTCCTTTAGGTGTTTCTTGCATTGTTCAGTATTTTGCCCATTGAATCCTTCAGTACTCAAGGCTTGAATCTTTTCTTCAGTTCTTTCAGCTTGAGAAATGCCAAGTGTGTTCTTCCCTTTTGGTTTTCTAACTCCAGGTCTTTGCACATTTCATTATAAAACTTCACCTTGTCTCCTTAAGAAAACTGCCCTTTGAAATCTTATGTTCAGTTCTTTTATTTCATTTTTTTCCCCATTTACTCTAGCTACTCTGTGTTCAAGAGCAAGTTTCAGAGTCTCTTCTGACATCTATTTTGATCTTTGTTCCCTTTCCTGTCTTTTTAATGAACTTTTGCTTTTATCATGTATGATGTTCTTGATGACATCCCACAACTCATCTGGTCTTCAATCACTGGTGTTCAGTGTGTCAAATCTGTTCTTCAGGTGGTATCTAAATTCAGGTGGGATATAATCAATGTCATGTTTTGGCTCTCATGGACTTGTTTTAATTTCTTCAGTTTCACTTAAACTTGCACATGAGCAGTTGATGATCTGTTCCACAGTCAGCTCCAGGCCTTGTTTTGATTGAAGATATTGAGTTTATCCATCTCCTCTTTCCCCAGATGTATTCATCCTGATTCCTGTGTATTCCATTTGGCAAAGTCCACATATATAGCCACCATTCATGTTGTTGAAAAAATGTATTTGCAATGACTAAGTAATTGGTCTTGCAAAATTCTATCATCATTTCTATCACTGAGGTCATATTTTCCAACTACTGTTGATTTTTCTTTGTATCCAACTTGTGCATTCCAATCAACAACAATAATCAATACATCTTGATTGCATGTTTGATCAGTTTTAGACTGCAAAAGCTGGTAAGATCTTTAATTTCTTCATCTTTGTCTGTAGTGGTTGGTATGTAAATTTGAATAATAGTAGTATTAACTGGTCTTCTAGCTAAGCATATGGATATCATCCTATCACTGACAGCATTGTCAATTCCAGCTCATAACAACCCCTCCTTGGATTACTGAGGCTGTACCTCTATGGAAGTAGGTTGCCCAGTCTTCTTTCCAAGGAGTGGCTTGGTGGGTTTGAACCACCAGCCTTCTGGTTAGCAGTCAAATGCCTTAGGCACTATGCCACTAGAGTTTCCTTTTTTTGTTTGTTTGTTTTTTGTTTTTGACAGCATTGTACTTCAGAATAGATCCTGAAACGTTCTTTTGACTTTGAATGTGATGCCATTCCTTCTCAATTTGTTATTCACATCATAGTAATCCATATGTTTATCTGATTCAGAATGGCCAACAACAGTCTTATTCAGGTCACTAACATGTAGGATATCGATCTTTATGTGTTCTGTTTTATTTTCAACTACTTCCAATTTTCTTAGATACATACTTTGTACATTCCACATTCTAATTATTAATGTATGTTTTCAGCTGTTTAATCCCAGTTTGAGTCATTCTCCTCTAGCAAATGATGGTCCAAAAGCTTTCCTCTATCCATGTCATTAAAGTCAACTCTACTTTAAGAAGGCAGCTCTTCCCCAGTCATATTCTGAGTGCCTTTCAACCTGAATGGCTCATCTTTGGGCACTATATCAGACAATGTTTCATGGCTTTTAATAAAGTTTTCTAGTAATATATCAGACAGTATTTCACTGCTTTTCATAAGGTTTTCACTGGCTAATTTTTTCAGAAGTGGATGACCCCATCCTTCTTCCGAGTCTGTCTTAGTCTGTAAACTCCACTGAAACCTGTCCCCCATGAGTGCCCCTGCCGGTATTTGAAATGCCAATGGCATAGCCTCCAGCTTCACAGAAACATGCAAGCCACTGCAGTACTACAAAGTAACAGACTAATGGTGAAATTGATTTATAGCACTTAAAAATCATAATGTGGACAGGTATTACTGAAAAAATTGAAGTATCTTTAGAAAGTAACAGTAATAAGGCAATATATTTTTTGTTTATTGAAGTACGAATCATTTGAAGTAATTAAATTAAAATGACATATTCAAATATATATTAAACACAGAAACCCTGATGTCCCTATTGTTCTCCTAAAGTAAATCATTATTTCTTTTACATTTGATATTTTTTATACTTTTCACTTGATAAGCCATAAACGTTATTTTTAATATAAGCTATTCTTCAAATGGCTTTATTTCAAAACAATTAGATTTTTAGTAAAGTGAGTACATCGTTGAAGTAAATTTCATTCAAAGTTAACTGAAAGTAATATAATGCATTGAATATGGCATTTATTTTAAACTTCATCATATCTATATGAAACCTTTATTGTACCTACAGTTGAAAATATATCTGTTATGCTGTCTTAAAATATACACTGAAAACCAAAGATTAAAGAATTCTTATTAAATTGTCTTTAAGTAACTGTCCTTTACCTATAGCCAAATGAGATTTTATGTACCACTTATGATTTCTTATTTCCAAATGAAGAAAAATTAGGGAAGAATATAATTAATATTACTGAGAAACCCATATTCCTCACCCTTTCAGTTTTCACAAGACAAAATTGGGTGAAGAAGAGAGATCCACAGAAGAGTGCTTTATCTTGTACTCTTCTTTCAAGAAATCTAGTAAAGAGTATATGACAAGTACTTTCAATGAAAATTAATATTCAGCCAAAGCAGAATTTCATGGACCCTATAAAGAAATAGAAAATTAAACCAGATTAGCTTGTACTGAAATGGATACGTTCAATATTTTTAGATAAATTACTGTGTAATATTCTATCATGTTGAAATATGTAGAAAGAGTTAATCAGGTAGTTGATATAGTATATTGAATTAATATGTTGAATTAATATAACTACCCATTGGATTTTTAAAAAAGTAAAAGTCAAAACTAAAAATATCAGTATGACTAGGGATTGAGCTAAAGCTAATTTCAGAGACAAGATAACTATAGTTAAAAATAGGGACAAGGGAAGGGAGTGAGTTTGTCACATTTATACAGAAAGATGTTAAAGCCTATCCAGAGAAATGTACTTATTTATAAGTAAATGGACAAGATGCTTGACTGAGTAGACAACAATAAAATGACCTTATCTTTCTATCAAACTCAACATTGTTTAGTAACCTGCAAAAGCCCCATTTATCTAAATGTATTTCCTATTCTCTATGTCAATCAACCCAGCTCTTCTCAGCCTCATAAACACTGTCATTCAGTCTTGCCTTTCTGTCTAACCGCTTATTGCTCCCTTACCTTGTCCTGTTTCAACCAATCTTCCATTTTCTGTTCACCATTTAACTCTTGGTAAAATTCTACTTCTTTTAGATACCTTTTGTAATTGTGCTGAACTTTCTTTAAAAGCTCTATATATCCTGGTGTTTAGTCTGCAAAGATAATTTAGAACTTCAAAATACAACTTTCTTTTTAACTCACACATTCATCCATAATGCTACTTTCAAAATCATTATCTGTTATTTCATCACTGTCTTCCTCCAAAGTATTTTGTAATATTACCTATACATTTAGTTTGAACAACACAAAAATATACTTCAAATGATTGTATAGTTTTTACATCAAACTATTTTCTAATAGCATAGAAGAGAAAAGAAGAATGAAGAAGAAAAGCAAAGATGGATGGAAACAATTAGTCCAAGGGACTAGTAGACCATGTGAACTTCAGCCTATATGACCATGAGACCAGAAGAGCAATGTGGAACAAAACTCAAAATCATTAAAAAAGAAGAAAAGACCAGGTTTGCTGGTCTGATAGAGCCTGG
This sequence comes from Orycteropus afer afer, assembly GCF_000298275.1. NCBI lineage: Eukaryota > Metazoa > Chordata > Mammalia > Tubulidentata > Orycteropodidae > Orycteropus > Orycteropus afer. The sequence continues at coordinate 2,649,693 of NW_006921698.1, read as the reverse complement.
CGAGACTCCTGAGATTATGACTCTTAGTTACCCTTCAGGTCTGGAACTGAACTCATGCCTGTGGTTTCCAGGCAAACTGTAGACAGGCATATGCAGTGAACATTTACAGGTAAAGACACTCCTTGGAGTGATCAGTCGTGGGAGTATAGAAAGACAGTGTTTGCACAGGTAGATAGCTTGAAGTATGGAAGTGCATGGGAGGGAAGACACAGGAAAGAGCTAACTACAGGCAGAAAGTGGGAAGAGCACTGTTACATTGTGCGGAATTTTGGTCAATGTCATGAAGCAAAATGTGCATGAACTTCTGTATGGAAAATGAATTTGCTCTCTAAACTTTCAACCAAATCAAAATAATTTTTTTAAAAAATGAAAAACAACTATTCTCTAATTAGACACTTTTTTAACCCAACAAACTGACTTGATTCTAATAGCCTTCGGCTTGTTTATATAAAATAAGTTCACTCTCAAAAGTTAAGGATTATCTTTCAGATTATTAAAAAAAAAAAAAAACATAAAGGCATAAGTGGTTAGATTCAAAGATATTTTTCAAATGTTTTAGGTGATGATAGTATCAAGAGTATATGCCTAAAACATCTAAGTATGAAAATTATGAAGACAAATTTATGTTGAGAATTTTCTTAGACTGCGTTGCTGTTGTTAGGTGCCATCAGGTCAGCTCCAGCTCATAGTGATCCTATGTACGGCAGAAGGAAACAGGGCCCGGTCCTGAGAGCCCAACGTTACAGTCACTGTTTTAATCCACCTCCTTGAAGGTCTTTCCATTTTTCACTAACCCTTCTCTTTACCAAGCAGGAGGTCCTTCTCCAGGCAATGGTCCCTTCTGACAACATGACCAAAGCAGTGAGACAAAGCCTGGCCATTCTCACTTCCGGGGATCATTCTGGCCGCTCTTCTTTTGGGACAGATTTGTCAGTTCTTCTGGCAGTGCATGGTGCTTTCAGTATTCTTCACCAACAGCACAACTTAAACGCATCAATTCTTCTTCAGTCTTCCTTATTCATTGACCAGCTTTCACGTGCATATGAGGCAATTGAAAACACCATGGTGTGGTAGTTAAAATTGTGTGTCAACTTGGCTGGGCTTGGTAGAGTGGCTGGGCAGCTAGCTGGTGGTAGTTATTCCCCATTATGAGACTGGTAATCAACTCCATAGTGGGTTCTACCACAAGCAACTGAGTAGCTGCTTTAGGGATGTGGTTGCTTCCCATATATAAGAAGCAACTTTGGGAATGGTCTTTAGTTGATGGCACACTTGAACCCTGCATATTGCTGAGTCATTGTTCAGCAGCCTGCCATGCTCTGCTGATTTGGGGACTTTCACTGGACTTGAATCAATGGCCTGCCATGTGATTTGGTAATATCGGGACTGGGCCTTTTCACTTGTTGACCTTGGGTTTGTCGACCTCAGCAGTCAGCAGCTGCCTGAGTGAAGAGATGCCCTTACCTTCAGTGGGCCAAGAGTGAGAGGTAGAGCTGAAGCCCAAGGTTGAGGGGCTTTTACCCAGTCCTTAGTTCCTGACATTTTGAACTCAGACTTAAAGCCTCCAAAGTATAAGAGAATCAACTCCTATTTGTTCAAGCCATCTCATTCGTGGTGTATTCCTGCCAGAGCAGCACTAGGTAAGCAAAACACGTGGCTTGGGTTAGGTACACCTTAGTCTTCAAAGAGATATCTTTGCTCTTCAGCACTATAAAGAGGTCTTTTGCAGTAGATTTTCCCAGTGCAGTATTTCATCTGATTTCTTCACTGTTGCTTTCATTGATGTTGATTGTGGAACCAAGTAATGGGAAATCGTGTGTGTGTATGCTGTTGTTGTTGTTGTTGTTATGTGCTGTCGAGTTGGCCCTGACTCATAGTGACCCCTCATTGGGTTTCCAAGGCAGTGTCACTATGGAAGTATATTGCCCAACCTTCTTTCCGAGGAGTGGCTGGTGGGTTTGAACCACCAGCCTTCTGGTTAGCAGTCAAGTGCCTTAGGCACTATGCTACCAGAACTACCTGTGTATATGCTAGGATTATATACCCACGCACATATGTGTGTATACAAGTGTGTATGTATATGTCTATGTGTGTGTGTATGTACACACTAGTATTCTAAGAAAAAAAATACATCCTTTGGAAGTATCTTAATTTCAATGAGATGTAATTTTCTTATTTTCAAAAAAAGGATGAATATTTCTGTTTTCAATTAGTATTTAAAGGTTAAAACAGTTTTGCAGACTAGCTAGCAACATTTCTTACCATACAGCACAGAATAGGAAATATTATATTTATGATTATTATTTTAGCATATCCTAAACCAAACCAAACTCACTGTCATTGAGTTCATTCCCACTCATAACAGCCCCTGTTGGGTTTCTGAGGCTGTCTATCTTTACAGAAGTAGATTGTCCCATCTTCCTTCCACTGAGCAGCTGATGGGTTTGAACTGCTGACCTTCTTGTTAGAAGCCAAATTCCTTATCCACTATTTCAACAGAGCTCCTGATAAGTTCTTTAAATCATTTGTCATATACATTGTGCTACTGTTTTTTTTCTAACGGTTCTTTATCCACTCCTATTTTCAGCTTCTTCAGCCAAAATAACTCTTTTGTTTCTAGCACCACAACATATGATACATTGATAGAGTTTTCATTAATTGATCCATTTTCAAGGCCTCTCTAATTGTTTCAAGTTCAGAGCTAAAACTCCACTTGATAAGAAATTCTTAATTTTATCCTCTCACTGGGAAACTTTGCCATGTACTTGATTAGATTATTGGTTAGGAAAAGCCTTTAGTTTTCTAAGAAAATACTTAACATATATGGATTTATTTTTCATATCTTAACATTTAAGAAACCTCACTGCTGTCAAGTCAAATCCAACTCATAGAGACCCCTCCTTGGGTTTCGGAGGGGTATTACTATGGAAGTAGATTGTCCAGTCTTTCTTCTGAGGAGTAGCTGGTGTGTTTGAACTTCCAGCCACCTGATTAGCAGTCAAATACCTTAGGCACTATACCACCAGAGCTCCCATTTTAACATTAGTGATTATGAAATAGAACTCAGCATTTATTATACACATTTTTAAAATTTGAATTAAACAGCCATATGAGTTCTTTTATTATTTGCAGTAGTTATTAGAAATATTAGTCAAAGGAGCCCTGAGGTAATGTTTATATTTTGAAAACATTAATATTCATATTTTATTCCAACCCATTCCCCACCCCTATGGTAGTTCACATCTTTTCTTTAAAAAAAAATAATAATGATAATTATATATACATATATATGTATGTATTGTGATGACTGATTTAAACTCTGTGCAAAATGACTTTAGGAGTAAAAATTGAGCTCAAGATATCATATACTTCTATTCTCATTTCCCAGTGGATTTAATGAGAAGTATAATGAAACTGAGAGCCCTGGTGGCACAGTCATTAAAGTGCTCAGCTACTAATGGAAAGGTTGTGGTTCAAACATACCAGCCTCTCCACAGGAGAGACATGACACAGTCTGTTTCTGTGAAGATTACAGCCTTTGAAACTCGGTGGGGCAGTTCTACTCTGTCCTGTAGGGTATGACTCAGAATCGACTCAACAGCAGTGGGTTTGGTTTGGGTTTGGTGTAATGAAATTGCCTTGAAAACAGTTATTCAAAATGTTACTTTCATGTTGTTGTTGTTTTGTTATGTGCCGTGGAGTCGACTCATAGCGACCCCTCCTTGGGTTTCCAAGGCAGTATCACTACGGAAGTAGATTGTCCCATCTTCCTTCCGAGGAGTGGCTGGTGCGTTTGAACAGCCAGCCTTCTGGTTAGCAGTCAAGTGCCTTAGGCACTATGCTACTTTCATGTTACTCCTGAATATTTGAAAACTGAATTTTTCAACTAGTATTTTCCAGAAAGCTCCTAGAATGAGTTTGCTTCAGCTGATCTGCTCCTGCCATCCTGTGTGGGCCCCTTCCTCTCTGCTTTCCCACTCTTCCAGGCAACAAAACACAGAGCTATCCATCTGAAAAATTTTCCTGGAAAACAGAAAGGAAACTTGATAGTTCTCTCTCTCTAAAGGGCTTCTCAGTACAGAATACAGACAAAATGTTTTTATTGAACAGTAGAACACACATTACCTGGAAAGGAGATCAGCTCATCAGGTGTGTGGTTCATTCAAAGAAAATAAATGCATATAAAAAAAAAAAAAGAAAAACAGACTCTTTCTCTGCTGCTATCTTAATGTAGATACAACCTTAGATGAAATGTTTTAAAAAAAGCTCATCTATTAAGAGTTATTTTTAGCATCAGTACAAAGAAGTGGAATAGGTTCCAGACAGGTTTAACAGAATGATTAAAATTACTGACAATTTAACCCAGCAAAGGCTTGTTTTTATTGATGTTTTCAGGAAAGTACTCCTGCCCAGATTAAACCAAAACAAAAACCAAACTCACTGCCATTGAGTTGGATCGGAATCATAGCCACCCCTCCTTGGGCCAAAATGAATTCAAGTGGATGATTATAGCATTTCCATAATCCCAAAAGGATTTTTTTTCCTTGAAAACCTTAATTGGTGTGATTTAATTGAATATATTTTGAATGAAAGAGTTTTCCCGCATTTTTTTTTAAAAGCTCATTGTGAGCAAAAACAGCTCTCCCTTTCTTCTTGAGGACTTTTCCTCTCCTCTTTCCTTTTCATTTTCTTCCCTCCTTCAATTTTTCTAGTACATTTTCTTTCTTCTGGTATATGACAATAATAATAAAATATAAAATAATAATTATAACTTCTACTTAAAAAAAAAAAAAAAAACTCCAGCTGTATAAAGAAGAGTGTGGGGAATTTTAATAATGTATTTAACTCAGTCCTTCTAGTAACCCTATTAATTAAGTCTCAGTATTCTTATTTTATACATTAAGAAATTTTAATTTAAGAAAATAATTTGCCCAAGATGACAAGGAAATAAGGGCCGTATCTAGGATTTAATTCCAATTTTTACTTTAAAGATTATTTTCTTGCTACTGCTATACAAATGCTTATTTTATCTAAAAAGAATATAATAATCTATGCTGTGACCAAAAGATCATTTGAACTAAGCACTATAGTTATTAGGTGCCTTCAAGTCAATTTTGACTTATGAAAAGGAGTGAAACTGCCCTTAGAGTTTTAAAGCCTGTAATTTTTAGGGGAACAGGTCACCAAGTCATTTTCCCTTGGAGCCACAGGGTGGGTTTGAACTGCTAACCTTTTGGTTAGCAGCCAAGCACATAACCATTACACCACAAAAACCAAAAACCAAACCCACTGCCGTGGAGTCAGATCCAACTCATAGTAATCCCTCCTTGGGTTTCCAAGGCAGTATCACTGTGGAAGTAGATTGCCCAATCTTCCTTCCTAGGAGTGTCTGGTGAGTTTGAACCACCAGCCTTCTGGTTAGCAGTCAAATGCCTTAGGCACTATGCCAGTAGGGCATCTTCAATTAAACACTAAACATGTAAAAATACCTTCGAATCATACTTTATATTTCATAATAGCACCTACCCTGTTTTATTATCACAATTGTACTGTGATGCTCATGTAGGAAAGCATAACACGCTTTGAGGTAAAAATTAGCAAACAAAGGATCTGAGGAATCATGATTTTCTTAAAACTATTATTTCCAGTATCCTTTTAATTTACTATATAGTTGTGTGAGCTTCAGTGTGGTCTTGTTTGACATATATAAATTATTTATGGAAAAACGATTTACTTATTACTCAAGTTTATGGAAATACGTGATCTTCTAGGAGAAGTGAATATAAACACATATAAATATAGACGTACTTTTAAAATATTTCTAAGTTTTTTTAAAAAAAGAATTTCTTCTTCTTCCAAAAATAAATCTCTTCCCTTCAAATATAGTGTTTAGGCATATCCTAAAGACTATACTTGTTTCCAATGAAAATAAAGAGATAATAATTGTAAGTCATAAAATAAATCACACATAAATGTGCATAATAACATATTACATTATCATGCCTATGACTTTATCAATTTATTTAAAATATGCCACTAATAATATGCTTAGTGCAGAGGGAAATAGAAAGTAGGATATTTAGAGGCATCCTTGGCCGCTTTCTACTAGGTGTCAGTAATATACCCCTCTCTCTTTTGTAACAATAAAAAAAAAAAAAAATGACCCCACACATTGCCAAATAACCCTCAAAAAACAAAACAAAACAAAAAGACCTCACTGCCGTCCCTCCTTGGGTTTCTGAGGCACTATCCCTATCCTACTTCCGTAGTGATACTGCCTTGGAAACCCAAGGAGGGGTCGCTATGAGTCGGGGCCGACTCGACGGCACATAACAACAACAACAACAACATCTCTATGGAAGAAATAGATTTCCCAATCTTCTCCCAGGAGTGGCTGGTGGGTTTGAAGCACCAGCCTCCTGATTAGCAGTCAAATGCTTTAGGCACTAGGCACCAGAGCTCCCCTAGAAGGATAAAAAACTCCTCTATGTAACAACCACTGCCTAGGCGATGCCTTATGTGAAAAGAAGATATACACAGAATGGGTGTGTGAGGTCTGGCAGAATCCTCTGAACCATAGGAACAATGTTTCCTTTAACAAATCCATATGCATAGCTCCCCTCACAGGACTATGTTAAAAGAGACACTACACTAAGATCAAAGCTGTATTTTCCCATTTCTCCCAATCCAGAAGCATATTAATACAGAAATGTTGCTTCAAATCAGAGTTGTCGTTTTTCCTTCAGCAGATTACTGGGCAAACAGAACTAGAACTTTATAAGAAAATCAAATTATTTTTTTCCAACCCTTCAACTCTATCTGTTCTGTTCATCTATCATTCTAAATTTCCTTGGTATTTTTTTGGTACTGTTTTATTTTTCCTTGATTATAATAATTACATTTTCAAGTATTGCCAAGTGTACTTCCACATTTTTTCTTTTTTAACTTGCCTTTGACTCATCTTCTGTGAACCACTGTGCCTCTCTTTTATCTTTTTTTTTTTTGGTCTTTTGATTTTGTACCTGGGGTGGGGGTGGGCAGTGAGGAAGCAGCAGTTCATACTGTTCTATCAGATAATTTTGGCTTTCTTTTGAATTCCTTTTCTTGGCAAAATTATTATTTCCTTGAAGCTTTGGAGATTCTATGAGTCAAAAGCAAAAGCTCTTCAAAAGGAAACACTGACACTGAAGTTGACCATGCATTGTGAAGTTCTATGAAATTTCCCCTTATTGGGATTATTTTAAAAAGGGAAATTACTCTTTCTCCTTAATGCCAAACTGTGTTCAAAGAGAAATAACTCAGATGTTATTCTTGAAACTTCGTAAATGTTCTGTTCTTCAATGTTGTTCCTCACTGAATGAAATAAAATGTTTAAAATGTTTTCTTTGAGGAAGAATTTTAGGTAACTTGCTTCTCATTTTTTTTTTTTTTTAATTTAAGAAAGATGTAATTATATAAAATTAATCAAGGGAAGAAAATACCAAAAGCTAAACATGGAATTATAAACAATTTAAGAAAAATGAGACACTTTCTTGGCATTTAAGTTATTCATATTAAAATATATGAATGGAATGACAGAAATAATCTGATATGCCTTCAATTAGTTTCAGTTTCTTTGTGTCTGTCAGTATCAACATTTTCTCTGGTGATTCCTGTATTTGAAGAATATGTTCATAAACAAACGATAACTGTTTGTGTCCAATATAAAATGATGATTAACATGCTTTATGGTCAAGTTAAAAAAAAAAAAGTCATCTATGTGAAGTTTTTACTTTAAATGTCAATTGAAACTTTTATGAACAGTTGCAAAAACAAACAAAAACAAGAAACAAACAAAAAAAGAAACAATTAAGTGAGAAAATAAATATGTAAATAAATACCATAAAGAGAGAGAGAGATACTGATGGTGTAAACATAGATATAAATAAAAATACAAATCTATTTTTCTGTCTCAATATTAACAACACACATATTTACTGAGTAGTCATTTCTGATAATGCATTCATCTGCTTTGTCTTTTAAGATGCTGAACGCACTAGATCTGTTTTTATATCCTTATTGTATCTTTATCGCTGTTTATTCTTCCTATAATCAGAATCATCTTGAAGGCAACTAATAACAACTGCAAATCCTTAACTTAATTATTAGTCCTATTTTTTTTTTACTCCACACTCATTTGCTTGGCAATAAAATGGCTTAAATTATCCCTGCTAAACAGATTTTCTCTAAATTTTCTCTGAGATGTATAAAAATAATCTCTCAGATTATAAAAAAATTCAATTATCTTTCTTGACGGCTTCTAAAATGTAATGTGAGCAAAATGAAGTGACAGTGGTTCCTCTTTTTTTTCCTCTTCTTTTGAGCTCCTTGTCCCACTTAATGCAATATTTTTCCTTTAAATTACCCGTCTGTGTATTACCATTTCATCTTCTTCTTTTACCAAAATATATTTGATCACTGAAAATTAAGATACTAGATTCTGAAATTAGAGCTGCATTTTAATTCCATCTTTGGTACTGTAACCATGATGTCTCTAAATATTAATTATTGTATCTGTTGTAATGAAAATAAATTATAGTGGATCTATCTGAGAGGAGCTCTGGTAGCATAGTGCCTAAGGCACTTAACTGCTAACCAGAAGACTGGTGGTTCAAACCCACTAGCCACTCCTCGAAGGAAGGGTAGGCAATCTACTTCCGTAGTGATACTGCCTCAGCAACACAAGGAGGGGTCGCTATGAGTCGGGGCCGACTCAACAACACATAACAATAAGAAGAATGCCTGAAAGTGTTAAGCTCAGTGTTTGCAACACTGCTAGTATTTAGAAATGCTAGCTCTTATTTCTGAACATCTTTTCTGAATCCAACTTGCCTCTCCATTCCCATTTTCATAAGTAAATCCCTTTTACCTGATGCCTTAATATTGCAAGGAATCTTACTATTTTTCTCACCTCTGATCTTTTTGCCCCGCAAAGCATTGCTTTAAGAGGAGCAATCCTTTATTAGTAGGGACACTTTCCTACAAGCCTCCTCACGCTGGTGGGGGCAAGAAAGTTTAGTGGGCTCTACGGCTTCAACATTGTCACTTCCTCAACTCTCAGCTCTAATTCTCTCTGTGTTGAATTTATACTTAGTGATTCTTGTTACTCCCAAGTCCACCTGAGGAGAAGCATGCCCTCCTTTGCTTCTTCTCAAAGATTAAGTCTAACTGGATGCAATTGTCTTTCTTTGGGCAACCATACCCCATGGCAAAGTGATTAAAGCAATTACTACTCTCTCTCTGCTGGAGACTCTTTATAGTTACTCTTGACAGGTGATTCAAGGTTCAATGTCCTAAACAGACAAACAGTATCTTCCACCCTTCTCTGAGATCATGTTCCATTATTTTATGCTATCTATGCAACAACAACAACATGCCCTACTCAGGAAGCTCTGGTGGCGTAGTGCCTAAGTCATTTGACTGCTAACCAGAAGGCTGGCAGTCCAAACCCACCAGCCACTCCTCAGAAGGAAGATTGGGCAATCTACTTCCAAAACCCAAGGAGGAGTGGATGTGAGCTGGGACTGACTCGATAGCAGTGAGTGAGTATGCTCTAATCAATGTGAACTCACTAGCCAGTACTTTGAACTTAGTGGTTTTTGTAATTTTATTCTCGTCACAATGGAAATCTTTAACGCCATCTCCATGATCTCACTGTTGCTGTCATCAGGGCAATACTCAGGCCATTCTCCCAACAGTATCTCTTGAACTTTCTAAATCTTATTTGTGATCTTTTCATCCTCTAAATTTATATCTCCTTGGGGTTTCAGGAATATCTACCCTTCTACTTCTAAGTGCTCACTTTTATCTATACAAACACACACACACTTTCTCTCTCTCCTATAACAAATGCAGTCTTTGTATAATGTCTTCCATTTTTGGATAATAATCACATCTTCCCACAGTGCCTACAGCAGTAAGTGCATAAATTAATTAATGACTTGGAATATGTACACCTGGCTTGGTCGTGTTGTTCAGCTACAATTTGTTAATGAATATATGTTGTTGTTGTGGTTATGTGCCATCGAGTCGGACCCAACTCATAGCGATCCCTCCTTGGGTTTCCAAGGCAGTATCACTACGGAAGTAGATTGCCCAACCTTCCTTCCGAGGAGAGGCTGGAGGGTTTGAACTGCCAGTCTCCTGGTTAGCAGTCTAGTGCCTTAGGCTAGTGCTACCAGTCTAGTGCTACCAGAGCTCCCAATGAATATATAGCACTGCACATATAGTTTTTTACCATAACTATGAAACAGCAGTAGTCTGCAATAGGGGAGAAAGAGGATAGGGTAGATTCTAATTCTGACACTGGATTATAATTCAAACTGCGATTTTTGATTATATGACTTATTTTCTGTCACCAAGTTTCCTATGCAAATGAAGGACTTAGTAAGATGAATTCTAAGTAATTTTCAAGTTTGAAAATTATTACCAAAAATTTTCTGTGATTTATATTTACATGTATCACAGAAAGAAGGTGCCCTGGTAACATGGTGGTTAAGTGATGGGCTACTAAACAAAAGGTTTACTGTTCCAACCCACCAGCCTCTCTGTGGGAGAAAGATAAGGCAGCATCCTCCTGTAAACTTGATAGCCTTGGTCACCCTATGAGGCAGTTCTTCTTTGTCTTATAGGGTTTCTATGAGTGAGAATCTGCTTGATGGCAATGAGTGATAGGTTATCCAAGAAAGCACGTATTCTAGCCATAATTTTAGAGATCTGCTTTAATCTATACACTTGAATTAAAAAGAAGATATACAGTTGATAAAATGCCATTGTTACAAGTCCTCAGGGAGCCCTGGTGGTACAGTGGTTAACGCTGGGCTTCTAACTGAAAGATCAGCAGTTTGAACCCACAAGCCCTGCTCCAAGAGAGAAAGATGTGGTAGTCTGCTTCCATAAACATGTACAGCATTTGAAATTTTATTGAACAGTCATTCTTTGTATAAATAACAACAAGATTCCAGTGCCTGCTGAATAAAAATGAAAACGTTTATAAAAGAGATTGTCTTACAAGTTTTACCTGAATATTTCCCTTTGTTGTGTTTATAATTATCTTCAGTTTAAAGGAGTGATGATTGGTAGGTACAGTAGTTGAGCTACAGACTAGTCCAAATATCATGCATGCAAATATGTGTTATTTTACAATGACTTATTTTTAAAGACTGTTAACCTGATATTACATATACCACTTTCTAGTTCCTTTTTGCTGTAGTCATCTAAGCACATAAATATGAAAAACATTACAATCAAAATACTTGATAAATCAAGTTTATCATCTTGTTTGGATGTCTATTTCCATGTAGATATCCTTTGCAGCTTATCTATAAAGAAGGTTAATTTTACAAAGCAATGAAAAGATATGTAGGTTAGAAATTAGTACATCTTTCTTAAACACAATTTTATTTCAAATGCCTAGTTT
>NW_006921698.1:2635676-2637495 GCF_000298275.1 Orycteropus afer afer | reverse complement strand
GGCACTTAACAACAACAAGAACAACAGTCTTGGGAAGATATGGTCATTTTTCTCAGGCAAATTTTTAAGAACCTTACCTTCAAAAGTTTCCTTCTCTCTCTCTCTCTCTCTCTCTACACACACATATACATGTGTATACACACAGAGAGACACAAATGTACTTTTAGGTGATTAAATTTGAGTCTTTTTTTCTTTTTTTTGGATGGACCATGGAACTTACCTTGTCACTTACCAAATATGTTTTAAATATATTAGTTTTATTTAGGATGTTACATGAGAATTTCTTAATCTTTTCTCTTCATCATACTTCTTAGGATGGGCACCAGGCCTCTCATGGTATGAAGTACACTTGACCCAAAATTGTAGCTTGACCTTAATTTTGGGTTTTTTGACATTAATGATTAAAAAAAAAAAAAAAAAAACAGTATTTATTAAGAATCACAGTTTATCTTACAACTCCTAAATCTAGGCTCCAACAATTTAATGATTCTTATATTTTAATTATCTCATCTACAGAATTACCAAATACTGATGTTTTATTCATGTTACTATTAGGTTGAGAGGGTCTAGCATATGTATATGTGTATGAATGTGTGTGTGTGTGTGAGAGAGAGAGAGAGAGAGTGTAAAAGAGAGTGTGCGTATAATAGATTTGAAGACTTTGCATAGATATATTTTGTTGACACTTGATCTCAATCTATCAATACTTTGAATTTCAGCTTTAATTTTGAGTGGGGCCTGAATGATGCCATCAATTGGTCTATTAAATTCAGTTTTATGCTGTAAATAAAGCTCTACATTTACCCAAATGTATAAAAACTAATAGAGATGAAAATGCATGCTCTCCCCCTTTTCACACCAGTAATCTACATAATTTCAATTATGCTGATTTTTGAAGTGTTTCATTTCTTTCAACAGAGAGATAATAATTTGACTTCATTTTTCCATATGAAATGTTACCTCAAATCTCTTCACACATGGAAGAAACAACAGCCTCATCTGTCAGTTTGCTGTACTGTGGTAGTTTTGTGTTGCTGTGATGCTGGAAACTATGCCATCAGTATTTCAAATACTGGCAGGTTCATCCATGCTGACAGTTTTTAGCATAACTTCCAGACTGGCAGACTAGGAGGAAGGACCTGGTGATCTCCTTCTTAAAGAAATGGGCCAGTGCAAACCTTGTGTACAGCAGTGGAATATGGTGTGATATAGTACCTGAAGATGAGCCCCTTAGGTTGGAAGGCACTCAAGATACAACTAGGGAAGAACTGCCTCCTCAAAGTAGAGTCCACTTTAATGACATAGATGGAATAAAGCTTTCACAATCTTCATTTGCTCATTTGGCATGACTCAAAATGACAAGGACCAGCTGCAAACATCTGTTAATAATGAGAACATGCAATGTATAAAGTATGACTCTAGGACAATTGGAAGTTGTCAAAAAGGAAATGGAATGCTTGAAGATAAATATCCTAGGCATTCTTGTGCTGAAATGGACTGATATGGCCATTTTGAATTGAACAATCATCTTGTTTATTATGCTAGGAATGACATATTAAAGAACAGTGTCACCTTTATTGTCAAAAAGAACATCTCAAGATCTGTTCTGAAGTACAGTGCTATCAGTGATAAGATTATGTCTATATGCCTACAAAGAAGACCAATGAATATGACTTTTATTCAAATTTAAACACAAACCACTAAGGCCAAAGATGATGAATTTAAGATTTTAACAACTATCTGCAGTCTGTAATTAATTACACATGCAATCAAGATGCATTGATAATTCCTGGTGATTAGAAGGCAAAAGATAGAAGCA
>NW_006921698.1:2604879-2608478 GCF_000298275.1 Orycteropus afer afer | reverse complement strand
TCACTATAAGTCAGATAAAACTCAACAGTAAGGAGTATTTTTCTCTTTCCCAGAGAGAATGATAGTTCAATATTCTTATCCGTACTTAATTGGATTCAATAAGTATGGCCAACAGGGAAAATTAAATGCATTGTCTTGCCAGAAAAAAAAAAAAGATGGAATCATAATTTTAGTATGATACATTCACTATAACACATCGATCAAAACAATGTAATTCTCAAGTCCTAGTCACTATCGATCTGCTGCTGCTGATGCTTCCCCCACCCCTTCCTTTGTTTGGCTGATAGATCTTAAAATGTTTGCTCATATGTGCTTGGTTTCTGGTTGTTAGAGAAGATAGATATCGGCTACGTTTTAAAGATTGTGAAACCGAAAGCCAGAGAGGTAGGTTAATATCTCCAGAACTCCATAATTACCAAAAAGGCAGAAAAGATTCCAGTAATCTCATCTATTAGGCACACATATAGAGAGTGGTCAAGTTGAATTTATTTCAGCTGTATGTATATTTCTTCTCATAATAGTGAGTATAAGAAAAGCTATAGTATATTAAAACAGTCAATTTTATTAGGATATCTATACATTTAATTTGGATATTTCCACAATATATTATTTTTCCAGTGTTTGTTCTAGAAAGGAGAACAATCTTACATGTAAGTTTTAAAAAATGCCTACTTGAGTTACATGGATAATGTATGACTACTTGGAGGGCTATACATAGTTAATTTATCTAGCTATTATATGAATGTTACATTAAATTCTTTTGCCCTATTAAACAAAATTAACCGGATCATATTCACTAGTAACAAATGTTTATTAACTTTTATTTATGACTTAGGTAATGGAAATATTTTCATGTAGTTCTATTTTATCAGCTTAAAATGTAAATAAATAGCTAAAAGCATAATTTCTGGCATAAGATTTAAAGATTAAACAACTAAAATGTGCTCAGGGAGAAATAAACATTTGAATAAATTTTGATAAGGATATCTAATACTTTTAAATAGCATAAATATTATTGCCAAAATAATAGAGATAATTTATTGAAAGACTGAGATCTCATAGCGTGACTGAAATTATATTTATGGAGTGTTTTAATTTTTAACAAGTCTTCAAAGCACATTATTTCATTTTACCCTTACTTCAGCAGCAGGTATTTTATAGATGATGAAATTGTAGTTTAAAAAGGTCAGGGACTAAACCACACACCTGATTAGTGGTAAAACTGAGGGCTGAATGTCCAGTTTGGTACCATTTTTCACCTCATCCTGCCAAATTCTGTAAAGAATTGAAATATTTAATTATCAGTGTAAAATGGCCTGGCTGGACAGAAATATAAAATACACATATTTTTTTAACTGTAAAACCCAAGGGATATGATAAAATGAGTGCTCTCAGCCTAGTCCTAGGAAATGGATCCTGTTTAGCAAGGTGACTCAGGAAAAATTTAGTTTTAAAGACTTATTTCTACCTGTAAATATAGAGGAGAGTTATCATTGCTTAGCTCCTCACAAAAGCCAACTTTAAGAATGATAGGAAATACTGGGCAATTTTTCCCAACACTGCCAACACTGCTGTTGTTGTTCTTGTTAGGTGCCATCAAGTCAGCTAAGTGACTGTTTTGGTTACCTCTAGTGCAGCTCCAACAGGAATATACCACAGGTGGGCAGTCTTAACAAACAAGGGCTTATCTTCCTACAGTTCTGGAGGCTATAAGTCAGAGTTCAAAGTGCCAAGATCTAGGGGTTGAGGTGAAGGCCCCTCAAGTTTGGATTTCTGCTCTGCTTCTAGCTCCCAGCCCACTGGAGTTGGAGGTGTCTTTTTTCTCAGGCAGCTGCTGGCTGCTGAGGCTGAAAAATCCAAGGTCAACAAATAAAATGGCAGTCTCAAAATTACCAAATCACATGGCAAAGCACTAACTCAAGTCCATTAACAGTAATATGGATGTGAGAGCTGGACAACGAATAAGGAAGACTGAGGAAGAGTTGATGCTTTTGAGTTGTGGTATTGGCGAAGAGTACTGAAAGTATCATGGACTGCCAGAAGAACGAAAAAATCTGTCCCAGAAGAAGTACAGCTGGAATGCTTCTCAGAAGCTAGAATGGCCAGACTTCATCTCACCCACTTTGGTCATATTGTCAGAAGAGACCATTCCCTGGAGAAGGATATCATGCTTAGTAAAGTACAGGGTCAGCAAAAAAGTCTCTCCTCAATGAGGTGGATTGACACAGTGGCTACAACAATGGGCTCAAGTATAACAAGGATTGTGAGGCTGGCACAGGACCAGGAAGTGTTTTGTTCTGTTGTACATAAGGTCGCTATGAGTCAGAGCTGACTTGAAGGCATCTAACAACAAAAACAACAGCAGTCCTAAGATCAGTAGACAACCTGGCAGGCCAATGAGATGAAGACTCGGCCAAATGAAGGATCCAGGTGTACCAAAAGCTAGAGACTTTCCTCAAAGCTAACTTCTTATATGCTGGAAGCAGACCACATCCCTAAGGCAGCTACTCAGCTGCTCCAGTAGATTCCACTGTTGAGTGGATTGCCAGTCTCATCATGGGGAATAACTACATCCAGCTGCCCAGCCACTCAAAACCAGGCCCAGCCAAGTTGACACAGAACCATACCTACCACAGTGACCTTATGTATAATTGAATGAAATACTGCCCGACTCTGCACCAGCCTCACAATCTTTGCTATGCTTGAGCCCATCGTTGTGTATTCAGTGTGTCAATCCATCTTGTTGAAGGTCTTCCCCTTGTTCACTGACTCTCCAGTTTACCAAGCATAATATCTTTCTACAGGAAATAGTCCCTTCTGACAACATAACCAAAGTGAGTGACATGAAGTACGACCATTCTGGATTCTAAGGAGTATTTGGGCTGCAATACTTTCAGGACAGATTTCTTCATTCTTCTGTAGTTCATGTTATTTTCAGTATTCTTTGCCCACACCACAATTAAAAGGCATCAATTATTCTTTGGTCTTCCTTATTCATTGTCCAGCTTTCACATGCACATGAGGTGATTGAAAATCCAGGGTTTGGTAGGTGCACCTTGATCTTCCAAGTGATACGTTTGCTCTTCAACACTCTAAAGAGAACTTTGCAGCAAATTTTCCCAGTATAATTCAACATCTGATTTCTTAACTGCTGTTTCCTTGGGTGTTGATTTTGGGGCCAAGTAAAATGAAATCTTTGACAATGTACATTTTTTCTCCTTATACCATGATGTTACTATTGGTCCATTTGTGAGAATTTTTGTTCTCTTTATGTTGAGGTGTAATCCATATTGAAGAATTTAGTCTTTGATCTTCATAAGTAAGTGCTTCCAGTCTTCATCACTTTCAGCAAGCAAGGTTGTGTCATCTGCATATTGCAAGTTGTTAATGAACTTTCCTCCAGCATTCCAAACCAAACTAAACTCACAGCCATCAAGTCAGTTCCCACTCATAGTGACCCCTCCTTGAGTTTCTGAGGTGGTATCTCTACAGAAGTAGATTACCCAGTCTTCCTTCCGAGGAGTGGCTGGTGGGTTTGAACCTCCAGCCTTCTGGTTAGCATTCAAATGCCTTAAGCACTATGCCACTAGAGCTCCCTT
>NW_006921698.1:2602115-2603829 GCF_000298275.1 Orycteropus afer afer | reverse complement strand
ACTTGACTGCTAACCAGAAGGCTGGTGGTTCAAACCCACCAGCCACTCCTCAGAAGGAAGGTTGGGCAATCTACTTCTGTAATGATACCACCTTGGAAACCGAAGGAGGGGTCGCTATGAGTCAAGTCTGACTTGATGGCACATAACAACAACAACAACAACATAGTGGCTATTATTTAAAAAAATTATAAGAAGAAAAGAAAATAAATTTTGGCAATGATGTAAAGAAATCAGAACCCTTGTCTATTTCTGGTGGGAATGGAAAGTGGTTCTACCTCTGTAGAAAATAATTTGGCAGTTCCTCAAGAAGTTAAATAGAATTTACATACAACTCAGCAATTCCATTTTCTATGTATGTATCCCAAAAATTAAAAGTGGGGACTCAAACAGATACTTGCACACTGATATTCATAGAAGCATTATTCCCATTAGCCAAAAGGTGAACACAACCCAAGAATCTATCAACAGATGAATGGATAGGTAAAATGCAGTATATCCATAAGATGAAATACTATTCAGCCATAAAAAGATATGAAGTTTTAATACATGCCAAACATGAATAGAACTTGAACTTATGCAAGTGAAATAAGCCAGTTACAAAAGGACAAATACTGTATGGTTCCATTTATATAAAATATCCACAATTGGAAAATTAATAGATAGAAAATAAATGAGATGTTATTAGGCATGTGGACCACCATGAATGGGAAGTGATTCCAAGGAAACTAACAAGGGGCAGTAGGGAGGGTGGAATGGGAAGTTACTACTTAATGAGTATAGAGTTTCTATTTAGGGTAATGAAAAAATTTTGGATATAGATAGGAGTGATGGTTGCACAGTATTGTGGAAATAATTAATACGACTGAATTGTACAGCTTTTAGCAGTAAAATGGTAATATTTTCATTACAGAAGTAGATTGCCCAATCTTCCTTCTGAGCAGTAGCTGGTGGGTTTGAACCTCCAGCCTTCTGGTTAGCAGTCAATTGCCTTAGGCACTATGCCACCAGAGCTCCTGGTATATTTTACGAAAATATAATGTTTTTAAAAGTACAATTAAATATTACATTATTAAAATAAAAACAAAAAACAAAACAGTGGAATGATCATATTAATCAACCCCAAACCTAAACGCACTGCCATCAAGTAGATTCCTACTCATAGGGACCCTATAGGACAGAATGGGGTTTCCTACGAGAAAAATCTTTATGGCCATCACTAGTTCTGTCAGTTTGTCATATTATGGTGACTTGCACATTACTGCGATGTAGGAAGGTTTTCCAACAGTATTTCAAATGCCAACAGGGTAACCCATGATGTACAGGGTTCAGGGGAGCTTTCAAACTAAGGAAGAATAACTAGGCAATGTACTTCTAAAATGGTTGACCAATAAAAACTTTATGAATAGCAGTAGAACACTGTCTGATACAGTGCCAGAAGATGAGCCCCTCATGTTGGAAGTCACACAAAATACTGGTGAGGAAAAGCTGCCTCCTCCATGATTTTGGGAAGGCTGGGCAATCTATTTACATAGTGATTCCCCCTCAGAATCCCAAGGAGGGATTGCTATGAGTTGGGTCTGACTCCACAGCACATAACAACAACACAACACCACCTTAATGAAATGGATGGAGTAAAACTTTCAGGAACTTCATTTGCTCATTTGGCACAAGTCAAAATGAAGAAATAGCTGAAAACATTAATAAATAATCAGAA
>NW_006921698.1:2600245-2600956 GCF_000298275.1 Orycteropus afer afer | reverse complement strand
CTATTGATCATTGTTTTCAACTTTTCCATTCTAATCACTAATAATTATTAACGCATCTTGACTACATGTTTGATCAATTTAAGTTTGCAGAAATTGGTAAAAATGTTCAATTTCTTCATATTTGGCTTTAGTCGATGGTGAGTAAATTTGAAAAATAGCTATATTGATTTTCCTTGTGTGTGTGTGTGTGTGTATGTTATCCTATAACTGACAGCTTTGTACTTCAGGAAAGATCCTGGAATATTATTTTTGACAATGACCAATGCATAAATATGTACATAAAATATTAAAAAATCACATAAAATCATACCACCCATAAATTAATATCAATAGCATTAAATTGGCACCAATGTAAGTATACTGAGATAGGAAAAATATATAAATATATGTCCATCAGATATCAAAAGAAAATCTTATTATAAACAAGTTCTTACAGAAAAGGAGGAAGTTATACTTTCATTTCATTCTCTGATGTCTGCATTACCCTGTACAAAAACTGGACAACTGAACGTCAAAGAAAAAGCAAACAAACAAAAACTAAAATTACAGACCAATATCTCTATTTAAAATGGATAAAAAAATTCTAAATAAAATTTTAGCTAATTAAATTCACTGATACATATAAAGACAATAACACATTATTATGAAATGCAGTGTATCCTGAGAATGCGACATTGTTTAAAATTAAAAATCAAAATTACAATTAAAAAT
>NW_006921698.1:2596692-2599360 GCF_000298275.1 Orycteropus afer afer | reverse complement strand
CTGGGGATGTGCTTCTGAGAATCAGCCATTGAAAACCCTATGGAGCATGGTCCTGCTTTAACACACATGGGATCACCATGAATTAACTTGATGGCAATTGGCTTCTTACTAATCGATGCAATATCAGTTGTACCTCAAGTTGTTAAAACAGATCAACATCAATAAAACATATACTTAGCTAAAAAATCAATTAAGTATGCTACATAAATACATCAAATGTGAAGATTATGTAAATTTATTGAATACCTTATTCTCAAAATATTATTCCTTTACCACAAGAAATATTTGCCTTATAAGTTCAAGAAACATGAGAAAAATTAAATTCAGGAACAATTATGTCTTTTTAACAATGTATACAAATTGCAGATAATTTTCATTAAATTGTTTTTTAAATTTCTTTTATGTCGAGCAATCTACTTCCAGGCTATACTTCTCCTATCTCTTCTCCAGGCTAGTGTTTGAACCTTGAATATTTTATGCTCATCTCTATCATGAACAGTTAGATTGAGGATGATACACTGTTGTCATTTAAAATAGTTTTAAAGCTAACCTATTTTCTATAGACGTCACATCAAAATAATGCATACTATGATTAATTTTATAATCATGTGTAGTCTAATAACTGAAGGATTCTTCAGATTTTAATCAATACTATTTTTCCAATTGTTGATTCTCAAAGGAGGATTATTTATTGAAAGTCAGATAGTCAAAGTGAAACTCTCTTTAAGATACTGAAAAAGAAAAAAAAAAAAAATGTAATTAGGAGTCTGAAACATGCAGTTCTCTTCCCAGATCTCCTTAACTACCATGTCTCATTTTTTAATTTATGAAATACAGAGGCATAGATGATATCTAAGACTTTTGTTTTATTTTGTTTTCTGATCATGAAACTCAATAATTATACTGTGTCCTCATGAATTTAAGATTTAAAACAACACTTCTTCCTTTGAAAGCTTAGACTTGATATATCAGATTAAAATAGCTAACACTGCAGAGTTAGCAATATCATTTGTAAAGTTTTTGCAAGTTTGTTGTTGTTAGATGCCATAGCGTTGGTTCTGACTAACAGTGATCCTATGGATAACAGAATTAAACACTGCCCGATCCTGTGCTATCCTCACAATTACTGCCATATTTTAGCCCATTTTTGCAGCCGCTATGTCAATCCATTTCCTTGAGTGTTTGTCTCTTTTTTGCTGACCTTTTACTTTACCAAGCATGATGTCCTTCTCCAAGGACTGACTGGTACCTTTTGATAGTATGTCTAAAGTACAAGAGACAAGACAAAACCTCACCATCCTTGCTTCCAGAAAGCATTCTGGCTGTATTTCTTCCTAGACAGATTTTTTTCATTCTTCTAACATCCATGGTATATTCAATATTCTTTGCCAACACCATAATTCAAGGGCATCAGTTCTTCTTAAGTCTTCCTTATCTATTGTCTACATATGAGTCAACTGAAAATAGCAAGACTTGGGTCGGGCACTCCTGAGTCCTCAAAGTAATATTTTTTTTTTTTTTTACTTTTTTTCTTTTTAACATGTTAAAGAGATATTTTGCAGCAGATTTGCCCAATGCAATATATTGTTTGATTTCTTGACTGTTGCTTCGATGGGCATTGATTGTGGATCCAAATAAAATGAAATTCTTGACAACCTAAATATTTATTTATCATGATGTTGCTTATTGGTCTAGTTGTGCAGATTTTTCCCCCCTTAAATTGATGTGTAATCTATATTGAAGGTTGTAGTCTTTGATCCTCATCAGTTAAGTGCTTCAATTCCTCTTCTCTCAGCAAGTTTGTGTCATCTGCATAGGGCAGGTTGTTAATGAGCCTTCCTCTAGTTCTAATGCTGGATTCCTCTTTTTTTGGATTCCTCAGCTCCTCAGATTATTTACTCAGCATACAGATTGAAAACTATGATGAAAGATACAATCTTAACACACAGCTTTCCTGATTTTAATACAGAACAGTATTCCCTTGTTCTGTTTGAATGACTGCTTCCTGGTCAGTGTATAGTCTCTACCTGAGCACAATGTAGTGTTCTGGAATCCCCATTCTTTCCTTGGTTATCCATAGTTTTTATGAAATACAAAGTCAGATGCCTTTGCACAATCATTAACACATAGGTAAACTTCTTTCTAGTATTCTCTACTTTCAGCCAGCATCCATCTGACATCAGTAATGATATCCATCATTTCACATCTTCTTCTGAATCCAGATTGAAATTCTGGTAGTTCCCTGTCAGTGTACTGTAGGAACATATATTTATTATATATTCACAACTACCTGGAACAGGCAAACCAGATGTCATTATCCTTTAAAAAATGTGCTTTGAAGTCATGCAAGCTGAATTTTATTCCTGGTTCTGCCATGAAATAGCTGTGTGCCCTTGGGGAACTTTCTTATGTTTTCTAGCATCCAACTTCCTTGTATATTAAATAGAAATCATAATATCTAACCTACAATGATACTATGGCTGGCATAAGTAAGCATTAAATAATTTTCAGCTATTAGTATTAGCATAGACTTTTTCAACTATAATATTATAGAAGGAAACTGAAAATTGTATCAGATAAAATACTTGTAAAAATTTGTGTAGCTACTAAAAGGCAGTGCTGCAATTCCAACTCAGGTACTTAATTTCCAACTTTGCCATTATAAAAA
>NW_006921698.1:2592717-2596242 GCF_000298275.1 Orycteropus afer afer | reverse complement strand
GCAGTCAAGTGCTTTAGCCACTATGCTACCAGAGCTCCTAGATATGTATATAGGCAGACAAAATAGATGTTCTCTCATATTCTAATTTTTGAAGTAGCTGTGACCCTTTCATGTTATCTCTTCCTCATAGCTTAAAATATTTGTCATGTGGATTCAAAATTTAAGGAGAGGCTTGATATCCATCAAAATACTCTAAAATGAAAGAGAAAATACCATCTATTATGATTTCCAAGTGGCAAAAGAGGGAAGATATGTCTTCCCTTATATCGTTCCTTCCCTCCTTCCTCCTTCTGGAGCAAGTATATTAAGTGAAAATGAGTTCATTTTATAGGAATACATTTACTTTATGGTAAATACTTCTATTAATAGATTATATTGTGAGATAGCAGGAAAAAAAGTGTTTTCTAGACTCAAATTATGGTGTGAAAATTTTTTTTGAAGTATTATACCAACTAGAATTAAGTAAATTTGTATCCAAGATGGCCCATTAATGATAAATCTCTAAATTGTAAAACTCTTTCCAACCTCTTGAACTTAATGAGCTTTAATCAAATAACCCATTGTGTGATTGCCTATAAATACTGGTACTCCACAAATGCTGATAATCTCAGTGATTGAAAAACTATAAATATACATGTATATTTTATCCTGAAGATACTGGCTTTTACCTTATTTAACACTATGGAAAAATATAGGTAGACTTCATTGAAGTTGTTATTATTATTTACTTGCTGTGGTAACAATAGAGTTTTGGCCTTTCGGATTCTATATTTTATATTTGAATATTTCAAGATGCTATATTTTAAATTTGACTTAAAACTAAAGGTTTCGATTTGAGTTTAGGAATAAAAAAATAATGATAATCTGCTTACGCCTGACATAGTAGTTTTCATTCATTACGTTGCATTCTGCTTTTCTTTTCTAATTTAATATTTTACTAATAAGTAATTTAGTAAACAATAGAGTGTTTCCAAATGGGAAGTTTAGGTTTCTGAAATCTCCAAAAAAAAAAAAAAAAATTGTAGCTGATCAATTAAATATTACATTGGACAAACAGGGCAAAAGAGACCAAGGTTATGAATTATGGTATTAAAGCCTTAATCCATTTTTTAAACAACTTGAAATAGTACAAAGTCAACCCAATAATTATAATAGTCTAAGTAATATAATAATAATAAAAAAAATCACCATCATCCAGTTGATTCTGATTCATAGTGACTCATTAAGAAAGATCAGACACACATACAAATTCATTTTTGTATAGCTATTATTTGCAAGGAGCTCTGGTAGCATGAAGAAGCTCTGGTAGCATAGTGCCTAAAGTCTGACTGCTAACCATAAGGAAGGCAGTTCCAACCCACCAGCCACTCCTCGGAAGGAAGATTGGGTAATCTACTTCTGTAGTGATACTGCCTGGGAAACTCCGGGAGGGGTTGCTATGAGTCAGATCCAACAAGATGGCAGTGAGTTTGGTCTTTATGCTTTGCTCCACTTTGAGATTCATTGTATGGTTCTACATAAATATCAGAGAATAATTTTTATTAAATAAAAAAAATACAAACTGATTTTTATATTTAAAATGTTTTTGATGATTTGCTGATACCTATTTTTTCCTTATTTTAGAAGGTGTAAAAAACTGTATTTTCACATTACTAACATAATATTGGAAGCTCTGGTGGCGTAGTGCCTAAGGCATTTGACTGTTAACCAGAAGGCTGGTGGTTAAAACCCATCAGCCACTCCTTGGAAGGAAGGTTGGGCAATCTAAATAATATTGAAGAAATTTTTACTTAAGAAAAATATCTAGATATTATCAAATGTAACATGAAAAATTCAGAACAACTGGCAAAAGTTAATTCTTATGATGAATTTAAGCACAATATACCCTCAGAAAGAAGCACTTATAGAATTAATGTAAACAAGTACATTACTTGACTAAATCTCAAGTTAATGAAATAATTATGGTTGCTTAAATGGAAGAATTTTGAAAACTTTATTATTAAACTATATTAATTTACAACTAAATTTCTTCTAGGGAGCTCTGGTGGTGTAGTGCCTAAGGCATTTGACTGCTAACCAGAAGGCTGGCAGTTCAAACCCACCAGCCACTCCTTGGAAAGAAGGTTGGGCAATCTACTTCCATAGTGATATTGCCTCGGAAACCCAAGGAGGGGTTGCTATAGTCAGGTCCGAATCGATGGCACATAACACCACCAACAACAATTTTGTTCTATAAACACTTTTTTAGCATAAAGAAGGATGGTAAGTCCAATTTTTAAGGAACTTTCTATTTAGATGATTGGCAGTTCTTATACTGCGCTATGTGTGACAGAATCATCTAGATAACTTATTAAAGTGCAGAAAGTCTGGGTTTTGCCCAATGTGCCAATTCACAATATGTTGGGTTGGGGACTGGCCATAAAATGTTTGTCTTAGTATAAAGTGTTTGTTCATAACTGTGGGTTGTACAAAAATCAGACACTCAAAACCCAAGGACTGCGTGTACAACACATATTTTGGGGTACATAAGTCAATCCATAAAAAGGTTTATATTCTTGTGGATACATTCACATTTGTGAACATAGATACTAAAATAATTTATTTGGAATTTCTAATTCCAAACTTAGCTTGTACAGTGCAGAACAAATAATATTTCAGAAATTAGTTCACAGTAAAATAGTATTTCTCTGATCAAGCAGAAATTATAGACGATTATAGAGTTGTGATGCAGGAAATTACTTGGTAGATTACTGATCGTAACTATGCAGCTGTAAGGTGCTTGTGGCCCACCAAGGAGACTGGGTAGTTTACAATAATGTAAATAAGGTACTTGGTACCCTTGTGAGATTGAGATCACAGAAATAAGGTATATGGGACCCTAAAGTTAGCATTAGTCAGTTTTGTCATTCTGCTAAGATTAAAATGAGCACTCCTAGAAGCAAAAGTGGGAATCTCACTGTCATCAAGAAAGAAGAGCTGGAAGTGGAATGAAACATGTTCTTGGACCAAGATCCCTGCACTGGACGTCACTGACAGAGACAACCAGCAGAGACAACTGTCAGAGAAACGGTGGTAGTGGAAGCAAGAAGCGTGAGCTAAAGTGGCAGTCTTGCCGGCCCATGGAGTGAGAAAGCTGAGGGTCTTTGGGCAGGAGTCTTGCTGGCAAAGTGGAGTGCACTAGGTGCACCTATCAGCAGAGCTAAAAGAACTCTGTAACACGTGCCTGAGCCAGGGCAGAGTTATTTGTCACTTGATAGAGACTTGATTTCTCCAGCAATCATGTACTTATTTGTACTTTACTAATAGCTCCCACCTTATCATCATAACTATGCAAATTGTATTACTTCTGATATGTCAGCAAAATTAAAATTTAAGCTTAGCTCTATTGACGTGAACTGTGATACAAAAACAGCTTCCACAGTTGTCTTCATTATTTGTGTGACATGCATGAACTTGATGAATGATTCAGTAATATGTCTTCTAGGAGCTCTAGTAGCATAGTGCCTAAGGCACTTGACTGCTAAC
>NW_006921698.1:2582758-2592152 GCF_000298275.1 Orycteropus afer afer | reverse complement strand
TTTTTTTTTTTCTTTTTAAATGTTTAAGACTATTGACTAATCACTTAAATAGGAAATGTCATGAGTGACTTCTGGAAACTTTGGTAAATTTCATCTATCAATAATTGATTAGTTATTGATGTCAGCTATATGTTCCTTTTTTATATATGTTAAAATGTAGATTTATTTCCCAGTGAACATCTTGATAACAGGCACCTCTACTTTGAAATTCCAAGTAAGATGTGCCATGAAGTACTATCCTTTTTGACCTTTGTTTATGTTCACACCAGTACTTTGCACTGGGACTATTTTAAGCATGGTCACAGTTTTTATCATGGTGTGTACCTCATCTATGGACATCTTGTTAGTTGTTAGTTTTGTTCTTTTGACAGAAATATTTTATTTAGGACCAGTTTTTCTCACCAACTCATGAGGGAGGAGCAATTATTCTCTTTCTGCTTAGATTACACAGTCATGTATTTTTCTGAGTCCATGAGAAAAAAAAAAAAAAAGTGATAACAAGGTTATTTTTATTCTTCAACTTTTTGATGTCATCCAAGGGTCTTATACTGAACTTTGTAGTATGACTTCTTTTGACCTAGGAAAGTTCCAGTGTAATGAAAGTTTCATGTTAATTTTGGAAATTTATTAAAAAACTCAGTTATGTTAACTGTTTTTATCCTCTTGCAAGCATAAGGGAAAATACCACTTTTATTTTAATGAGCAAGGAAATTCCCATATATTTCCCTAGAAATATTCAGCTCCGAGAGAACAATAATTGATTCATTATTGATGGAAGCTAATGGGAGCTCTGGTATTGTAGTACATAATGCATTTGACTGCTAACCAGAAGGCTGGCAATTCAAACCCACCAGCCAATCCTTGGAAGGAAGATTGGGCGATCTACTTCCATAGGGATACCACCTCAGAAACCCAAGGATGGGTTGCTATGAGTTGGATCTGACTTGACGGCCATGAGTTTGGTTTATATGTTTGAAAATATCCTCAAGATATCATTTTTTTAAGAAAAATATTGTTGTTTTCATATATATAAATTAGTGGATATAAAATTTGACAAAAGTTTAAATATTAGAGCCATAGATGACCTAAAATTTCTGGGTTGAATCTTAGGAGCAAATAGAAATAAAAAGGAAGGTAGTTGAGACTACTAAGGAAAATGAAGGCTGGCTGATGTTCCTATCCACTGTTCTCTTGATAAGTAGTCTGAAGAAGTTTCAGCATTTTAAATAATTTGTTTGCTAGGTACCAAGATGAGAATATTAAGTTGTTGTTTGTTTTTTTTTTCCCTAAAAATTACAAAATCTTCTTTGCATTTCATGGTGATTTAAATAATTCTTGGGAAATGACCTTTTAAAGAAGAAAATGTGTTCCCTATTATAATTCTGTAGCCTGAAGTTTCTATTGAAGCATATGACATTTCCACAGAACTTTAAATAGAAATATGAAAGGACAGAACAGAAAGTATATTAATAATAAAAAAGTTATGACCCCAATAAGACAAGTTAATATATTAGCATTTTTTATTTCATGTTGAAGGACCAGATGGTAGCCAGAAAAATCCTGAATATTAAAAGCCTAACTCAGTGTGTGTGCTCTGATATTGTAGTTAAATCCCATAATCATTTATAGTAGTAATCAATGAACTCCTCCTCTTATATTTTCTGTCTTTGCTATTGGTGTGAGTTTGTGTGTGTGTGTGTGTGTGTGTGCGCGTGTATCTCTGATTCCATAAATGAAGACAGATTTATAACTAGAAGCTTGATGCTGATACCTTGCACTTAATTATTAAGTATATATAGCAAAGTCTGATGTATTGTAAATAAAATTTTCCTCATCAGTGATTATTTTTAATATTTGATGTTGATTTTTATGACATATATTTCAGCTACTATATTCCAATATGTATTGCATGTATTAGTAGCAGAACCTCAGAATTAAAGAATGGTTAACTTCTTTAGGAAACAGTTAGCAAACGTTAACAGGTTTCTTCACTTCTTTATAAGGAGCTCTGGTAGAGCAGTGCCTAAGCATTTGACTACTATCTGGAAGGTTGGCAGTTCAAGCCCACCAGCTGCTCCACAGAAGGAAGACAGGGCAATCTACTTCCATAAAGATTTACTGACTTGATGGCAGAGGGTTTGGTTTATTTTGGTTTACCTGTGTTCAGTACTTCTTAGCACCTTTCATTTCTTAAAGCATATAATGGATTTCCAAAAGGAGAATAAAGCCTGTAGCATTTTCTGAACAAATTTGATTGTGAAACTATTTCCATATCTAGTAATTTATTAGAGAGATATTTAATCAGTACTTGTTGTTATTATGTGCCGTTCGAGTCAGACCCGATTCATAGCAACCCATCCTTGGGTTTCCGAGGTGCTATCACTACGGAAGTAGATTACCCAACCTTCCTTCCGAGGAGTGGCTGGTGGGTTTGAACCAACAGCCTTCTGATTAGCAGTCAATTGCCTTAGGCACTAGACTACCAGAGCTCCTAATCAGTACTTAAGCAATGTCAATTGCGGTTCCAAGTACTGTATTACTATAGTTAAAAAAACAAAACAAAACAAAACAAACCACTTGTACACATCTCCTCTCTCATGTAGTTCTTCTTCTAGGAATAGTCTCTCAGGACTAAGGCTCTATAAAACTTTTATAATAGCTAACTGGCAGTGGGGGATTATGTAAGTGCTTCATATGTTTTATCTCATTCACTTTTCAAAACAACCTTTTGATTGGTTATCATCATCCCTATTTTACACAGTGGAAACTAAAACCAAACAGATTTTAAATTCACGTATTTCAAGGTCATATATCTAGCAAATGATGAACTATGGGTTTACATCTGGGAGTTTTTAACTACAATATGTTATTTAAATGTTTAATCCTTTATAATGTTCTTGCCCTATAAAAAATGTGACAAGGCAAATGTTTCTTCATATATATGAAATGTGGAAGTGTAATTTTAGTTTCATAGCATGGATAAACCAAATGATGTGAAACTAGTAGAAGAGATTTAGACACTAAATGGGTTATTGAACTGGCTAACCTTTAATACTTCTTCCAATTCTGAGAAATATGTGATTTTATGAATTGTTCTTGATCAACTTGGTGAGTCATTCTTTGTGGTTTCTTCCATCTTTCTCCTCTATCTTGGGCTTGGTCCTAGGTAGCTAATCATACAGAGAATATTTAAATGCCTGTCTGTAGTTCTGTCTCTGATGAAATACAATCTAATTGGAAGCTGACTTTGGAAATAGAAATAATGCACTATTTGATGTTATCTGTATCTTTTCCTCTCCCATTCTCATGGTTATTTAGGAGTTAACTGGATATGATTTGAATAGCTGTTGCCAACAGGTGATTCAAGCTGATTTATTTTTAGTATCCCCCCATAATAGAAACATGTTATATAATTTCAGCCTTGTTGAAAAAGATAGATTGTTCACATACTGGCACCTGCCAGGATTAAAACAAGGTGAACTCATCACCTTGTATTTTTATTTACTCTTAGTTTATTCTTGAGTAAATAATCCTTCTCCGCAGGATGTCTATTTTACTGTCTTCACAAGTGTGTTTTATTTCACTGCAACTACACTGTTTTGACAGATTTTGGGCAAGTTCCATTTTCTGATCAATTTTCTATGAGGATTCTTAATCTACATAGACATAACAGGCCACTAAGAGCTGCTAGTAGATTTAGGATCAGCTATGTGGGCACAGAAAGTTAAAGTTTGTAACAGCTTTGAAACTCAGAACTGTGTGTACAGATACAAAGACAAGTGAAAAATAGGGAGAGAATTAGGTGCATGTGATCAGCTGTGCAAATAATATCCTATTAGTAAAAGGTACTAAATATTCTGACTCAGGTTTAAATATAAATTAAAAGAGATTACTGCAAATTCAAGTTTATGTCTTAAGTATGCTTTCTTTAAAATAAAGAGTGCAGATAATGGTATGGTCCAGTAGCTTCACATATAACATGTAGCCCTGCTGCTGCCTTTAACTTGAGAGCACATGGGATTGTGTGGTGTGTTAGAACGATTATTCAAATGGCATGATGAAATATACTTGGAAATCACTCTTCTAAAAGGGCCCATTCTGAAATAGGTTTTACTCTTACCAGAAAAATCATTATGGAACATGAATTTTAATTCTACTTGAGATGAGACAGGTAAATTAGATCTTCCTGAAGTTTCTTAAAAGTGATCTATCTATCCCTGTCTGTGCTCACCTATGTCATTCTTGGGAGCATGTTTAAAGACTACACTTGTTCATTCTTTTCATTAGTGTGTAGTTTTCAATGAGTCTGGCTGCCACTCTTCAGCTCTACTTTACCCATGATATGATGACCTTAGTGTCAACATGCTAGGTCAGCTCTTTTGAGAGCTGAAACACTGCTGTCACCACACACAGCACTAGCTGCCTTTCTACTAACCATCATGTCAGAACTTACCCTTTATGTCTCTAGTTTCTCAGTTTCTGTTAAGTTACTTGTGTTCAAATTTGACTTTATGGCAGCAACTGTCTGAGTTATATAGTCAGATTAATGCTTCCTTCCCTTGATTTTTTTTCATCTACTCTCTTTCCCTACCCATTCCCTAAGGTGAGTATAAATTCTCAGTAACTCTGTTTTTTTCTTATTTTATTCTACTTTTCTATTCCTATTGTATATAATTTATGGAATATTCAGCAAAATTCTCCTTTTTTGACTCTGAATTCACAATAATAAACACAACAGACAGAGAAAACAAAGAAAACCCTTTTTCAGCATTCTTATATGGGTTTTCATAACCAGTGCCATCTTTAGAAACCATGTTCACTATTACAGTAGGGAGAATATGCTGGAGTAATTTGAGATGTACTCTTTCATGAGACATTTACTAAATACTATATAAGACCAGATTTTGGTGGAGTAAGTCAAAACATGGAAGAAAAGTAACTTGTCTGTACTATTTTCCATGTTTGTATTGTAATTTACCCTTTTGTTGAATCTCTTCTTCCATATTCCTTTCTTACATTATTATTGTCTTCATGATGAAATTGTTAATTATGGTGAGACATTGGGAAGTGAGAATGGTGACTGAAAGGATAAGAGTAAGAGAAAAAGAAACTTGTAGCATGAGAGTAAGTAGGCATGTGACAGACAAGGTAGTAGATAGATGCAGTGTGTGGGTAGGGGTTGGTGGGATACCTGGAGAGCAGAGTGTCTTACTGGTTGTGGGCTCTTTAGTTATTTCACCTGCATAATCCTCCCTGTCTTTCTATTTGGCCCCAGGAAAAGAGCTGATTGAGAGAACAGGTGCTTAGACGAAGACAGGAGGTCTGTCTATAAGTGTTCTAATGAGTGAGCTTATGGGTTTGGGGACTGAGATTCTTAACTAGCATTCTGTAAGTGCTTCAATAGCCCCTTGATGCTACTTTACATTATAATACTTATCTTCAAAACTTTTATTTTTCTTTCCATTTTCCCTTTCAAAATCAATTTTGACCAAGTAGGAGTTGTCTTCATTTGCAGTTATGACATACTCTCTTCTATTTTTGACTCTTGATAACTACCTTCTTAGTGGCTATAATACTGTGTTGACAGTTGTTTTCTTTTCTCTGAAGGACTCTGAAGTGTATTCATGATCAGATTTTTCTGGAGAGTTGGTTGAATATTGTGAGAGTCTTCAAGAAATCCAATATAGGATTTATTGACCAGACTTAGCGAGACTCCTACTTCTAAAGTAAAGACTTTCTTCTAAGGATTCTTTTTTAAATCCATTTTCAGCTCCATGACTTACTGACTTCAGCTCCCAGATAATAGCAGAATTAAACATTTCCAGTTTCTGTCTACTCTGGTCTCCACTCAATTTTTTTCTGAATGATGTTCTCAACTCTTTGTTATTATTTTAATATATATAGCATATTACCTCATAATATTAATTTCAGTACTAATATTCATCTTTCCCTTTACTCTATTGTAAAATAATCTGTAACCCTAAATAATTGTAGCATACTTGTATAGTAAATTAAAACATACACAGACAAAAACACAAACCCCCAGAGTATTAAATCCCAATACCCTTAGCAAACATATTTCCTTTACCTTATCAGATCTTGTTTATCGAAGACAGGAGGTTGTCTCTCTTAAGTCACCCATGATTCCTGCAAAGAATAATTCTTGTGGATAACACAAGTAAGTACTGGATAATGACAGTATTTACTTCAGACATGTTTACATTAAATTCTCAGTTACATCTTGTCAGTAAACCACAAAACTATTTCATGGCATTGCCTCAATAGTAATTAAGGGGACTGATTTAAATGGACTAACATATTAATAAAGATACACCTAAGTTTTTCCCAAAGATTCTCCTTGGGCACATTAGTAACCTAACCATTTATTTAGAGAACTCTCATTTGAGAATAATAGTTCAGGTAAGCTTTTTCTCAATACATGTCTTAAAATAGGTGGGAATAAATTCAGACTCTGTGTCAGATATTTTAGTGTTTTGGTATCATGAACTACTATGGATAGATAGATAAATAGAATGGATAGACACAGACAGATAGATATTAGATTGGAAAAAAAAAAAACTGTGAATATCACTGTAGTGTCTTAAATTGAATGAGGGCCATGTTGAGGGAATTTGAAAAGTTGACTTTCTGAGTCTTAAAGTCTTTCTCCCATAATGGTCCTGAAAATCAATAAGCTTTCAAAGTAATGTTTAATAGAAAATCAGATACACTTGATAGGTTATGTAAGAAGGGTAGAATAAGTTACTCAGTTCTACTGACTTCAGTAATTAAATCAGTCCTAGCTAATCAGATATAACTTACTACTGATGCTTTGGGACAATTAGCCAGTGTGTTGATAAGATAACTAAGACAGAATGCTAAACATTTAGTTGTTTCTTTTGGGTAGATAATTTCTGATGAACCCTTAATTTCCTTAAGAAGTTTCTCTTTTGGAAATTCCATCAACAGTCTGTTTAAAACTGTTTTTGGCAATATTTTTGGGGCAGTGGGGGAATCCAACTAAGTTAATCATGAATTTAATCATCCTGTTTATGTGCATCGGGAACAAGTGCTAACATCAGTATTTTCAGGAAAGGTAGCAAAACATATTCTGGGATCAGTGTTGGCAGGTGCTCAGGTTATCAGCCTTCACTATTGTTTTTCCATTTTATGTGGTCATTAGTGTTGAGCAAAGCATCTCAGTGGTTTGTAATTAAATGAAAGTGTTTAACCTCAGAAAGAATCCCTGAAGAGGCTTTGTTGGTACAAATAGTAGACACAGATGTAAAGGTACCTGATAAAATTGTTTGTATAGAACTTTGTATCTGTTTCTGCATTTTAACTTTAATATTTGACATTGTTCTTGAATAGGAAGCTATTGATATCTCTGTACCATCTGTTATTTTTAGTTTGAGCCAAGTATTAACACCATCAGGTAAAAAAGAGTAGTTTGTGGGTGCTGAAGTGTACTAATACTTTCCAGAGCCTAATATCCCAGCCAGTGTCCTCAGGCTGTCAAAGCTAATAAAACAGTGGCACATTTTTAGTAGAGAGATAAAACTCAGATGATGGCTGTTTCTTGATGAACACAAGACCTGAAGTCATTTTACCATCTTTCTTTTTCTACAGCAAGTACCCAGTTACTAATGGTGACTCTGGATAAGATGAATAGCACCACTATTTAGCACAGTAGAATAGGTTAATAAAGTCTGTTATGTTGTTGTTAAGTGCTATTGAGTCAGTTTTCAATTCATCGCTACCCAGTGTGACAGTGTAGAATTGCCCCACAGAGTTCTCCAGGCTGTAATCTTTACAGGAGGAAATCTCCAGGCCTTTTGTCCCCTGAAGTCTCTGGTGGGTTCCAGTCATCAGTCTTTTGTGCTTATCCATTACAACACCAGACTTGTTAAGAAATGTTATACTTACATCAAATATCTCTCTTTTCACTTGAATATCTGATTATTAAAATCATGTACATCCCTCTGAAATGTTCTTTTGCTTCACCTTGTGTTAGTTTCATGATCAATTTATGGTACCAACCCTAGAAATATTGAAAGGAGATTCACTGAATTGTAGAATCTACAATTCTTTGTTGGTTCTACAATAAACCTTTCTAGTAATGATTTGCTTAATTATCAAGGTACATGCCGTACTCCACCACTGAACACTGAGAGTGGATTTTTTTTTTTTCACTGTGGTCTGATTTTCTTGGTAAGTGGATAGTATACTTGTTGCAAGCACATGTTATTTTGAGTAACAGTTAATTGGGGAGAGATTGAATAGACCCTCTATATAACTGTCCTTTGTCCAAAACATTCTCCAGACTATGTAATCATAATGTAAATCAATGTAGTTCTTGTCTATAAGGATTAAAAAGAAGTAAATCATGAGCAGTAACTCAAATGGGAGGAAAAAAAAGTACAAATCTACCAGTTTAGCATTTCATGATATCTAAAAACATAAATTTATCATTACATATAAATCCATAATCATTTAGGGTCAATTTAATTCTTTTCAACAAATTTCTACTGAGAAACACCCGTATTGAAAGAACTGTACTGAATTCCTCAAATGAATCAAAGAAATTAGTGGAAAATAATGGTTGGTCAATAAATTATTCCCTGACCTAGAATAATATCTTGCATTTTTTATTACTTCTTTCTTACCACCTTATCTTATTTAACATTGATAAGAACTTTATCACATACTATTTCATTTAATCCTCGTAAGAACTCAATATAGACAGGCAAAATCCGTATCTAAAATTCACCTATAACAAAGTAGGAAACCAGATTCAGGGGACAGTCAGTGACTTGGTCTCAGTCACACAACCAACCAGCTTCAGCAATAGGAGTACTTCTGGCTTCTCATCTGTAGTTCTTCACATACTTCTTCCCTTGTTCTTTTGTAATTCTTCTCAGAGAAGACCCCAAAGGAGAAAGGAATGTGGGAAGAATGGAAATAAACCACTGAATATTTAAAGAACAATTCTTAGTTAAAATAAGATTCCAAGGGAAATTCTACAAATGCCTATACAGAGATTTCAGTATGTTGTTGTTGTTAGGTGCCATCGAGTCACTTTCTACTCACACAACTATAATTGGCAAATCAACGCCCATTTTGCATAGCCAATAGGATGGTTTTCAGTTGATACTAATGTCTGTCCCTCTCCATCATATTTTTCAAGCATACTTACCCAGTCTTCAATTCACAGTAATTAGCTCTAATTTAAATTCACAGTATTAGCTCTAATTTAAAATTACTGTTATTAGGTCCATACTGAAATGTTTCCATTAGCTTATGTGCTAAAAATGAAAAAAGCAAAATTCCAGTGTGTATAAACTATGTTGTTGTTGTTGTTGTTATGTGCCGTCGAGTCAGACCCGACTCATAG
>NW_006921698.1:2569836-2575553 GCF_000298275.1 Orycteropus afer afer | reverse complement strand
GGGAGTGTGGATGACTGATGTAATTTTCCAGGAACTGGGGCCCGCCTTTTTACTGGTCTTAATGGTGGCCTCTCTTTGTCATGTTGAAACATTAAATTTTAATTCCACAATAGAAGTAATTGCTAGTTATTTTGGAAGTTGAGGAGTGCAACTATTTATATCTCACAGTATTTTGATATGGTTGCCAGAGCAGATCTAGTTCAATAGTTAAGGAGAAGCCATAGTATATAAGATTTTATTGAATTGAAGAACTAGGTAAGTATTCTTAAAAAAATATGATAGAAATGGCCAGATATTAGTATCAACTGAAAACCATTATATTGGCTATGCAAAATGGGTGTTGATTTGCTAGTTATAATTGTGTGAGTAGAAAGCATTTATTTTCTATATGGAAATATTTTGAGTATTTACATTAAGAGTATATTTTGTATATTTATATAATAAATAAGAACACTTTTACTCTAAATTCTCAAAAAGTATAAATTTAGGAAATTTTATTTAAAAATTAAAAATAATTGACCCTATTGGATTAACTTTATTCTTCACAAAATACCAGTGTCATGATATGAGAGATTCAGCTAAGAAACTGAACAAAGTATATGAATGTATAAATCAAAAAACAAACTAAATCCACTGCCACTGAGTTGATTCCAACTCATAGCAACCTCCACTGGGTTTCTGAGGCTACAAATCTTTACAGAAGCAGACTGCATCATCTTTTTCCGTGGAGCAGCTGGTGGGTTTGAACCAACCACCTTTTTGTTGGTTAGCAGCTAAATGCCTTGACCACTACATTACCAGAGCTCCTTATATGAATATATATATATATAGTTGACTTTATTTTTAAGATTTATTTAATAATTAAAGTATTTATATACTATTTTTAATATATACTGCTTTTAATTTAAAAGTGTTTACTTTTAAATAGTTTTTTTAAATAACTTTTTTTTTCCTGTAGTTCTGTAGCCTCCGATGATTTTGGCTCTGCCTTTCTCAGCTGTAGGGTTCCAGGGGTGTAGTCTATCCTGACATTCCTTGACTCATACTTATTTGGGACATGGGTCTCTGCTCATCTCCCTCCATGCTACAGGATTTTGGGGTGAGGGTGGGGAAGCACCTACCTAGAACTCATGCTAGGGAGGTGGAGAGGCAGCAGGAGGTAAGACTAGCATTGAGAATAGCCCAAGCACATGCTCTACTGTCCCATCAGATTTCACTTGCAAAACACACTTTATATTGAAATATAAATTTGAAGACACAACTGTGAAAAATTTCAAGACAACGACAGCTGAGACCTTTCTGGGTGTGCTTAGCATGGTGAAACTGCATAGGCTTTATTGCCACCTGTACAGTTTAAAGAACTATTTTGTAGCTCTATCAATATATTAGAACTGATTCTTCAATTACTTAATATTGTTCAAAATTTATATACTTTTTTATCATTTAGCTACTTCTGGTGAAAGGCTTAAGGAGCTCTGCTGGTGTAGTGTCTAAGGCATTTGACTGCTTACCAGAAGGTTTCCAGTTCAAACTCACAAGCCACTCTATGGAAGGAAGACTGGGCAATCTACTTCTGTAAAGATGTACCACCTTGGAGACCCAAAGGGGGTCCCTATGCGTTGGAATTCACTCAATGGCAGTGACTTTAGTTGTTTTTGTTTTGTTTTTTGGTACAAGGTTTAGAAGATTAATAATATGGTCATTCTCCTTGTCTTTTCACAACTGTACTTGTCTCTTATGTGGCCTGTATTATGGTAACTTATTAAACAACACAGGAAGCATCAACAAACATGGAAGGAACACAGAGTCACTATGCCAAAAATAATTGGTCAACATTCAGACATTACTGGAGGTGGCATATGATCAAGACCTGATGATACTGAAGTAAGAAGTCCAAGCTGCAATGAAGGAATTGGCCAAAAAAAAAGCTCCAGGAATTGATGAAACAAGTTACTGAAATATTTCAACAAACTGATGCTATGCTGGAGGCAAGAAATTTGGAAGACAGCTACCTGGTCAAACAACTGACAGTGATCCATATTTCTGCCCATTCCAAAGAAAGGTGATCTAACACAAGACAGAAATTATCAAACAATATCACTGATATTACATGCAGGTAAAATTTTGCTCAAGATATTTAAAAATAGTTGAAGTAGTACCCTAAAAAGGAACTGCCGGAAACTTAAGCCAGTTTCAGAACAAGATGTGGAATGAGGTGTATCATTGCTGATGTCAAATGGATGCTGGCTGAAAGTAAAGAAAACTAGAAAGATATTTACCTGCATTTTATTGACTGTGCAAAGGCATTCAACTAAGTAGATCATAACAAATATTGATAACATTGTGAAGAATGGGAATTCCAGAACACTTAATTTGTGCTCATGGGAACTTGTACATAGAACAAGTGGCAGAAAGAACAAGGGGATACTGTATGGTTTAAAATCAAGAAAGTTTTGCGTCAGGGTTGCATCCTTTCAGTGTATTTACATAATCTGTATGCTGAGCAAATAATCCGATAAGATGAAGAATGTGGCATCAGAATTGTAGGAAAACTCATTAACAACTGGAGATATACAGATGGTACAACGCTGCTTGTTGAAAGTGAAAAAGATTCAAAGCACTTACTGATGAAGATCAAAGGCTACAGTCTTCAGTATTGATTACATCATAAAGAAAGATGACAACATAAGAAAGCCGAAGTCTTCATAACCGGACCAATAAGTGACGTCATGCTAAATAGGGAGAGTAAAGTTGTCAAAGTTTTCCTTTTACTTAGATCCACATTGAACACCCATGGAAGCAGCAGTCAATAAATCAACATATTGCATTAAGAAATCTGCAAAGACCTCTTTTGTAGCAGTTTTGTAGCAGTTCTGTCTAATGCAATACATCATTTGATTTTTGACTACTTTGTCCGTGGGGATTGATTGAAGACACCCAAGTAAAATGTAATTCTTGACAATTTCAATCTTTTCACCATTTATCATGATGTTGCTTTTTGGTGCACTTCTCAGGATTTTTGCTTTCTTTCTGTTGAGGTGCAATCCATATTGAGGGCTGTAGTCTCTGATCTTCACCAGTAAGTGCTTCAAATCTTCTTTGCTTTTGGCAAGCAAGGTTGTGTCATCTGCATATCACGGGTTGTTCATGAGTCTTCCTCCAAACCTGTTACTGTGTTCTACTATGTTCTACTCACAGCCCAGCTTCTCAGATTACGTGCTCAGTATACAGTTTGAATAGGTATAGTGAAAGAATACAACCCTGATACACACCTTTCTTGATTTTCAACCATGCAGTATCCCCTTGTTCTGTTAGAGTAACTGACTCTTTGTCTATGTACAGGTCCCTCATAAGCACAATTAAGTGTTCTAGAATTCCCAACCTTCACAATGTTATCCATAATCTGTTATAACCTACACAGTTGAATGCTTTGCATAGTCAATAATATATAACATCTTTCTGATATAATTTGTTTTCAGCTAAGATTCATCTGACATCAGCATTGATAGCTCTCATTCCATGTCCTATTCTGAAACTCGCTTAAATTTCTGGAAGTTTCTTGTCAGTATACTGCTTCAACTGTTTTTTAATAATCTATCTAGAGTGAATTTTTATTTGTGTATGATATTAATGATATTGTTCAAGCATTTCCATATTCTGTTGGGTCTCCATTCTTTGGAATGTGCACAAATATGGATCTCTTCCAGTTGTTTGGCTATTCAGCTGTCTTCCAAACTTTTTGGCAAGGACAAGTGGGTGCAACCAGAGTTGCATCCAGAAGTTAAAACATCTCAGTGAGCATTCTGTCAATTCCCAGAGCCTGTTTTTTTTTTTTTTTTTTTTTTTTTTCAGTGCAGTTTGAAGTTCTGCCATCAATATCATCAGTTCTTGATCATATGCTACCTCCTGAAATTTTCATTGGCCAATTATTTTTGGTATAGTGACTCTGTATTCTTTCCATCTTCTTTTGATGCTATCTGCATCATTCAATATTTTGCCAATAAAATCCTTCAATATGTCTTACATTAAAAAAAAAAAACAAAAACTTCACTTCCATCAAGTCAGATCCAACTCATAGTGACCCCTCCTTTAATTTCCAAGGTGGTATCACTACAGGAATAGATTGCTCAATCTTCCCTCTGAGGAGTGGTTGGTGTATTTGAACCATCAGCTTTCTGGTTAGCAGTCAAATGCCTTAGGCACTATTCTACCAGAGCTCCTGTGTCTTACATAGTGCTCCACACAAAATACCTGATCTAAATGAATAATTATTTAGTGATATAAATATATCCAGTTCTTCAAGGAAAAATAAGAAAGGTTCTTTAATCTCAATGATGGTCCAAACTTTTTAGAACTTTAAGTATAACCATTTTTAGAAAGTTTCTGTTTTGTGCATTAACTCTGTAGTCAATGCATCTATATAGGAATAGTCTAAGAGACCTATTTTGCACATTCAATATATAAGATAAATATAGAGTCACTGAAATGCATCTTAAAATGTATGAGTGGAGATAAAAATATCATCTTGTATCTTCAAGTGAGTCTTCAGGATAGATTTAACAAATTTTAATTGGGCTTCTGAAACATTGTAAATACAACATGTAAGACTTGGTAGAGGCAATGCAAAACGTTCTTCTTCAATTATCAGCAGTAATCTTAAAACCTAATAATTTAGATTTACAATTGTAAAAGAAAATAAAAGAATTTACCACACATTTTAAGGTATTTTGGTTCATCACCTTTACATGAAATGTAGTGATAAATAAATAAATAATTGCAAGAAACTTGATTCTAACTCATGGCAACACCATGTGTGTCAGAGCAGAAATGGACTCCTTCGAATTTTCAGTGGTTGATTTTCAGAAGGAGATCACCAAGCCTTTCTTCCAAGGCACCTCTGGGTGGATTTGAACCTCCAGCTTTTCAAGGAGCAGTTGCATGTGTTAACCATTTATACAACCTAGGGACTCCAAGGAGCTCTGGTAGCATAGTGGCTAAAGCACTTGACTGCTAACCAGAAGGCTGGTGGTTCAAACCCACCAGCCACTCCTCGGAAGGAAGGTTGGGCAATCCTACTTCCGTAGTGATACTGCCTCGGAAACCCAAGGAGGGGTCGCTATGAGTCGGGGCCGACTCGACGGCACATAACAACAACAACAACACATCACTACCCAGAAGTCCAATTTATACACAAAACTAGTTAACGAACTGCTTGCATGTTAGTGTATATGTTTAATATTTTCCTTAAATTATAATAAATGGAAAGGCCATTTTTTAAAGCTGAAATTAAGGTAATATATTAACTTAAATAGTCTCTGTATATGACTGGCTCCTAACAATATTTTTCATCATAGTATTCTTCTTTATAATAAGGTGAAATAGGAAATAAAAACAATATAAGCACTGTACTTGACATGACTTTAAAATCACTGAAATTATAATTGTTTTATTTCTGTTTGTCTCCTGTTTGTCATTTGCATTAAAAATCTTTATTTATGCATAAATCCATTGAGATTTTAACAATTATTTGGATTATTCAGAGTTGGTTTATTCTTTATATTCTCTTAGATACACAGTCTAGCTAAATAACCACCACCACAACAAAAAGAAATCCATTGTTGATTCCGACTCATAATGACCCTGTATTGGACAGCCCCATAAGATTTCCAAGGCTATAAATCTTTATGGAGGCAGACTGTCACATCTTTTCTCCCATA
>NW_006921698.1:2567399-2569696 GCF_000298275.1 Orycteropus afer afer | reverse complement strand
TATAGTATATAATAATCTCATAAAACAAAATCTCTATGGAAAGATGGAGAGTATGGAGTAAATGATCATTTTTATTAAAATATGTAATTACAATGCTTCTGTACATTGTCCTTCATGTGGGTACCTTCAAAATGTGAAACTATTTTCAATCACATTACCATTTAATAATGCTGTGCCAAGATATTGTACTGCTGAGGACACTTTTGAAAATAGTAAGTACACCATCACAAACAAACCCAAAATGTTACATAGAGAAAGGTAAAACCTAATTTTATAAAGTGTATCACCAAATCTTTGGGATTACTTTTCTGCCCACAAATGTTGTAGAGTATTTTATTTTATTTTTAAACTACATGTTCATATATTTCTAACTCCTCAGGTACAGCAACATTATGTAAAATATTAATTTATAGTTTGCTCTTGATATTAATACCTTATCTGTGATGTTGTAGAAAATCATAGATTTTAAAGTTGTTATATGGTTTTGGATTTGAATCTAGAAGCTGTCACTTGCAAGGTGATGTGGGATGCTTGAGAGTGTAAACACTCAGATTCATTTTCCTTTTCTGTAGAATGGAGGTGAAGATGTGCTTCACAATCTTATTGTAAGGGATACATAAAGTAATAGATATGTGAAATGTGCTAGCACAATAATACAAAGTAGATTAACTCTTAAAATGTTAGCTGTTTCAATCATCTTTCTTGTACAAACATTTAGATAAAACCTAAGAACTTTTCAATATCATGTTTCAAGTCCATGCATTTTCATATTTTTCTCTACTTAATAAATTGGGCTTATTTTAAGACTTGATTAGCAATTAATCAGTTGTTGCCTTATATGAACTCATACTGCTTGCTCTTATTAAATCGAGATACATTTGTTAAGATATTATCTCTCTTCAGAAATTGTAAATTCCATGTCAGCAGGAACTGTTTCTTATTACTTTTTTTTTTTTTTTAATCTCCTAATGTATCTTTTGTACCCAGCAATAAATCTCTAAATAGTTATGTGCTTGTTTGATGCACATAAAATAGGCATGTTTGGAACCTAATATATATTATAACAGATTGCTTAGAAAAGTCATAGGGTAAAGCTTAAAGAACAGACATGTTAAAAAGAAATTCATCTAGGTTCAAATATGTTTACTGTTCTTCTTCAATTGTAGACAGGTTGTTCACTTTCATCTCATTGAATTTCAGTTTTCTTACCACTAAATAATGCCAACTCCTGTATAATGGATTTTGTGATCATAGAGTGCAATTTTCCCAGCTCTGTTTAAACTCAGCTCAGAGCAGAGGAGTGTTTCATTGAGTAGGCATTTGACTTGAGAAGAAATTATTCTAATGAGTACATTTTTGGCAGTGTCTCTTCTAAAGACCAAATAATTAGGATCATACTTATACTAAAGTCCTTCTAACAGGTCGTCATTTTCCTCTTTTAATTGTAAATGATTTGATGATAGCGTGATGTACATATAAAGTCCATGAGGCTCACACTCTACTAAAATAGGTTACATTAATATTCTTCAATCTTGTTTCAAGTTTCTTTTTTAGTTTGTAAACATCTTTTATCATTGTAATAAAGATTGCTTCACTAGCAGCTCTAATAATCACCAGAATCTGGCAATTGTTTTCAATAAATAGAGGCAAAATTTTATTCATACACAAGGTCAAAAAAACTCATAAATTGGTCTCTGATACTATTATTAAGAAATAAACACTAATATGTACTTCTCCTATAATCTGATATATTTATGCATTACTCTTTACAAATAAGCCAAACAACTGTATATAGATTTATCCATTAGACACCCCCTCCCTATAATTCAGAATGTGTTCCAGACATGTGGAATCAGTAGATGCAAGAACAGAAAAGAATAATATCAGAAGTAGTTATGAACCTTTGTTACTTAATGGCTTTATTGCAATCAAAATCCATAATGATTTTATAAAACTACCCATTTACTTGCAGCTAATCTTCAGCACACATTGTCATCTATATTAATTTAACAGTGATGCATGTTGTTGTTATGTTGTTAGGCCCTGTCGAGTCCTGTCCGACTCATAGTGAAACTATGCACAGCAGAACGAAACACCGCCTGGTCTCTTGCCAGCTCCATGACACTTGCTATACTTAAGCCCATCATCATTGCCATTGTGTCAATCCATCTCGTTGAGGGTCTTCCCTTCTTTCATCAACCCTTCACCTTACCAAGCATGACATCCTTCTCCAGGGAATGGTCCCTTCTGATAACATGACCAAAGTAGGTGAGACAAAGCCTGACCATACTCTCTTC
>NW_006921698.1:2560182-2567074 GCF_000298275.1 Orycteropus afer afer | reverse complement strand
ACTCATAGCGACCCCTCCTTGGGTTTCCGAGGCAGTATCACTACGGAAGTAGGATTGCCCAACCTTCCTTCCGAGGAGTGGCTGGTGGGTTTCGATTGTAGAACCAAACAAAATGACGTCCTTGACAGCATCAGTCTTCTCTCCATTTATTATGATGCTGCGTATAGGTCCAGTTATGAGGATTTGTGTTTTCTTTATATTGAGATGTAATCCATACTGCAGACTATAGTCTTCATATTTCATCAGTAAGTGCCTCAAGTCATCCTCACTTTCAGCAAGCGAAGTTGTGTCATCAGCATATCGCAGGTTGTTAATGATTCTTCCTCCAATCTTAATGCCACTTTCTTCTTCATATAGTGCAGCTTCTCAGATTATTTACTCAGCATACAGATTGAATAAGTATGGGGAAAGGATACAACCCTGATGCACTCCCTTCCTGATTTTAAACCATGCAGTGTCCCCTTGCTCTGTTCCATGACAGTGTCCTGGTCTATGTATAGGTGTGTTCCTCATGAGCACAATCAAGTGTTCTGGAATTCCCATTCTTCTCAATGTTATCCACAATTTTTTATGATCCACACAATCAAATGCCTTTGCACAGTCAATAAAACACAAGTAAACATCTCTCTGGTATTCTTTGCCTTGAGCCAAGAGCCATCCGACAGCAGCTATGATATCCCTTGTCCCATGTTCTCTTCTGAATCCAGCTTGCACCTCTGGAAGTTCTCTGTCAATATACTGCTGCAACCGTTTTTTAATTATCTTCAGTAAGATCTTACTTGCATGTGGTATTAATGATATTGTTCAATAATTTCCACATTCTGTGAGATCACTTTTCTTTGGAATGGGCACAAATATGGATCTCTTCCAGTCAGTTGGCCAGGTAGCTGTCCTCCAAATCTTTTGGCATAACCGAGTGAGTGCCTCCAGTGGGACATCTGTTTGTCTAAACATCTCAGTGGGTATTCCATCAATTCCCAGAGCCTTGTTCTTGGTCAGTTCTTTCATTGCAGCTTTGACCTCTTCCTTCAGTGCCATTGGTTATTGATCATATGCCACCTCCTGAAATGGATGAGGATCTACTAGTTCTTTTTGCTACAGTGACTATTTTTACTTCCGTCTTCTTTTGATGCTTCCTGCATCATT
This sequence comes from Orycteropus afer afer, assembly GCF_000298275.1. Taxonomy (NCBI): domain Eukaryota; kingdom Metazoa; phylum Chordata; class Mammalia; order Tubulidentata; family Orycteropodidae; genus Orycteropus; species Orycteropus afer. The sequence continues at coordinate 2,565,928 of NW_006921698.1, read as the reverse complement.
CAATATTTTGCCCATAGAATCTTTCAGTATTGTAACTTGAACCTTAAATTTTTTCCTCAGTTCTTTCAGCTTGAGAAATGCCAAGTGTGTTCTTCTCTTTTGTTTTCTAACTCCAGTCTTTGCACATTTCATTATAGTAATCAGCTTTGTCTGCTCAAGCTGCTCTTTGAAATCTTCTGTTCAGTTCTTTTGTCTTGCCATTTCTTCCATTTGCTTTAACTATTGTCTGCGCAAAAACAAGTTTCAGAGTCTCTTCTGTCATCCATTTTGGCCTTTTCTTCTTTTTCATCTTTTTAGTGACCTCTTGCTTTCTTCATGGATGATAATCTAGATGTCATCCCACAATTTTTCTGGTTTTCAATCATTGGTGTTCATTATATCAAATCTATTCTTTACATGGTATCTAAATTCAGGAGGGATATATTCTAGATCATATTTTGGCTCTTGCGGATGTGTTTTAATTGTCTTCAACTTCAACTTCAAGTTGAACTTGCATATGAACAGTTGATGGTGTTTTCCACAGTCAGCACCTAGCCTGGTTTTGTCTGAAGATACTGAGCTTTTCCACTACCTCTTGCCACAGGTGTAGTCAATCTGATTTCTGTGTATTCCATCTGGCAAATCCATGTGTATAGCTGCTGTTTGTGCTATTCAGAAAAGTTATTTGCAATGAATAAGTCGTTGGTCTTTCAAAATTCTGTCATGTGATTTCCAGCATCATTTCTGTCACCAAGGCCAAATTTCCCACTAGCAGTGATTATTCTTTATTTCCAACTTTTGCTTCCATTTGCCAGTGATAATTAACACATCCTGATTGCATGTTCTGTCAATTTCATACTGCAGAAGCTGATAAAAATCCTCAATTACCTTATCTTTGGCTTTGGTGATTGGTGCATAAATTTGAATAATAGTCATGTTAACTGGTCTTCCTTGTGGGCGTATGGATATTATCCTATCACTGACAGCATTGTACTTCAGGACAGATCTTGATGCATAAATTCATTTTAAAAAAGTAAACTGCTATATAAATTGCAGTTTGAATCTAGCCTCAAATCTGGTATGAACAACAGTTGTTACTTTAACCTAGAAGTTTTGGTGCAATACTTGTATGCTTTCTCCAAAGCATTTCTCAATTTTTAACCTATGCAAATTTTAAGATTATAAATGATGATTATATGACAAGACCATCTTTTGTATGAATTGATGGCTTTAAGAAACCTATAGTGTCAGATTTCAAAGTCCTCTTTCAAGGAGAGAGATAAATCATGGAACATTAGTAACACTGGAATTGGAAAGAATAAAGGACAGATTGTTATTAAGAGTGCCCATTTTCTTTTGAATCCTTATTCTCCTCCTTCTATAACTGTGTGATCTTTCTTAACTTCTCTGTACCTCAGTGCCCTCATCTCTTAAATGGATTACTATGATAAAAAGAGAATATGTAAGAAGGAAGATGGGGCAATCTACTTCCGTAGTGATACTGCCTCGGAAACCCAAGGAGGGGTCGCTATGGGTCGGGTCTGACTCGACGGCACATAACAACAACAACAACATATTAATATCTTAACATGTCTTGTATGTTTTTGTTAGGTAACCTCAGATCAGTTCCAACTCATAGTGACCCAGTGTAAAACAGAAAGAAACTCTGTCCAGTCCTGGGCCATCCTCATGATTGTTGCTGTGTCAAACTCATTGTTGGAGCCACTGTGTCATTAGAGTATTCCTCTTTCACTAACCCTCTGCTTTACTGAGTATCATGTCCTTCTTCAAGAACTGGTCTCTCATGATAATATAATCAAAGTACATGAGATGAAATCTCACCATCCTTCCTTCCAAGTACCTTTCTGGATGTACTTCTTTCAAGTCAGATTTGTTCATTCTTTTGGCAATTCATGGCATAATTAACATTCTTGCAACCCATAAGTCAAAAACATCAATTTCTTCTTCTGTCTTCCTTATGGGTTGTCCAGCTTTCACATGTATATGAGGTGATTGAAACTATAATGGCATTGGTCTACTGCATCTTAGTCCTTAAAGGGACATCTTTGCTTTCTCACCTTTCAAAGAGGTTTTTTTGAAATATATTTTCTCAGTGCAATGTCATTTGATTTCGTGACTGCTGCTTCTATGGCTGTGGATTGTGGATCCAAGTAAAATGAAATTCTTGACAATTTTAATATTTTATCCATTTATCATGGTATTATTTATTGTTCCAAATGTGAGGATTTTTGTTTTCTTTATGTTGAGGTTTAATGCAATCTTTCATCATTAAGAGGTTCAAGATGAGTGCTGGTGCATACCTAGCATTTAGTAAATATTCAATGTCAGAAAATATTTATTATTATTATTAGGAGGTGGAGTATTAGTGACATCAGAAGCATCTCCATCCTTAAATATATTTATAGGAAGATAGTTTTAAATAGATTTTGAACCAAAGTTTTTAATGCAAATGAATACATTTGGTTTAATTTTGTAGTGTTTAGAAACATTTTGTTTAATTGAACAAAATAAAACAAAAATAGGATTGCTTGCTCTTAAGTTCTACTTTTAAGCATTTCACTCCTAAGTGCAATTTTTCTCACAATATTTTCATTTATTTCATTTTTTCAGAAATGAACATTTCACCAAAAATCATACTGAATAACTCTCATACCATGAAAAAACGGAGTCTATCATAACAATGAACTCTAACTCTTTTTACACTTAAACTTTCATCATATTCAAAGTCTACACACTACCCCATTTAATCATAACTGCAAAGGTTTAGCCTTCTCACTGGGTATTCTATAGAATGAAATGTAGAGCTCATTAATAGCCACTATGCTTAAAGTGAAACTTATATCTTGGCAGAATTTTACATAGATATGATTGGGCCATAATGAGTGAGATCGGTTTCATATTGTCTAGCTTTCTGTGGTTAAGGAACCACCTTTGAATCCCAGTAGTTTGGGCAGCCTTTTAATAAAAGTAAAGATTTCTTTAATTTAGAGATGCTGGCCAACTCAGACTCTATTAAACTTTATGAAAACACACTTTCAACCCACCCTTATTAGATGTCTTTTTAGGCCATTAATAATTGAGTAGGCTGACTCCTTTAGACTTAGAAGAATGAAGCATTTATATGTAGAGAAGCCTTTAAGACTGCACTATTTTAACCCTTTCAAGACAATTAGACAGAAGAACTAACAGATCTGTCCTGGAGGAAGTGCAGCTGAAATTCTCCTTGGAAGCAAGGATGGCCAGACTTCGTCTCACCTACTTTGGACATGTTGTCAGAGGGGACCATTCCCTGGAGAAGGATGTCATGTTTGGTAAGGTGGAGGGTCGACGAAAGAGGGGAAGGCCTTTGACGAGATGGATTGACACGGTGGCTGTGACAATGGGTTCAAGTATAGCAAGGATCATGGAGCTGTCGTGGGATCAGGTGGTGTTTCATTCTGCTGTGCACAGGATCGCTATGAGTCAGAAGCAACTCAATGTCACCTAACAACAACAACAAGACAAGTATTTTTTGCTTTGAAATTGTTGTGGAAACCATGTGTTTGCAGTAATGTAAGGCATTTTGAATGAAATGGAAAAAATCTTCAGATAATATGCATTTTGAAACAATTAGCTCAGGTGACATAGTGGTTATGGCAATCTGTTGCTAACCCAAAGATCAGTTGTTCGAACCCACTAGCCATTTAATGGGAGAAATGTGAGGCAGTCTGCTTCCCTGAAGAGTTACAGTTTTAGAAACCCTATAGGGGTTGCTATGAGTCAGAATAGACTAGATAGCAGTAGGTTTAGTTTTTGGTTTTAGTGGGTCACATATGTCCTGAGGGGTCTCTGGTGCTGGGGTTGGTGGAGTAAGGCCTATTTCTTCAGATTTACATGGTTAACTCTCCACCAGATGACCGTTAGGTGCCGTAGAGTCAGTTTTGACTCATAGTGACCCAATGTACAACAAAATGAAACACTGCTCAGTCCTGCACCATCCTCACAATTATTGCCATGGTTGAGCCCATCATTGCAGCCACTGTGACAATTCATCTTTTTGAGGGTCTTCCCCTTTTTTTCCAGTATCTCTACATTACCCAGCATGATATCCTTCTTCAGGGACTTGTCTCTTCTGACAGCATGACGAAGTGTGTGAAATGAACTTTTAACATTCTAACTTCTAAGGAGCATTCCCACTGTACTTCCTCCAAGACAGATTTTTTCATTCTTCTAGCAGTTCCATGGTACATTCAATATTCTTTACCAACCCCACAACTCAAATGCATCAATTTTTCTGTGGTCTTCCTTATTAATTTTCCAGCTGTCACAGGCATATGAGGTTATTGAAAATACCATGGCTTGGTGCAGGCACACCTTAGTCTTCACAATGACATCTTTGTTCTTAATTACTTTTAAAAAGTCTTTTGCAACAGAGTTGTTCAATGCAGTACATCATTTGATTTCCTAACTGCTGCTCCATGGGCACGGATTGTGGATCCAAGCAAAATGAAATCCTTGACAACTTCAGTCTTTTCTCCATTTATTGTGATGCTGCTTGTTGGTTCAGTTGTGAGCATATTTGTTTTCTTTATTTTGAGATGTAATCCATACTGCAGACTGTAGTCTGTTATCTTCATCACTAAGTGCTTCAAGTCTTCTTCACTTTCAGCAAGCAAAGTTGTGTCATCTGCATATTGCAGGTTGTTAATGAGTCTTCCTCCAATCCTGATGTCATGTTCTTCTTCATATAGTCCATCTTCTCAGAGTATTTGCCCATCATACAGATTGAATAAGTATGGTGGAAGGATACAACCCTGATGGACTCTCCTCCTGATTTTAAACCATGCAGTATCCCCTTGTTCTGTTTGAACAACATCCTCTTGGTCTATGTACAGGTTCCTCATGAACACAATTCAGTGTTCTGAGATTCCCATTCTTTTCAATGTTATCTATAATTTGTTATTATCCACACAATCGAGTGCTTGTGCATAGTCAGTAAATCACAAGTAAACATTTATCTGGTTCTGCTTTCAGCCAAGATCTATCTGACATCAGCAATGACATTCCTCATTCCACATCCTCTTCCGAATCCAGCTTACATTTCTGGAAGTTACCTGTCAATTTACTGCTGCAACTGTTTTTGAATTATCTTTAGTAAGATTTTACTTGCATGGGATGTTAATGACATTGTTTGATAATTTTTTCACATTCTGTGGGATCACCTTTCTTTGGAATGGGTACAAATATGGATCTCTTCCAGTCAGTTGGCTAGGTAGCTGTCTTCCAAATTTCTTGGTATAGACGAGTGAGTGCCTCCAGAACAACATCTGTTTGTAGGAACATCTCAGTGGGTATTCCATTGATTCCTGGAACCTTGCTCTTTGCCAATAACTTCAGTGCAGCTATGACTTCTTCCTTCAATACCATCTGTTCTTGATCATATGCTACCTCCTGAAATGGACGAAGATCTACCACTTCTTTTTGGTACAGTGACTCTGTGTATCCCTTTCATCTTATTTTAATGTATCCTGCATCATTCAATATTTTTCCCATAGAATCTTTCAATATTGCAACTCAAGGCTTGAACTTTTCTTCAGTTCTTTCAGCTTGAGAAATCCTGAGTGTGTTTTTCCCTTTTGGTTTTCCAACTTCATGAATTTGCACATTTCATTATAATATTTAGCTTTGTCTTCTTGAACTACTCTTTGAAATCTTCTGTTCAGCTCTTTTATCTTGTCATTTCTTCCATTTGCTTTAGCTACTCTCC
>NW_006921698.1:2530716-2559528 GCF_000298275.1 Orycteropus afer afer | reverse complement strand
AATGGCCAGACTTCATCTGACCTACTTTGGTCATATTGTCAGAAGGAATCAGTCCCTGGAGAGGGATATCATGCTTGGTAAAGTGTAGGGTCAGTGAAAAAGGGGAAGGCCCTCAACGAGATGGATTGACACAGTGGCTACAATGATGGGCTCAGGTATAGCAGGGATTGTGAGGCTGGCACAGGATTAGGCAGTGTTTTTTTCTGTTGTACACAGGGTCACTATGAGTTGGAGCTGACTCGATGACACCTAACAACAACAACAACAACAACAAGTAATATTTATTCAAATGTCAAGTAACAAATTTGCGGTAAGCAAATGAATGATATATTTGAACTGCCAAATACATATAACTAAATACACAAACTAAGGTTGTGGGTTTTATTCATAGGCAGAATTAGCAAACTTTCATTTGCTCATATACACTCTGACTTTTGACAAAATTCTGTAAAGTCTGTGTGTGTTTATGTGCATTTGACTACAGTATCATTAATCTTTATTCCATTTCAACATTTCATTCCAATGACTGTATCTTTGATCTTATCACTGCAAATTTCTCTAACTCTGAAATATTAAACTCCAACAAATTCCTACTTATTGAATGAAACTTTCTGACTCTCTTTTTCTCAGTGTACTTGCTTTAAAGTTTTCAAGTTGTTCTAGTAATTCAATCTATTAACTGTCTTTTCCCATTTGTTTCCTTTTAAATTCATTTCCTCCCTAATAAGCTTAGATCCCATGGACTGTTTCTTAAAGTGAGCCCTTTCAATTCCCTTGTCCTTTTGTCCTTTTCCTTCAACATTTCCATTCTCCACTCATGATTTCAAACTGTTGGATTCTGAAGGATAAAAGGCATTTGTATTCGTAGTCTATTGCAGCATGACAAAGTCTTTCAATAACTAGTGTCTTTTAAAAGTGCTGACAGAAAAACAACCTCAAATCCTCCTTTGAATTATCAGACATTATAAAGCAATTAGTTTTTAAAGGGAAGAAAATACAAGCTTGACTACATCTGTAGGTATTAAAAAGTAACAGAAAGTTTACAAAAGAACTATACAGAACATTTATAAATAAAAAATACATTGTGAGAAATAATGAGTGAGTTAAGAAGGCTAAGCAGAACTGGAGAAACAATGTGAGGATGAAAAGAAAGGAACAGAGTTATTTTCTGAAAAACTAATGGCTACGGATTTTCCAAATTGAATGATACCAGCATGTTGTTGTTGTTAGCTGCTGTTGCGTCAGCTCCAACTCATAGCAATCCTACATACAACAGAACAGAACACTGACTGGTCTTGCACCAGCCTCACAATCCTTGCTATACCTTCACCCATCATGGCAGCCACTGTGTCAGTCCATCTTGTTGAGGGCCCTCCCCTTCTTCATTGACCCTTCACATTACCAAGCATAATATCCTTCTTCAGGGAATTGTCCCTTCTGACAACATGACTGAAGTAGGTGAGATGAAGCCTGACCATTTTCACTTCCAAGGAGCATTCTGGCTGCACTTCATCCAGGACAAATTTGTTTGTTCTTTTGGCAGTCCATGGTACTTTAAGTATTGTTCACCAGCACCACAACTCAAAAGCATCAGCTCTTCTTCTGTCTTCCTTACTCATTATCCAACTCTCACATTCATATAAGGCAATTGAAAATACCATGGCTTGTGTCAGGCACATCTTAGTATTCAAGGAGACATATTTGCTCTTCTGCACTTTAAAGAAGTCTTTGCAGCAGATTTGCCCAGTGCAATATAATGTCTGATTTACTGACAGTTGGGGGAACCAAGTAATATGAAATCTCTGACAACTTCAATCTTCTCTCCATTTATCATGATGCTGTTTATTGGTCCATTTGTAAGGATTTCCATTTTCTTTGTGTTGAGATATAATCCATACTGCAGACTGTAGTCCTTAATCTTCATCAGTAAGTGTTTCAAGTCATCTTCATTTTCAGCAAGCAAGGTTGTGTCATCTGCATATTGCAGGTTGTTAATTATTCTTCCTCCAATTTGGTTGCTGCATTCTTCTTCATACTATCCAGCTTGTTGGATTATTTGGTCAGCATACAGATTGAAAAAAGGAGCTCTGGTGGTGCAATGGCTAAGGCATTTGACTGCTAACCAGTAGGTTGGAAGTTCAAACCCACCAGCCACTCTGTGGAAGGAAGCCAGGACAATCTACTTCCTTAAAGATTTAAAGCCTCAAAAACACAATGGGGGTCACTACGAATTGGAAACAACTCAATGACAGTGGGTTGGGTTTGGTTTTATACACATTGAATAACTATGATGAAAGGATAGAGCCCTGATGCACTCCGTTCCTGATTTTAAACCATGCAGCATCCCTTTGTTCTGTTAGAATGACAGCTTCCTGGTCTACATACAGGTTTCTCATGAGCAAAATTAAGTGTTCTGGAATTCCCATTCTTCTCAATGTTATCCATATTTATTATGATCCACACAGTAGAATGCCATTGCATAATCAATAAAAGATAAGTAAATAAAACAAAGTAAGCATCCATCTGGTATTCTTTGCTTTCAGCCAAGATCCATCTGACAACAGCAATGATATCTCTTGTTCCATGTCCTCTTCCAAATCCAGCTTGCATTTCTGGAAATTCCCTGTCAACATATGTCCACAACTGTTTCTGAATTTTCTTAGGCAAAATTTTACTTGCATGTGATATTAATGATATTGTTTGATAATTTCCACATTCTGTGGGATCACCTTTCTTTGGAATGGGTACAAATATGGATCTCTTCCAGTCAGTTGGCCAGGCAGCTGTTTTCCAAATTTCTTGGTATAGACGAGTGAGTGCCTCCAGAACAACATCTGTTTGTAGAAACATCTCAGTGGGTATTCCATTGATTCCTGGAGCCTTAGTTTTTGCCAATTCCTTCAGTGTAGCTTTTACTTCTTCCTATCATACCATCAGTTCTTGATTTTATGCCACCTCATGAAATGATTGAACATCAACCAGTTCTTTTTGTTACAGTGACTCTGTGTATTCCTTCCATCCTCTTTTGATGTTTCCTGCATCACTCAATATTTTTCCCATAGAATCTTTCAATATTGAAACTTGAGGCTTAACTTTTTTTTTCTTCAGTTCTTTCAGCATGAGAAATGCTGAATGTGTTCTTTCCTTTTGTTTTTCTAACTCGAGGTCTTTGCACATTTCCTTATAATAATTGACTTTATCTTCTTGAGCTGCTCTTTGAAATCTTCTGTTCAGCTCTTTTATCTTGTCATTTCTTCCATTCGCTTTAGCTACTCTCCATTCAAGAGCAAGTTTCAGAGTCTCTTCTAACATCCATTTTTGTCTTTTCTTCCTTTCCTGTCTTTTTACTGACTTTCTGCTTTAATCATGTGTGATGTCCTTGATGTCATCCCACAGTTCCCCTGCTTTTCAGTCCTTGGTGTTCAATGTGTCAAATCTATTCTTTAGATGGTCTCTAAATTCAGGAGGGATATAATCATGGTCATATTTGACTTTTATTGACTTGTTTTAATTGTCTTCAGCTTCACCTTGAAGTTGCATATGAGCATTTGATGGTCTGTTCCACAGTCAGCACCTGGCCTTGTTTTGGTTGAAAACATTGAGCTTCTCTATCATTTATTTGCACAGTAGTAATTGATATGACTCCTGTGTATTCTACTTGGCCAAGTCCATGTGTATAGCCACTCTTTATGTTGTTCAAAAAAGGTATTTGCAATAAATAAGTTGTTAGTCTTACATAATTGTATCATACTATCTCCAGAATCATTTTTATCACCTAGGCCATATTTTCCAATTACTGGTGATTCCTCTTTGTTTCCAACTTTTACATACCAATCACCAGTAATAATCAACATATCTTGATTGCATGTTTGGTCAGTTTCAGACTGCAGAAGCTGGTAAAAATCTTCAATTTCTTCATCTCTGGCTTTGGTAATTGGTGCATAAATTTGAATAATAGTAGTATTAATTGGTCTTCCTTGTAGGCATATGGATATTATATCACTGACAGCATTGTACTTCAGGGTAGATCTTGAAACACTCTTTGTGATGATAAATGCCACAGCATTCCTCTTCAATTGTCGTTCTTGACATAGTAGACCATATAGTTGTCTGATTCAAAATGCCCAAAAACAGTCCATTTCAGCTCACTAATGCCTACAATATTAATCTTTATGCATTCTATTTCATTTTTTGACAGCTTCCAATTTTCCTAAATTCATACTTTGTACATTCCATATTCCAATTATTAATGGATGTTTGCAGCTGTTTCTTCCCATTAGAGTCATGCCACATCAGCAAATGGAGGTCCTGGAAGCTTTACTCCATCCATGTCATTAAGGTCAACACTACTTTGAGGAGGCAGCTCTTCCCTAATTGTATTTTGAGTGCCTTCTGACCTGAGGGGCTCATCTTCAACCACTATATTGAACAGTGTTTCAGGGCTATTCATCAAGTTTTCCAGTACTATATCATACAGTGTTTCACTGCTATTCATAAGGTTTTCACTGGCCAGTTCTTTGAGAAGTGGATGGCCCCTTCTGTCTTCTAAGTTCATCTTAGTCTGGAAGCTCCACTGAAACCTGTTCAACATGGGTGGCCCTGCTGGTATTTGAAATACTGGTGGCATAGCCTAGAGCCTCACTGCAACTTGCAAGCCAGCACAGTAGGAAAAACTGACAAACAAGTTTCAGGACACCACATACCAACTTTAAATCACCAGATTGAAGAAGTACAACTACTCTCAAACATATGTTCTAAAAAGAAAGAGAAAACTAAAAATATTATTTCAAAGACAAAAAGCTTATGCAAGTAGCCAGTTGAGGGTGGGGTGATACATTCACATCAAAATGTGGGATAGGTACTTTGTCTAGAGTAACAATGGCAGCCTGAAGGGACTGAAATATGATTTTGACATGTTGAAAGAAAACATCTGCTATAATTCGATGTCCAAAGAAAATATATTTTAAGAGTGAGGTTTAAAAGTGTGTTTTTAGAAAATCAAGATCAGAGAATTCACTAAAGATAATTCTAAATTATGTATTTTAGGTAAAAGAAAAGTTATCACATAAGAAAGGTCTATAATGAAGATGAATAAATAACAAATAACTATCATATGTCTGAGTAAATAAAAAAATAGTGTATATAAAACTATGATAATGTTTAATTAAAAAACATTTATAATGTTTAAAAAATATTTTTCAAGCATTAAAAGTTAATGCTTAAAAAAAATAAAAATTAAAATCACAACTCAGTAATGTATATGAAGATGGAAGTGAATGGGGTAAAGTGTGCTGAGATTCTTTCATTGGGAGGATGATAAAAGAATTGAGTGACTTTTTTTTGTAACTGAAATATGCATATTACAAGGTTTATAATAACCAATAAAATTATAGAAGCAGAGTAATTAACTTCCACTTGTACTAGGAAAAGTGTTGGAGTAATAATGTAATCTATCAATCTAAAAGAAAGTGATAAAGAGGAAAAAGAAAACAAACCACATGGAAAATGGAAAGCAAAAAATAACAAATATATTTTTACCAAAATATATCAGTAATGACAGTAAATATAAATGAATACTGTTAAACACTTTCAGTAAATGGAAAAAGATGGGCAGATTCTATATACTTTATGATAACTATTAACTTATTAGATGATTTTTAGCACACATTTCAAAGTTAATCCAAATGGATAAGCAGCCAAACAAACAAACAACAACAAAAATAAATCAACAAAGATGTAGATGATTGGACAACCCAATTACCAGATTTAACCCAATAGATCAACTTCTCACTTCAAACTGACAGAGAACAAATATTGATTATATAATGGATCACAAAGTAAATACCAACCAATTTCAGATTTCTCAAAAAAAAAATTTCTCACCACAATATAATTCAGCAATAAATTTAAAACAAATATCACACCCCTCCCCATATTTAAAAGTATACACTTGCTTCCCAGCAATTCACACTGTGTAACTCATAGGTGCACAAGTTCAACATGCCCACTGTCCCCCCTGCACCTCCTTTTCTCCCCTTCCTGGTCATTGAAACTATTATTCTCTCCCTCATCTGAGGCATTACTTGTCATTCCACTGACATTGCCTTAGAGCAGACCTTCACAAATGAGGGTACCAATTTCTCAGCAACCAGTCTTTCCTTCTTCAATTTATATTCCTCATACCTGCCACAGTATTCTTTCTAAAAGACAGATGTTATAGTGCTAATACTTTATTTAATTTTTTTAAAGATCACCCAATACCAACAGGATGAAATCCAAACTCCTTAATGTGACATGTAAGATCTTTGAATGGAGTCTTTCTTCGTATCTGTTTCTTCCCAACTTCACATGCACACTTTACACACCCGCTATGCTAATCCATTTGTATTTCTCTGAGCCTTCTCTAGCCTTCTTGCCCCTGCAAGTGATACTCCTTTTACATGGAATGTTTTCTCTTACTGCTCCCTCATCTGGCCTTTTCCCTATACATGCTGAAAGAAACAACTCAAGTATCATCTTCCTTGTGAGAATTTGCCAGGTCAATCCCAATAGTGATATTCACTACTTGCTACTCTAGAAATGTTTTTCATACTTCAGTTTTATAATTTAATTAGTTAAATGCCCACCTTCTATGTAAACTATAAACTTTAAGCAGGCAGGATTTTTAAATTATAATTTTGTTTTTATTCTTAGGACTTTTAGGGTAAGTGCTGAAGGTGGAGTAGTCGTAAAACTTTAGTATCTTGCAGAAAGAACCAGTGAATAGAACTATGCAGGTTTTATACTGTACAACTCAAGAGGTGCTTTACACATCTAGGCAAGGAGGAGATCAAGATGCCCAGTGTAATCCTGAGCATTCACTCAAAATGGCCATGATCGAACAAAAGACACTATTATTTATTATGATGGTCAGGCATCATTAAAAAAATTATATTTTGTGTCCTCTAATTTGAGTACACAATGAGAGAATTGTGTAATACCTTTAGGAAATCTTACCAGCAAAAAAACAATGGTTAGGTACCTCATGGCGTGTGCTTTCATTATAAGAAAAAAAAAAGAATCACAATTATGCCATATAAACAAGCCATTTTAGTGGTTTAAAAAATATTTCCACTTGTGTTATATGTGCAATATTTGCTTAAGTTTCACACATGACTATCAGAAACTTCAGACAAATAATTTAGAAAATAAATTTACATAATTGTATTTACCTACTTGATCAACAATGAGTTCCCAAGAACACAAGTCTGGATGTAGCATGGGGATAATTGGCATTCATGGACAGGAAACAACCCGTCATCTGCTTCGGAAGCTCACAACTAGTTTAGAGCCTCCACCTTTGCTCTGCATTTCATTTCCTGTGCATCATTTGGCTGCTGGCAGTGTAAAACAAATTGTCATGGAAAGTTTTTTTTTTTTTTTTTCTGGGAAGATATTACAAAGAAAATATATAGTCTTCTATCACCTGCAAATGCTTTTTTAAAGCAATGAGGTTCATTTCATTCCCACTCAGAAAATTATGTTATCCAAGCCAAGCTGACATTTCTAGATCTAAATATGTTCTCATCCACCCACTGCCTGAAACTTCTTCCCTGTTGGTAGTTATATTCTCAAAGATAGCTTCTTACAGAGATAAGACCCACTGGTTCACTGCAGCCCACATCCTTCATCTGTTCGAATATCTTGTTTTTACAGATCCTCCTGCTGTGGAACCAGCATTCTTGGAAATCCGGCAGGGGCAGGACCGAAGTGTCATGATGAGCTGCAGGGTACTGAGAGCCTATCCAATCCGGGTGCTGACCTATGAGTGGCGTTTGGGCAATAAATTATTACGGACGGGTCAGTTTGACTCTCAGGAGTACACAGAGTACCCAGTGAAGAGCCTTTCCAATGAAAACTATGGGGTTTATAATTGTAGCATCATGAATGAAGCCGGAGCTGGGAGATGCAGCTTTCTTGTTACAGGTAGGATTCCAAATGTATTGCTCTTTTATTATTTATTTATGCATATTTAGACCAAGGCATTTTTTGTTCTTGTGTGCCTTTTGAGTCTATTTGGACTCACAGTGACCCTATAGGAAAGAGTAGAACTGCCCCTTAGGATTTCCAAGCCTATAATCTTTATGGAAGCAGAGTGCCACGTCTTTCTCTGGCCAAGCTGCTCATGGGTTCAAGCCATCACCTTTTTTGTTAACAGCCTAGTGTTTATTCACTGCATCACCAAAGCTCATGTAAATATGAAAATTAAAGCATTTTACAAATCAATAGACTGTACTATGAATAGCCTGGTCACTCTCTTTAGAACATCTATTCCTTTATTTTCAAGGCAAACCTACTTTAGTAGTTAAGATAATGTATGTGACTGTAAAACTAAGAAGAAATTTATTTGAATTCAAGCAGGGTTGGCAATGAGATTGATTATTTTGAATATTTCAGTAATAAAGCAATGAATACTCTTCCCTAATATCTTTTTATGAACGTTCAGTGCAGTTTAATGCTTTTCTGCTTTGATTCTTAAAGTAAGCTATTAAAACAAAACCAAAAGAAGCTCAGAGAATACTACTTACATGGTAATCTAACTACTAATTGCTATCCCTAAAAATATTTACAAGGAATCTAAAATCGAATCTATTACTCCATTGGATGATTTTATATATTTTTATATATTATTGACCCCAAAGCACTATGAATCTTTCTGAGGCAATTATTTTCCACATATTGATTTCAATGTAGCAACTTACTTTCATTTATTAACACTCCCAGACAAAAATGTTCCATAAAGTTAAGTAAGGAATATAATAACATGCCTTTCTTCAATCTCTTTGGCCTTATTCACTTTCTAATTTTCTTTAGAAAACACATGTTTTCTAGCTTCAGATAAGTTTAGTCCATGCTGCCTTTGCAAGATTTCCATTTGTTATTTGTGTGTTCCAAGTCCTATTCTTTGAACTAGAAGACCAGCTGAGACCAAAGGAAACACTAAGCTTCATTCTCCTGTTCCAGATCCATGGGGTGCAGTGAGGGGATTTCAATAGCTGCAGAAAGGAATAGCTTATTATAGGCTGCCTAGTGGAGGGAGAGGAAATAACCCCATGCATTAATTTGTTCCCAATTTGTACTTTTCAATCTTCAGGACAGCCTCATTGTTTCAAGAAATCCACATACAATGCCAAATAGTTTTGAAGAACAGAAAAGGAAATGATTAAATTCCAAATATAGTATAATCCAGGAAGTTACAGATAGATAAATAGACACTGATACATATATAGAGAGATACATGATCATTGAATGACCCTTTGTTTCATGTACTATAACATCAGAATTAGTATTTCTTATGATTTCTTAGAGAATCCAAAACTCTTTGAAGATTTATAGAAGATAGCCAGGCACTAGAATATATCCAAGAATGCATATGTTACTTATATGTATATTTTTTACCCAAAAAATTAGTCTTTAGAGACAATTCTGTTTGTTTCTTGAGACACAAATTAACCTAGAAAATTTAAAAGTTTTATTGCTACAATTGTTTTACCCAATTCAATATCACTGTTCCACTCACTGTGAATATTATGTAGTGTACTGAAAGTGACTTGATCTCACTGGACATAGAAATGTACATAACTGAATTGAAAGGCAATGGCTCTTCTCACATCCATATTTATTTTAGCTTCCAGCAAAGAATAAAGTCTCAGACTTATCTTCTCCCTTTATGTCATGTGTGTATGATGTGTGTGCGAGTAAGATTGTGTTTACTGATAGTCAGAAGGAATGTGATAATATTTTCCTGCTATGATAGAGAAGAAAGTAAGAAAAGGTATTTTAGTGCCATGCCTAGACTGTAGTATACTGTCCAGATTGGCGATTATGGAATATAATGTATGTGCTATAAAATACTATGTATGTGCATTTATTGTATTTGCTAATACTTTTATGGTACAGTTATAATGTAGTCTTTCTGTGGTTTAAGTAAGCTTTGTTAGCTATGGTAGGATTCAAATACCATTTATCATGTTTTACAATGAAGGGATGTTTGCAAATTCTAAACGTAAGTGAGACATATTGATTTATTGAAACAAATCTCTTTGTAAATGTGAAGTTCTATGTGTTTCTCTAGATGTACTTATATATCAGGGAATTGATATAAGTATTTATATATTTCATTCTGTACTACTATAGCAAAGAACTCACCTTGAGTATGGATCACTTTATCACAGGTTCAAAATGGCCCAATTTTGTCAGTGAACAGAAGTGTACTCTAGACCAAGGATAGATTCAGCTGAGGCTAATCTTGCACAGACACCAGTGATACAAAATACCTGTAGTCCTTACAGAAACAATAGAAGACAGACACAGAGTAATCCCTTGCAGACAACCAGACACTATGGGAGAGAGATCCAATAGATCTACCATCTCAGGACCATAGTACTGGGGAACACCAAGCTCAACTGGCACAACAAAATACATAAAAGCCTTGCTCCACATCCTACATTGGTGAGTAGTGACTCGGGTTTTAAAAGCTTTCAAGTGACCATGTAAGGTGTGGCTAACTGTCTCCTAGCACTGGAAGCAAAGAAGAGTACAAAAAACCAAGGGCATTTGGAGCAATCAGCCATAGGACATGATGGCCCTCAACACCAGAAGAACTAGATGGTGCCTGGCTACCAATGCCAACCACACAGGAAAGGATCAAATCTGGAGATCCTGGATAGAGTGGGAGGGAAAATGTGGAACAAAATCCAAAATCTCAATAATGACCAGAATTACTGGTCAGATGAAATCTGATGAGACCCCTAATACTATGGCCCTGGAATACATTCTGTGCCTGGAATAAAGCATACCTGCAGGGGCTGGCTCTCAGCCCAATAGTTAAGAAGATATACATGCAGACCACTCAATCCAGGACGACGCACCCACATACTCTATGGTAATACATCCCTTAGAGCAATAGACTATGCAACACCAGAGGACCAAGATTCAAATTGAGGAAATGCAGGACAAACAGGAGTGCATAAATATGAAGGATACAGGGGGAAGGTTACAGGGTAGGGAGGGGAGGAGACTAGGTTAGGGTTGGACATGGTAAATGGGGAATGAAACTAAATGTACATGTAATGTTGAATGTAAAACAAGCTCTTAAAATAATAAATAAATAAATAATAAATGGCCTGATTTTCAACCTCATTGTTCTACATATATTTACAAACTGCAAAACATCTGGCACATTAATTTATTCATTTAACAGATAAGATTAAACAACAAACTACTTTAGATCCTAGCACAGGACTTGACCCATAAAAGAAAACTAATAAATCTCAACTGATTGAATACAGAGATGGACAAATGAGTGAAAAATTGAATGAAAAATAAAATGCTTGAAATTATTTTTTTTTAAAGGGAAAAAGGGGCAAATGCAAAAAGGATGAAAGCATAGTGCAAACTGAAATGGAATAATATATTCTCTGGTGGGCTGAGTGCTAATCTCATTAAAGATAGGTCCATGTCCCAATCCTCACAACCTATAAATATTACCTTATATGAAAAAAGAGTAACTATTACTTATTATGGCAAGAGATGTAATTATGTTAAAGAATTTAGACGGACGTGCTTACCCAATGAGTCCTAAATGTGATCACATGTATCTTTATAAAAGAGAGGCAGAGGGATTTTACAGAGAAGAAAAAAGGAGCCATTATGACAAAGAGGCAGAGATTTCTGTTATGTGGCCACAAGTCAAGGAACATCCAGAACTACAGAAGCAGAAAGAGGTGAGCAGAAGTTTCTCTGCCAGAGATTTCAGAGGGAGCAGTCAGATGTCAGAATTCTTGTCTCCAGAACTGTGAGAGAATGAAATTCTGTTGCTTTAAGCCACCCAGTACATGGTTATTTTTCAGACAAGCTCTAGGATACTAATCCATACTGAAGCTCACCATTTCAGAAGTACCCTTCTATTTAAATCATTCCAATTTGAATAGAACTGCTTTACTCATATCTTTAAGGAATTTGACACAGAAACATAACAAATGATGGATAACATTGTAAAGAATGTGCTCATGCAGAAACTTGTACATAGACCAATAGACAGTCTTTCAAACAGAACAAAGGGATCCTGTGTGGTTTAAAATCAGGAAACATGTACATCAGCATTGTATCTTTTTAAAATATTTCTTCAGTGTGTATGATGAACAAATAATCTGAGAAGCTGGACTATGTAAAGAAGAAGGTAACATTAGGATTGGAGGAAGACTCATTAACAACCTGTGACATAAAGATGGAACACCTTCCTTGCTGAAAGCAACGAGGACTTGAATACCAATGTACTGAGGAAGGTCAAAAAGTACAGCTTTTAGGATGGATTATATCTCAACATAAATCAAATAAAAAACATCATGATAAATAGAGAAAGGACTGAAGTCATCAAGGATTTCATTTTGCTTGGATCTACAATCAGTGCCCATAGAAGCAGCAGTCAAGAAATCAAACATACTGCATTTGGCAAATTGGCTACAAAAGACTTCTTTAAAGATGTCACTTTGAGGACTAAGTTGCACCTGACCAAAGCCATGGTTCATTGCCTCATAAAATGCAAAAGTTGGACAGTGAATAAGGACGACCAAAGAAGAATTGATGCATTTGATGTTGGTGAAGAATATTGAATATACCATGGACTGACAGAAAAATAAATAAATGTGTCTTGGAAGATAAACAGCCAGAATGTTCCTTAGGATAGTGAGACTTCATCTCACATACATACATTGGACATGTTATCCAGAGGAACTTGTCCTTGGAGAAAAATCATTCTTGATAACATAGAGGATTAGTAAAAAAGAGGAAGACTTTCAAGCAAGTGGATTGACACAGTAGCTGCAATAATGAGCTCAAATATAGCAAAAATGGTGAGAATGGCTCAGGACTGGGCAGTGTTTCATTTGGTTGTACATAGGGTTGCTATGAGTCAAGATGTATTCAATGACATATAACAACAACAACTCCTGTCTTCAGCTTTATCATCATAAGCCACCTAAACTCCTGAGTCATGGGAGCAGGGATTTCTTACAACTGCTTTAATTAACAGTTTCTTTTATGTCCTTAAAAGCTAATTGGAGCTGGAGGTGCCAGAGATAAACCTCAAAAAAACCAAACTCACTGACATTGAGTCGATTCTAACTTATAGTGATTCCCATTGGGTTTCCGAGTTGGTAAATCTGTATGGAAGTCAATTGCCTTATCTTCCTTCTGCAGAGCTGCTGGTAGGTTTGAATCCTACCTTCTGGTTAGCAATCAAATACCTTAAGCACTGCATATTGCACCTGACTTGTGCCACCAGCAACCTGCATCAATAGCTTGTGTTGCTTTAGGTTGTACCTTGGCAAAGACCCTCAAAAGAAATGCTTCAATGTTGAAATATGCTTTTACACCATGTAGTGGAGACAAGATACAGCAGCTTGATTACAAAACTAACTGATGGGAGAGACTGTCGGCAGATTCTTAGTGGTATCAAGTATCGATAAACATGCACTTTTTCTAGTTCTTCAGTATGAGGATTTCAAATATTTTATAATTTTTTAAATTTATAATGTCTTTCAAGTTGTTTCAATTGATATTCCCAAATGGTAATTAGATTTTAGTTCTAAAGGATTCCAGTTATATTCCCACCAAAGATTCTTTCTTCATGTTTCATTCCTTTAACAAATTTCTTTATGACAAAATGTTTCTATTGAAATGTTTATGAGT
This sequence comes from Orycteropus afer afer, assembly GCF_000298275.1. Classification (NCBI taxonomy): domain Eukaryota; kingdom Metazoa; phylum Chordata; class Mammalia; order Tubulidentata; family Orycteropodidae; genus Orycteropus; species Orycteropus afer. The sequence goes on along the minus strand of NW_006921698.1, from coordinate 2,545,797 downwards.
GTCAGGAGATGAGGCTTCTTGTTAACACGTTTGACAAGGAAGTAAATAATGTGAGAAAAGAAGAATTTTTCTCTTTAGTTCTTTTGATTTGTTACTTAAATAAAATGTACAAACTATCCAGTGACAATAAAAGCATGAATATTTATTACATTAGATTGCAGATCAAACACAGTAAGAATAAAATAAAACAGCAATCAATATTCCCTGCACACCCAGGACATTAAATTGTATTGCCCTACTAACTTTTTGTATACTTCCACATACAAAACTCATTCACTTTATTAATCTTACCCCAAAGTCTTAACTTTTTCTAGTATCAACTCTAATCTAAAATCTCTTCTGAATTTATCTAATTCAAGTATGGGTGAGATTCATAATGAAATTTACCAGCTTAGTAACATAAGAAATTTAATTAAAAAACATAAAAATTGAAAAGGAAGTCATAAACTACTTCTATTTATAAATACTAGATTGTGTTTATACAAAACCTTAAAGGATCTACAAGAAAACCTTCTTGAATTAATGAAGTGACTTACTAATGCCATAGTATACAAAGACAATATGAAAACTCAATTATATTTCTATACAATACTACAAATAATCTAAATTTAAAAGATACAATTTCCAACGACATCAAAATGTGAAATATTTAAATATAAATTTAATAAAATATGTGCAAGATATATATACTGAAAAGTAAAAAGAATATTGCAGAAGAAAATGCAAGAAGACCTAAATATGTGGAGAATTATACCATGTTCATAAATGGGAAGAATCACTATTGTTTGAAAGTTTATTCTTTTCAAAGGTATCTACATATAAAATCCAATGCCTTTCTTTTTTCTTTTTCATAGATTTTTAAAAGTGTGTAATTTTTCTGGCAAACAAAGGACTAACAGTCATTAAACATAGTTGTTGTTGTTGTTATCTGCTGTCGAGTCGGACCCGACTCATAGCGACCCCTCCTTGGGTTTCTGAGGCAGTATCACTACAGAAGTAGATTGCCCCATCTTCCTTCCAAGGAGTGGCTGGTGGGTTTAAACCGCCAGCCTTCTGGTTAGCAGTCAAGTGCCTTAGGCACTACGCTACCAGAGCTCCCAATTTCCCCTACATATATATATTAAACATATATATTTCCCCTACATATATATATTAAACATATATGTAGGGGAAATTAGTTTATGTGCAAAATAAACATATGGATAAATGGGGCAGAAGTGAGAATCCAGAAATATTCCACACACACATAGGGTCAAATGATCATTTACAAAGGTGTGAACATAATCCACTGAGGTAAAGGTAGACTTTTGAATAAAGTATTCTAGAATAGCTGAGTATCAATATGCAAAGAAAAATATAACCCTCAACAATACCTCACACTATTCACATAAATAATTTTAAACTGATTGTAAATCCAAATATATATATATTTTTAAAATCACCTTATTAATAACAGTGAAACACTATCTGATACAATGCTAGAAGATGAGCCCTTCAAGTTGGAAGGCACTCAAAATAAGACTAGGAAGAGCTGCCTCCTCAAAGTAGAGTTGGCTGTAATGACATGGATATAGTAAAATTTTCCAGCCTTTCATTGGCTGATGTGGCATGGCTCAAAATGACAAGAAAAGCTGCAAACATCCATTAATAATCAGAATATGGAAAGTGTGATGTATGAGGACAAACTAAATATTATAAAGAAATGTGCAAAAATCTTGAGTTAGGAAACAAAAGGGAAGAATACACGCCAAATTCTCAACCTGAAGAAACTGAAGAAAAATTTCAAGCCTCAAGTTGCAATATTGAATGATTCTATAGATTAAATGTTGAACGATGGAAGAAACATCAAAAAAAGGTGGAAGGAGTACAGTCATTATACCCAAGAAGAATTGGTTGATGTTCAACCATTTCAGGCGGTATTGAACTGATGGTATTGAAGGAAGAATTCCAAGCTGCACTGAAGGAATTGGCAAAAATAAGGCTCCAGGAATTGATGGAATATCAATTGAGATGTTTTAATAAATGGATGTAGTGCTGGAGACACCCACTCATTGATACCATGAAATTTGGAAGACAACTATCTGGCCAACTGACTGGAAGAGAGCCATATTTGTACCAACTCCAAAGAAAGATTATTCAATGCAATATGGAAATTACCAGTATTGATATTATCAATATCACACACAAGTAACATTTTCCTGAAGATAATTCAAAGGTTGTTGCAACAGTATATTGAAAGAGAACTGACAGAAATACAAGCTGATTTCAGAAGAGGATGTGGAATGAGAAATATCATTCTCATGGATCTTGGCTGAAAGCAAAAAATACCGGTAAGATATGTCCCTGTGTTTGCTGATTATGCAAAGACATTTGCCTGTGTGCATCATCACAAATTATGGAGAATTTCATAACCCTTAATTGTGCTCGTGAGGAACCTGTACACAGACAAGAGGCAGTCTTTGGAGCAGGACAAGGGGATACTGTGTGATTTAAAATCAGGAAAGATGTGTGTCAGGGTTGGTGTCCATTCATCGTGCTTATTCAATCCATATGTTGGGCAAATAATCTGAAAAAATGGACTATATGAAGAAGAACATGGAATCAGGATTGGTGGAAGACTGTTTAATAACCTATGATATGCAGACGACCCAACCTAACTTGCTGAATATTAAGACTTGAAACACTTACTAGTGAAGAAGAAAGTTCACAGCCTTCAGCATAGATTGCATCTCAACATGAGGAAAACAAAAATCTTCACAACTAGACTAATAAGCAACATCATGATTAAAGGAGAAAAAACTGAAATTGTCAAGGATTTCATTTTACTTGGATCCATAGTCAAAACCTGTTCTGGTTATCAAGTGCCACTCTAACAGGAATACACGTCACAAATGGGATGGCCTTAACAAACAAGAGTTTATTCTCTCACAGTTTGGAGGCTTTAAGTCCAAGTTTGAAGTGCCAGCTCTAGGGGCTGTGTGAAAGCCCCTTAACCTTGGGCTTCAGCTCTGCCTCTTGCTCCCAGCCCACTGAAACTAGAGGCAGCTCTTCACTCAGACAGCTACTAGCTGCTGAGGCTAACAAGCCCAAAGTCAACAAATAAAATGGCACAGTTCCGATGTTACCAATCCACACGGCAGGCCATTAATTCAAGTCTATTATAAGTTCCAAGGTCAGCAGAGTATGGCAGGTTGCTGAACAATGACACTGCTACATGCAGGGTCCAAGCATGCCGTAAACTAGCATAGTGCCTAAGGCACTTGACTGCTAACCAGAAGGCTGGTGGTTCAAACCCACCAACCACTCCTCGAAGGAAGGTTGGGCAATCCTACTTCCGTAGTGATACTGCCTCAGAAACCCAAGGAGGGGTCACTATGAGTCGGGGGCGACTCGACAGCAAATAACATAACAACAACATCCCCAAGGCCTCTCCTTATATACAGGAAGCAGACCACATCCTAAAGGCAGCTACTCAGCTGCTTGTGGTAGATCCCACCATGGAGTTGATTGCCAGTCTCATCATGGGGAATAACTACCACCAGCTGCCCAGCCACTCAACCAGGCCCAGCCAACTTGATATACAAATTTAACTACCACAACACCCATGGAAGCACCAGTCAAGCCTAAGGCACTTGACTGCTAACCAGAGGTTGTCGGTTCAAACCCACAAGCCACTCCTTGGAAGGAAGATGGGGCAATCTACTTCTGTAGTGATACTGCCTCGGAAACCCAAGGAGGGGTCGCTATGAGTCGAGTCTGACTTGACAGCACATAACAACAACAACAACATTACATTGGACATATCTGCTGCAAAACATTTCTGTAAAGTGTTAAAGAGATAAAGATGCTGCTTTGAAGTCTAAGGGGTGCTTTCCTGAGCTGTTATCTTTTCAATAGCACCATATGTCTGTGAAAGCTGGGCAATGAATAAAGAAGTCCCCAGAAGAATTGATGCATTTGACAAGCAGCCATCCAAGACTCTTAAGCATTTGACTCAAGGACACTTAACAACAACAAAATACCTATAAATTTATAGAAGAAACCAAAGGAGAAAATCTATGCAAAGCACACACACACACACACAAAAAAAAAAAAAAAATCATAAAAAGAATGTGTTAGACTTTATTAAAACTGAGATCTTCTGGTGTGTGAATGGAATGACAAATCAAACAAGCCACAGATTCAAGGAACATGTTTGCAGTAAAAATATCTGATAAAGTACTGGTATCTAGATTATTTAAAATTACAAAAGAATCATAAGATAACAAATTAAAGTAAATATTTTCAAAAGACTTGAACACATATTTCACAAAAGAATATACAGTTGGCCAGTAATCATACTACATACTATATGACTCATTTACATGAAGTTACTGAAGGGAAAACTAATCTTTAGTGATAGAAATTGAATTGTTGTTTGCCTAAAGGTGAAGGTAAAGGTAATTGATTACAGAGGAGCAGAAAAAAATCAAACTTTCTGTAGTGGTTGAAATGTTCTATATTTTGACTGGGGGGTGATTACATAGTAGTACATGTAGCCACTGACTTAAGACATATTCAAGTTACAGGAACTAAGCTTAAGATCGTCCATTGTTTTGACATTTTTTGTACTTCTTGTCATTAGTAATATGTACTACAAACTGTGTTGTAGCACATAATTTGCTAATGTCATCATTATCATGCCAACCCCCAAAGACAAATCAAGATAGGATTTATAAAGATACTGATGATAAAAAATGAGGTATTCAGTTTATGTCAGAACCTAGTAAACCCTGCCTTAAATTACTACCGGAGCTCTGGTGGCATAGTGCCTAAGGCATTTGACTGCTTACCATAAGGCTGGTGGTTCAAACCCACCAACTACTCCTTGGAAGGAAGGTTTAGCACTCTAGTTACATAGTGATACTGTCTCAGAAACCCAAGGAGGGGTTGCTATGAGTCGGATCTGACTCTACGGCAGTGAGTTTGGTTTTTTGGTTTGGTGTATTCGTTTCCCAAAACTTATCAAAATCTATGCTTAAAATCTATACATTTTATTTTGTATGAATTATACCTCAGCAAAATATTACTGAATAAGTGGATAATGTTGGCCAAATAATATAGGCTTGTGAATAGAAAGTGTTTCACAGTATGCATGGTATTTATTGTATCTAATGTTATCATGTATATGATTGTTCTTTCCAAATTGATCTATATATTATTCCAAATTTACGCAACGCAATTGTTTTCACCCACCAGCCACTCCTCGGAAGGAAGGTTGGGCAATCTACTTCCGTGGTGATACTGCCTTGGAAACTAACGAGGGGTCGCTGTGAGTCGGGTCTGATTCAATGGCAAATAACAACAACAATAACAACAAAATTGTTTTCAAATAATTATCTCTCAGGAATCTTTTGTATGTTTTTCTTCCTTGATAACTTCCAAAATACTTTCTATAGTTGGAAGCACTAAACTAATTATTCTTCAGATTGTTTTCCCTCCTTTGAAAACCACTATCTTTTTTCTTGTTAATTATATCCCTTGCTATCAGAAGCATTGACTGTTACATCATGAATATAAAATGACCTAATAATGTTGATAGAAAAGGCCAAGTATACAAGTTACATCAGAAAATATGAATCATGTTTTGGAGTATTGCCATTCTGTAAGCAGAAATTGTCACTGCTGGGTAAAATAAAGAGAAGATAATGATATCACCATAACAAGCTAGGCCACTGGATTCGAAAACCATTGCTCACAGCTGTTTCATATTATCTTTAACTCTGCATTAGATACAATTTGTAGAGGATAAAAAAAAAAAAAAAGTCTGAGATCTCAAGTAGTGTTGTCTCAGAGAAAAGAACCTTTATAATATTCACTGACAACAGGAACAAAACAAATCTAAACGTAGAAATGTATACATATGTATGTGAGTATCATGTGTTCAGTATTTCTAGTCCTAAGAGTCAGTTTATTACTTAGTGATATCGACATTTTTTTTTAAGCAGTATTGAGTAGTAACAGAACCAATCTGTGAAAAAAATCAAACTTTTTAGTTCAGTGGAATCAAAGTCAGCCCCCAAAGCTCCAAGTGTCTATTTAAGCACCTGGCCTCTGTCCATCACCCTGAAGGGATGATTAATGGATGAGAACAACGCAGAACTTGTTTCAAAGGCATGCCAGACACCAGATTTAAACTGTTCAGGAGAGATATCCCACAGATGTTTGCTCACAACCCAATCCATCCTCTTTCCTCGGGGAGATTTTGTAATGGGGCTGTAAAATGAGAAAGTCAAAGGAGGTTTTCTTTCTGTAAATTCTTTTCAGGTTTCTGAACAGGAGACATAGCTGGAGTCTAATAATTCAAGTTAATTTACAGGACCATTATTTAAGAAATCTCCATCTTTCATATTCTAATGATCTTTGTTTAAAATAAATAAATAAATAAACTCATCAAAATGGCCATTACAAGAAGCTTCAGGATTTGACTGCAGGCAGATCCAATTCAGTGCTTCTTATCAGTGTGCTAAGAACAGTTATTTGTGCTCTAATCTTGTTTCTTGTTCCAGGAGTCATATTTATGAATCTTTTAGTTATTCTTAGAGAATCACAGCGATGCAGTTTTCAATAACTCGTTTCCTTTATTCCCATCTAAATCCACTTTATTAACTCAAGTTATATGTTTTGGAGAAAATAAATGTTCCTAGAAGATAAACAGCATACCTTCTGGGCTTCTCTCCAACTCACTTGAACACCTCTTGCTCCCTGCCTAAATGATATTCAGCACATTCATATTCAGCAGTGGACCACCCACACTTGCAGCAGGAGCCCTTGCCAAGAAGTTAATGTGGTCTATAAGTATGCCATGGAACATTCAGTTCTCTCAGCCTAAGTGCTGCTGGGTCAGCTCATCCATCTGTCCCCCTCCGTGTGCACACACCAACCAATAACCCTTTAAATGAGCACAAGACTTAGATATTTTGTTACTGTTAGGTTTTTAGGCAATGTATAATTTTAGGGAGAACTGACTATATTTATTTGCATCTTACTGCATATTCATTAACTTGGGTTAAATGTTTAATAAAATATACATAGTTCTCATTCTAGAGATTTAGTCAGTCAATCATGATCATGTTCTTATCTTTACAAGATGATAATTCTTTCAGATAATTATATAATATAGCAAATCTTGTTGAATTCTGGGGATGACATCACAGTTAGGTGTCTATACTTATAGGAGGCAGAGTAGATAAGCAGGGATCTTTCTCAGATTAGTGGGAGAAGCATGTTAACAGGAAATCCACCAGTCTATTCAGTGCCTATGTGTGAATTAGAAAAAAAGTGCCCTGTTCCTCCTGCAGATATGGCCCCTGTGTTGCTGCCTATGTGGTGGGTGGGGAAACAGAAACTAGATTTCAGCCGTACTCACCCCTTCAGTCAGACACTGTTGGTCTAGGTTGGCTATGGACTGAATAACCATACCCAGGGGTGCTGTATGTTAGAGGAGAAAGAGCTTTGGACAGCCCAGTTCCCAAAGTAACTGTGCTTTTCCTCTTTTTCTTTATACAAGTCTCTTTTCCACCAATGATCAGCCACATTTAATCCTTCAGGAACTCTCTAGATTATTTTTCTTTAGAATTTGTGGTTGTTATACACACAGTATTTACTTAGCTATTTCAAAAGAAAACAATGCAATTGTATCTTTTATTCCCAAATTTTCCTTATACCTCTAGCACTTTCCTATATATACCAAATATGAAAGCTAATTGTTTCATCAAAATTAAATCATTCTTTTAAGATTTTAGACCAAATCCAAAACTAAATTTCAAAAAATCTTAAACCTATTTTGAAAAAAAAAAACTTGACTCTTAACATTATTCATGATTTGTGTCATTCTTTTGCAAAGTAAATTCAGGAGTTTAGAATAAAAGGGTTATTTATGTAAGGAAACAAAAGAAAACTCACTGCTGCCTAGTCAGGTCCAACATATAGTGACCCCTCCTTGGGTTTCTGAGGCAGTATCTCTACAGAAGTAGACTCCCCAGGCTTCCTTCTGAGGAGTGGCTGGTGGTTTTGAACAGACAGCCTCCTGGTTAGCAGCCAAATGCCTTAGGCACTATGCCACCAGAGTTCCTATTTATGTAAGAGGCAATGTTTTTAATATAGTAAATGTAAGTATTTATTTTATATTGCCCAACTGAAGGGGAAATGTGGAAGCCAATAATGACTTTGTATAAATATTTTGTTTTCTAGGATGATTCCACAAAGGAATTATAAGGAATACATTGTGCTGAAATATTGCTAAGTTCAAATTTAAATAAATGGGAGCTTATAAAAATTTCCCTAATTTAGCTTTAAAATTGCTTCAAGTTCCTATGCTTGTTAACAATCAACAATATCACTAATTTATATAAATCTTTCCAGAGACCTTTACTTTTTTGTGTGGAAGAGCCAAAGATTAATATTTATTTGATACTTACTATTTTCCCAGAACTATGATAGGTATTTTATATATATTCTCTCAAAATGTTTGTTAATAATAATTTGTATCATTTGATCCATTTGTATCTCCAGTGATACTTTGTACCTTCAATAAACTTCAGAAAATAGTTGTCCTTTTATTGAGAACTAGAAAACCTAAATGTAAGAGTCCTACCAGAAATGAAATTAAGTTACCACTTGTTACTAACTTTTGCTGATTACACTGTATTCATTAAATATTTATTGCATCGTTGTCGTTGTTGTTGTTATGCGCCGTCAAGTCAGACCAGACTTATAGTGAACCCTCCTTTGGGTTTCCGAGGCAGTATCACTATGGAAGTAGATTGTCCAATCTTCCTTCCAAGGAGTGACTGGTGGGTTTGAACCACCAGCCTTCTAGTTAGCAGTCAAGTGCTTTAGGCACTATAGCCTCCCTATGCTCCCATTGCATTAGTCAGGAATCTTCATTTTATATGACAGCTTCCTACTCAAATGGTACCATGGGCTTTTCTGAAAAGTATATTAATTTTAGATAGAATTTTTCTAGAAGGGAACATATTACATTATCTTCCAACTGATGGATATATGTAGCTTGAACATTTAGACCTTTTTGTTTTGTTTTGTTTTTCAAGACTAAAGTAATTACTAAGCCTATTACTTCTGGAACCACTATTTGGATTCTTATTTTACACAGGTCTCCAGAGGAAGAGAACCAAAAGGAGATATATCTCTGTATATATCTATGTAAAAAAACCAAACCCATGGTCATCAAGTTGATTCCAACTTAAGGATAGATTAGGACTGCTTTCATAGGCTTTCCAAGGCTGTAAATCTTTATAGAAGCAGACTGCCTCATCTTTTTCCCACAGACTGACTGGTGGATTCAAACTAGGACATTTGGTTAAACAGCCGAATGCTTTAACCATTGCACCACCAGAGCTCCTTCTTAGGTATCTATGGAGATATAGATGATAGAAAGATAGAGAGATAGATAGATATAGATATACATAGAGAGAAACAGAGAGAGAAAGGAAGAGAGAAAGAATGATTGAGTTAAGGAATTAGCTCTAGCAGGATATCTTTGTTACAGTCTTAAGAATCCTTCTCAGAAGCCCGTTTTTGCTCTTAAGGTCTTCAACTGGTTGAATCAGGCTCACCTATATTATGGGGGCAATCTCCATTAATAAGAGTCCATTGATTGTGATTTTAATCACATCAGCAAAATACCTTTACTATGACATCTAGACTAATGTTTGACCAGACAACTGGACATCTGGCCTAACCAAATTGGTAGATAAAATTAACCGTCACAAATGCAATCTTCAGTCTAGGTTACCAGTCTCCTAATAACCAATGGTGGGATTCTTGGTGAATTATAATTTTTGGATATGGTTGTCATTTTTATAGTTTCTGCAATTGTCTGGATGCCATCTTCTTGGGTGTTAATTTCAGGATCTCTATCTTCTGGAGGTTAAGAAAAAGACTATTTTTAATACATGAAGATCATTTTAGGAGTATTTATCAAATTGAACATTGTATTCATTCATATTTCAATATTGAAGTAAAATCCATTTCTTTCACTTAGACATTTCACTTATAGTTAAATAATTTCTCATGTAGATATTTCTATAAATATATTTCTTCTAAATATCTAATCACTTAAAAATTATATTTAAAGGGAATTTAGATTATATAATAAGATATTCATGTGAGCTTGAATTATTGAACCAAACTATGAAAAGACTGAGTTACAAGTTTTCCTATAACTAACTGTTAAGTATCTTCTTTCAGTATGCTTTTAATTAGGAAAGAAAATTATTACTGATTGATATTTCCATAATTTTAATTACTTAATAACTATCACACTTTATGCTAATACTTTTTAATAAAATATATGAATTGTATGAAACTATTCCATGGGCATATCATTGAGAATCCTACTATATAGTATGCTTTCCAAAGTGTCTTTTAGGATTGTGTTAATAATCCCAATCTACTTCTCACCTACACGCTTCTGAGATTGGCTAGCAAGAACACTTATTGTAGCCTTTCAAATTCTAGGTAATGTATACACACATTAGTCTACTTTGTTCTACATCAGTTTTTGTTATTTCATTTCTATTCTTTGACACTCTATTGCTCATGAAAGCAACTTTTTTTTTAAAGTAAAAATCTAAAGGAAATATTTGTAAAGGCCTATGTTAATATGACATAAATTAAATTATTAATATTATATCATTCATCCCAAAATGAAAATGTGAAAATAAACTGAAAGATATTGGGATAACTTAGAAAATGATGAAATACATATCTTCCAAAATCCTAATGAAATAAAGGTACAAATTTGAGTGTATTCTCCTGGTGAATGTTTCCACCAATAATACTAATACTTTGAAAACTCTTTCTCAAACAGCAAAATTTCAATTAGTATACTTGTGATGAAAACTCCGTAAGAAGTCAGTAAGCACCTGAACACCCAATCACGCCCCAAAATCACCAGATACAAAAGACCGTTTCACTCACAAAGTTTAACAGAGATTTCTTTTGAGGTTGTATGATTTCTTCCAGATTCTTAACTAGTAGAACAGTATATAAAAGATGAGGTATATGCCATTAAGAGATTTACAGGCTATATGAAATATGTAAACTAAAACATAAGCTATAAAAAAATAAACTCACTGCCACTGGATTGATTCTGACTCATAGGGACCACCATTGGGTTTCCAAAGCTGTGTCTTTATGGAAGCAGACTATCTTCATCTTTCTTCCATAGAGCAGCTGGTGGGTTTGAACCTCTGAACTTCCAGTTAGCAGCCAAATGTCTTAACCACTGTACCTCCAGAGCTCCTGTGAACTATAAAAAGGAGGTAGAATATTATCACTTGGACATATCAACTGTTGTAGCATATAACTGTAGTTTCCTTATCAAATTTATGTAAGATGTAAGGATAGAGTTTTAATGATAAATCCCAATGAAAGAAAAGATGCTACTAAAATGATTACTTAACACATGGTAAGACTACTCTAAGAGACCTAATAGTGCAGTTCAAACCCACCTGTGGAAAGAAAGATGTGACAGTCTGCTTCTGTGAAGATTTACAGCCTTGGAAACTGTATAAGGCAATTCTACTCTGTCCTATGTAGGATCTCTATGAGTCAGAATTGACTGGATGCTAAGGAATTTGTTTTTTTGTTTAAGCTTACTCTCCTCATGTGTGTTAAATAGAATATTAAACATAATTCATTCATTTTTTGCCATTTAAAAAGACCACATAAAAATGATTTAAGTGAGAGGTTCTGGTAAGATGGTGGAATAAACAGGCAAACTACACAGACCCTCTTCAACAAAGAAAAGGGGAATCAATTAACACAGATACAGAAAATAATCCTGGACACCTGAGCTTCAAAAGGAAGGATACTGAAATGGACTAAACTCCAGCTAGTAGAAGAACCTGCATGAAAACCCAAAAAAAGAGACATATAGAGCTTTGGTCTGTCAGCAATCCTGATGGCATGGACAGCTTGGATATTGCTAAGTGGTGTAAGGACCTAAGAATTAACCTAAACTTGGTCTTGCAGCCAGGGCCTGCATGGAGGATGGCACTGGTGGCTGGTGAATAAAAGGGGAAGCAGTGAAGAGGGAGATGAGCTGAGCTGTGGACTTTTGCCTGTCCAGAGGGCACAGCAATTTTAAATGTTTACAAGCCATTCAGCCATTGTGGTTATTTAAAGTGACAGCGTTCTCTCAGATTCCAGGGGCCTAAGAATAGGGTCCACTTGCTGGGAACCTCAAGGATATTCTGGACGTGAATGACTGGGAAGGTTCTAGTTTTCAGCTTTTTCTCTCTTCCCTGTTCCTGGTTCCCATTTTTTTCTTTCTTGTGGTTAACCCCATTCCTTGTTTTTCTTTTTGTATTTTTCCCATTTTTTTCCCCTCATTATTCTCCTACTCTACTTCTTTTCTCTTATTGCCCCCTCTCCAGATGTTATTTTTATTATTATTATTATTACTATTATTTTCTTTCTTTCTTTTTTTTTCTTTTTTGGTGAGTGTTCCTGTTTGTTTATGTGGTGTGTTTTTTATCCACTTGCTTTTACTTTTTGATGGTTTTTTGATTATTGTTTTTCTCTAACTGAGTGGGAGACAGCAGCCGTCCCCATATAACACAACCACATCTGCACCTCCCGCAGCTTGACTTACTGAGTGACAACCACCACTTCCTTCTCCACCAACTGGCCAATGATATACAACCACCAAGAAGAGCCTGACTCACCCTGAACCATTCTTCACAAACAGTTAGCAGAGGTCTAAATACAACAATGTCACAACGTCTTGGAAAAAACAGAACATCACAGTCCACATAAAGAAGTAAGATAAAGTGGTAGAAGCAAGAGATCAGGATACAGAACCAGAACACATCCCTGAAGAAGCAACAGCATTGGAACTTCCTGATAAGGAATTCAGAAGAATTATATTTAGATACCTTCAAAGGATTGAGACACAAATCAAGGAGAACGATGAAAAAAATAAGGAAAAGATACAAAACCCTAGAAAAATTTCAGAAGAAAATACAAGAACAAAATGACAAAATAAATGAAAAATTAGAAATTATACAAAATCTACAGATAGAAATCCAGAGGATTACTACTAAATTTTCAGAACTAGATAATACATTGAAAGGGCAAAAGAGTAGAATCAAATCAATGAAGGATAGAATTCATGATACTGAAGACAAATACCTCAATACTTCTTTGGAAAAGGATCAATCATAAAAAAGATCAAAACAAAATGAAGAAAGCCTAAGGTTCATGTGGGATATCATCAAAAGGAATAACCTATGTGTAATTAGAATCCCAGAACAGAAAGAGAAAAAGAAAACCACTGAGAAAATTTTCCAAGATTTGTTGGAAGAGAACTTCCCTGATATGATTATGATGAAAGATGAGAATATATCCATTCAGGAAGTCCATCAAACCCCAAACATGATAGACCCCAAAAGAACATCACCAAGACATGTCATCATCAAATTCATCAAAACCAAAGACAAAGAATCCTGAAAGCACCACAGGAAAAACAAAAAGTTACCTACAAAGGACAGCCAGTAAGAATAAGCTCTGATTTCTCAGCAGAAACCATGCAAGGCAGAAGGCAATGGGATGGCATATATAAAACCCTGAAAGAGAAAAGTTTCAAACAAGAATTATATACCCAGCAAAATTGTCCCTCAAATGTGATGATGAAATTAGATTTCCAGATAAACAGAAATTGATTTCTTAAAACTAGAGCAACCTTACAAGAGATACTAAAGGGAGTCCTTTGAACAGAGAACCAGTAATCACAAATAACAACTGACACTGATATACAAGATGACATAACCCAGAAACCAACACAGCTATGGAAGTAACCAAAGTAAAATAACCTTACAAGATTGTGAACAAGGAACCAGAGACATTGATTTGCACATGAAGACAACTACAAACAAAAAGAGGGAAAAAATAGTATAGTTACAGAAATTCTAAATGGTGAGGAAGTCAAGACAGTTGCAAGATAGAATGGACCATTCTAAACTCAGGGAGAAAATTATAAATCACAGTGTAACCTCAAAGAAAAATGATAACATCTCAATAAGAAAGAGGACAAGCACAGATATTTTGTTGTTGTTATATGCCGTCGAGTCGGACCCGACTCATAGCGACCCCTCCTTGGGTTTCCGAGGCAGTATCACTAGGGAAGTAGGATTGCCCAGCCTTCCTTCCCAGGAGTGGCTGGTGGGTTTGAACCGCCAGCCTTCTGGTTAGCAGTCAAGTGTCTTAACCACTATGCTACCAGAGCTAGCAAATACTTAATCAATAGCAACAAAGGAAATGACAGCACAATTCATACACAAAATAAGCTAAGCACAGAGACTACATGGAACAAAGAAACCAGAACCACAATGAGAAAACACATAACAAAATGACAACAACCAATTCATACTTGTCAATAATTACCTTTAATGTCAATGGATTAAATGCACCACTCAAGAGACCGGGAGTTGCAGACTGGGTAAGGAAACATAACCCATCAATATGCTGTCTACAAGAGACACACCTTCGAGACAAAGACAAAAATTGACTAAAAATCAAAGGTTGGAAAAAGATACATAAAGCAAATGGCAACTGTGAAAGAACAGGAGTGGCAATGTTAATTACTGATCAAATTGACTTTAAGACAAAAACCACCATATGTGACAAGGAAGAACATTTTATAATGATTAAAGATTAATTGAACATAAGAAGACATAACCATAATAAATATCTATGGACCCAATGAAAGAGACCCAAAGTACATAAATCAGTCTTTAACAGAATTGAAAAGGCAAATAGATGACTCCAGTCATAGTAGAAGACTTTAATACACCACATTCAATGAAAGATAGAACAACTGGAAAGAAACTCAACAAAGATGCAGGAGAGTTAAACAATGCAATCCATCAACTTGACCTTATAGACATCTACAGAGCACTTCACCCAACAAAATCACAGTATACATTCTTTTCCAATGCACATGAAAAATTCTCCATGATAGACCATATGTTAGGCCATAAACAGCCTTAATAAATTTAAAAACATTGAAAACTG
>NW_006921698.1:2517799-2529171 GCF_000298275.1 Orycteropus afer afer | reverse complement strand
ACAAAAGTCTTGTACATAGAAAACTATAAAATACTACTTCAAGAAACCATAATAGATCTACATAAATGGAAGAACATACCATACTCGTGGACAGGAAGATTGAATATTGTGAAAATGTCAATTCTACCCAAAGCAATCTATACATTCAATGCAATCCCAATCTAGATCCCATCAGCATTCTTTGAGGATATGGAAAAACCAATCACTAACTTTAAATGGAAAGGAAACAGACCTTGGATAAGAGAAGCATAACTGAAGAAGAACAAAGTAATAGGTTGTGGTGGTTAAGTTTGTGTGTCAACTTGGCTAGGCCTGATTGAGTGGCTGGACAGCTGGATGTAATATTCCCCATGATGAGACTGATAATCAACTCCATGGTGGAATCTACCACAAGCAGCTGAGTAGCTGCCTTTGGGTATGTGGTCTCCTTTCCATATATAAGAAACAGCTTTGGGAATGGTCTCTAGCATATGGCATGCTTGAACCCTACATGTAGCTGTGTCATTGTCCAGCAGCCTGCCATGCTCTGCCAACCTTGGAACTTTCAATGGACTTGAATTAATGCCTGCCGCATGGTTTGGTAACATCGAGACTGTGCCATTTTATTTGTCACCCTTATGCTTGTTAGCCTCAGCAATCAGTAGCTGCCTGAGTGAAGAGATGCCTCTAGCTTCAGTGGGCCAGGAGCAAGAGGAAGAACTGAAGCTCAAGATGGACGGGCTTTCACATAGCCCCTAGAGCCTGGTACCCTGAACTTGGACTTCTAGCCTCCCAAACTGTAAGAGAATAAACTCCTCTTTGTTCAAACCATCCCATTTGTGGTATATTCTTGTCAGAGAAGCACTAGGTAGCCAGAACAGAGGTCTCACACTCCTAGATCTTGAAACCTACTATACAGCCACAGTAGTCAAAACTGCCTGGTATTGGTACAAAGACAGACATATAGACCGATGGAATAGAATTGAGAACCCAGAAATAGATCCATCGACCTATGGTCAGCTGATCTTTGACAAAGGGCTGAAATTCATTAAATGAGGAAGAGATTGTCTGTTTAACAAATGGTACTGGCAAAAGTGGATATACATTTGCAGAAAAGTTAAACAAGATCTGTACCTCACACCATACACAAAAAACTAACTCCAGATGGATCAAAGACTCAAATGTGAAACCTAAAAGTATAAAGTTCCTCAAGGAAAAACTAGTGGAAAATTTAGGGGTCCTAATATATGGCATAAATAGACTATCAAGTATAACTGAACATGTGCCAACAGTAGAAGATAAAGTAGATGAATTAGACCTTCTAATAATTAAATTTTTATGTGCTTCCAAAGACTTCTCCAAGAGTTGAAAGAGAACCTACAGATTGGGAAAAAATATTCGGAATGACATCTCTGACAAGGGACTTATCTCTAGAATTTATAGGAAAATCCAACACCTCAACAACGAAGAGACAAATAATCCAACCAAAAAATGGGCAGAAGACATGAATAGACACTTCACCAAAGAGGATATTCAGGCAACCACCAAAGATAGGAAGAAATCCTCACAATCATTAGCCTTTAGAGAGATGCAAATCAAAACAACAATGAGATATCATCTTGTCCCAGCACTAGTAGCTTGGAAGGCAGGAGTGCATGGAGGGAAGGACAGAAGGAAGAGGTAACTGTGGATTGGAAGTGGAAGGGGAGCTGTTGCATTGTGGGAAATTGTAGTCAATGTCATGAGACAAAATGTATGTGAGCTACTGCATGGAAAGTGAATTTACTCTATAAACTTTTATGCAAATCACAATAAAAATTTAAAAATTAAGCAAGAGAAATGGGTTCTTTATTTTCATTCATGTTTTCTTCTAAAGATTTATGTGTTTGTGGTATTTTTTTAAAAGTTCATTAAGTCTGTATGCTAAATATTATTTTTTTTTTTTTTACCAAAAGTTTTTTCTTTACCTATTTTGATATATTGGGGAAGGAAGCATATAATGCCAGAGGTGATAATAATTGGCCATATTTTTGGGGCAGGAAAGTCCATTTATGGCATCTTCAAACCAAAATATAAAATAAAATTACTGTCAGGTTGATTCCAACTGATACCGACCACATGGGACAAGTCAAATGCCTCCATAGGCTTTCCATGGTAGTAAATCTCCACAGAAGCAGACTGCCCTGCCTTTTTCCATTGGAGCAGCTGTTGCATTCAAACTACCAACTTTTTGGTTAACATAAATCATCTCAATATGTTCTGTTGTTCTTATGTGCCATCGAGTCGGCCCCGACTCATAGCCACCCCTCCTTGGGTTGCCGAGGCAGTTATCACTACAGAAGTAGATTGCCCAACCTTCCTTCTGAGGAGTGGCTGGTGGATTTGAACCACCAGCCTTCTGGTTAGCAGTCAAGTGCTTTAGGCACTATGCTACCAGAGCTCCTTCGATATGTTATAGAGAACTTTTTTTAAAATACTATTTGTACTACATCTGCAAACTGTAATTGGTACTAAGTTTTAATTAAATATTTATGGGAGACAAAACAAACTATGTTAAAGTTTACTGAAGTATTTTGTCAATATATGGCTGTCACATGTGACAGATAGTTAAGCTTATCCTTTTTTCATCTTTTCATATTTTCCATCATTTTTTTCTTCTTTAGATTCTTTTATACTTATTAAAGAAACAGATTTCCATCTGTGAATGAATACTTAGAATTGGAATGACATAATCAATTCTGAAAGTTATACAAACTGAAACATAAATAACCTGTCAAATCTTTGCATGCATAGATGAATTTTGCTTTTTCACATCACCCTTTCAAATTATATCATCCTGTACTACATGCACTTATAAAAATGCATGCACGTGTTTTCTTCATATGTCAGGTCAAATGCTGTTTTTGTATTTACATAATTATTTAAATAGATATTAATTGAAAGTTAAACATACTGACACATGCCTTCATTTATTCACTCATTTATCAAGTTCACTTGCTAATTAAAAATGACATACATATATTCACAAGCATTTATAATTCAGTTCGATATTTGGCCTACCGAAAGGAGCTTCATTGTCAAACAAGCTCACATAAATCGTAAGTCTTTTACAACATTAAAAAAAAAAAAACAACCTACTCATTGTCGTCTAGTGGATTTGACTCATAGTGACCTCTCCTTGGGTTTCCAAGCCAGTATCTCTAGGGAAGTAGACTGCCCAATCTTTCTTCCCAGGAGTGGCTGGTGGGTTTGAACTGCCAACCTTCTGGTTAGCAGTCAAATGCCTTAGGTACTACGCCACCAGAGTGTGGCAGTAAAACATTAAGTTTTACTAATTATTAGCTAGTGGTTCAAACCCTCCAGCCACTCCTCGGAAGGAAGATTGGGCAGTCTACTTCTATAGTGATACTACCTCAGAAACCCATGGCGGGGTGGCTATGAGTGGGAACCTACTTGATGGCAGTGAGAATTGTTAGCAAAGGACATAAGGAAGAACTGTCACAGACTTAGCATTCATCTCTGAGGCTTCACCTCTATTGTATCCAGCTTTCTAATCCTTCTCTCTTTCTAGAGTTCCAGTGGATGTGAGTGATAAATATGCATGGTCAAAATTAGTCCAGAGAATCTACTTATGCTTGAGGTCTTCCAGTTTTTATACTTTGCTAGATTCATAGTCAGAGATTCTATATGGCTAACTTCTACTTTTCCCTGCAGCTTTGGTTCATAAGTCCAGGCAGAGCCTGATAAAGTGATTTTAAATAAGAATTAAGTATACATTCTGCATTCTTCCAAAAGGCCTTAATAATATAATTCATTGCAAGGATGGTCCATGAGTCAAATCAGCCCACCATCTTTTTTCTTTTTTATAATAGTTCACAAGCTAAGAATGATTTTTACCTTTTAAAATTATTGAAAAAAATATATATATAAAAGAGGAGCAATAATTAAGGACATGTAAAGTTATATGAAATGCAAATTTCAGGATTGATAATAACATTTTCTTGGAACACACTGTCCATTCATTTCTGGATTTATGTGTTGGCTTCTTTCTTGCTATGACAGGAGATGAATAGTTGTGACATCACATAATACTATTATTTAAAGCCTAAAATATTTACCATCTGGTTCCCTACTGAAAATCTTGGCTGAACCCTGGTTTAGAGGGTGGTCTGGTTGAGGTCACAATCACCTCAGACATCCTGGTGGAGGAAGGGAGCAAGTTACAGACTTGCTTGTTAATTAATTCTCTCCTAATGTGTTAACCTTTATGTTAACGTAACCTTACCTTAAAGGCTTGTCCTGTCTCAACCGTAAAGGCATCTCTTCTAGATTATTTACTTGTGCTGTAAACTGTTACGCATGTTGAAATTTTTATTTCATGAACTCTAAACAGTCTTTAACTGAAAAATCTTGTCACTGACTTAACAGATATATAATATAGTTGTTATTCCTGCATGAGTATTGGTAAACTATCACTTTTGAATTAACTCTTGATGACATTGTTTTATTGCTGATGTGAAATTCACTTTAATCTTAAGATAAATTATCAGATACAATACTTTCTCTTGTTAGGTATTACTTAAATATTTTCCAATTCTTCCTTCTTAATAATTTACTAGTTTTAAGTCAAATGAAAATATGCTGAACTTATTATATTGTTGATAGCTTCCTTTAGTATAGCAGGGATTGTGGGGCTGGCGCGGGATCGGGCAGTGGTTCTGCTGTGCATGGGGTCGCTATGAGTCGGAAACGACTCGACGGCACTTAACAACAACAACGATCTTCCTTTATAACTTACTTTTAGCGTGATAAATCCTAATATTTAAAATTATATGACTTCATATCAGAGGTAACAGAAATGAACACATCAATTCTTCTTTTGTTTAAAAATTTTCTTTTGACCTCACAGAACTAAAGCTTTCTTTTAAACCACAAAACACTACTTTTGCCCCAGTTTCTGTAACTTTCACATACCTTTGAATCAAACAGTAAATTTTCAGAAGAATAAACCAAAGAAACAAACTTACAGTCGTTGAGTCAAATCCGAATCACAGCAACCCCTCCTTGGGTTTCCGAGGCAGTATCTCTACGGAAGTAGATTGCTCAGTCTTGCTTCTGAAGAGTGGCTCATGGGTTTGAACCGCCAGCCTTCTGATTAGCAGTCAAATGGCTTATGTACTAATAGGACTCCAATAGGTAATTCAGTTTTTCACTTTCATCCAGGATAAGATGCATAAGACATTTTCCATGTCTTTCAAAGACTCTAGCGACCATTTAGTCTCTGAATATAGAAAACTTCTATATTTTTCTTAAATATAGAAACTTAAGTCTGTATTTAAATGTTGATCACATAAATGTTGATCAGTTGTTTACTTGCAATTACTTTTGAATTCATTATTCTTCTCTCATTCCCAAAACATGTGTTAACCTTTCACTTCAAGATAGTATCTTCTTACTGGTTTCCTGGCAAAGACTTCTCAATTTTATCCCTTTTATCCTCTTTATCTTTTTTATCCTCATCAGAGTTACAGTTCTAAAATTACATGGATTCATATCTCATTTCCATTGACCTTTTTTTTCCCCCAAATATGACTCAAGGTTCACTAATTTGAAGAGAAAGTAATTTGGGCTCAAACAATTGCGTGTTCTCCATTCAACTATATAAAGAAATGACACAGAGCTGATTAGGTTATTATCATATATTATGTTTAACAGATTGTCATGAGTAATCTACTATATTGGCCAGTGTATGTGTCTGAAGAAAACATGACTTGACTCCAACAGTACTTGACTACGTTGGTTAACTTTTGCTCAAGATGGACATAGGCAATTGCTGCGCTTGCTGTGATTTTTGGAAAGCTTTTTGGTTTTGAATTAGTGTAGCATCCATTTTTGTTCTAAATTTGCCATGGGTTTACTAGCTACAACTTTATGGACTAGTTCTATTCTGTAACATATGGAATTCCTATGAGTTGGAATTTTCCCAAGGGCAGCTATTTCTTTTTCTTTTTCTTTTTTCCTTGTGTAGTAATCAATAGATACTTGAGGAATTTTTAATTATGCTTTATTATTTTTTATTCTATCCAGCTGTGTCTTTGTGAAATTGCTGCATCACTACCATTTTGATTATTATTTTAATTTCCATTCAATTCTTTAGTTTCATTTAGTTCTTTTCTTACTGGAAAAATGAAAACCGGTAAATTTGCTACATATATTTTTTTCTCTTGAGTGCTAGTTAAAAATATTTGAGAATAACTAGACTGTAAGGTAAGGATTAAACAGTTTAACAAAGTCAGTATAAAAAAAAAATCTTCATGAATTAACACAGATCTATTTTCTTATTTTATTTATATGTTTATGTGTGTGTATGTGGGTAAAAGTGTGTGTGTTTGTGTGCATGTGTGTGAACTATTGTTGAAGGACCTAATAATACCATCCCTGCTCTTCACAAGTACACAGTTTGTTAAGACAAAAAGGCACTAGGTGTTATAGCCATGTCAGATCCTGTGGTAGTTTCTAAAATATTATCTATAATATTTTCATTTTTCTGTACTTAAGTTCATGCCTTATTTCTTTTTTATTCTAACCCTCCACGAATCACTCTTTTCCCATTTGAGTAATTCTTCCTTCTTCAAGATCAATAAAAATGTCAGACATGCAGCCTGTGAAGCCTACCCTTGGTCTCATATGGGATATTGATTATTCTTTCATGAAAGATTCAACTGTGTTCATTTTTAGCTCTCTACTGTATGACTACAATAATTTTAAACAAACTTATTTATCATAGTGCCTAAGGCACTTGACTGCTAATCAGAAGGCTGGTGGTTTAAACCCACCAGCCACTCCTTGGAAAGAAGATGGAACATTTTACTTCCGTGTGATACTGCCTCGGAAACCCAAGGAGGGGTTGCGATGAGTCAGGTCCAACTCGATAGTACATGACAACAACAACAACAACAATTTATATCCCATTTGCTGTTTCTATTATCTGAGGTCTAAACCTGCTGTTTATAGTTCTTGTGAACCATTTATAAGAAATTATGATGGCATAGTACCTGAAGGAAGTGACTGCTAACCAGAAGGTTAGGAGTTCAAACCAACCTACTGCTCCACAGAAAGAAGATGGGGCAATGTACTTCCATAAAAATTTATCTCCTTGGAAACCCATTGGGGGTTGCTATGAGTCAGAATCACCTTGATGGCTGTGGGTTTGATTTGGTTTGGTTTTGAACCATTTATAGTGGAATATTTTGTTGTGTGTTTTTAATACTAGATTTTGAATTCATACTCATCAGAGTTTATAAGAATTATCTGCAGTATAAGCTGAGAGTGAGTCTAACAAAAATAATGGCATTTGCTTCATTTAAGCATTCTAGTATTACCATTCATCACAAATGAATTTTTATGTTAGTGTACATATTTTTTCTCAGCTTCCTGTGCTGGTCTAGCGCTGACATTGTGACTTTGAGTGATTTTGTTCATATGTAGTGGCCTTTTTTCCATCTTCTCTTCTTGCACTGGCACGATAATTTCATTTCCTATGAACAAAAATATGCAGGTCCCAGAGGTACAAAGCAACAACATTTCTGCCCAATTGCTTATTCAGTGTAAAGTTTCCAGATCTCTGTGTTTTGACCATAGAAAATTATCTCGCTTTCAAGCTTGTTAATGTTAGGTGCTGTCAAGTTGGCTCTGACTCATAGCAACCCTATTAAGAATAGAGCAAAACACTGTCTGGTCATGCATGCATCAACCTCATAATCCTTGCTATACCTGAGCCAATCCTTGTAGCCCCTGTGTTAATCCATCTAACTGAGGGTCTTCCCCTTTTTTGCTGACCCTCCACTTTACTATGCATGATATCCTTCTCCAGGGAATGGTCCCTTCTGACAACATGACCAAAGTAGGTGAGATGAAGTCTGACCATCCTCACTTCCAAGGAGCATTCTGGCTACACTTCTTCCAGGACAAACATTGTTTTTCTGGCAGTCCATGGTACTTTCAGCATTCTTTTGCAACACCACAACTCAAAAGCATCAACTCTTCTTCAGTCTGCCTTATTCACTGTCCTGTTTTCATGTACATATGAGAGGATTGAAAATACCCATGACTTGTGTCAGGTGCACCTTAGTCTTCAAAGAGACATCTTTGCTCTTCAGCACTTTAAAGAGGTCTTTTGCAGCAGAGGTCCCCAGTGCCATATGATGCCTGATTTCTTGACTGATGCTTCCATGGGTATTGGTTGTGGATCTAAGTAATATGAAATCTTTGACAACTTCAATCTTTCATGTTGAAATATAATCCATACTGCAGACTGTAGTCTTTAATTTTCATCAGTAAGTACTTCAAGTCATCCTCACTTTCAGCAAGCAAGGTTGTGTCATCTGCATGTAGCAGATCAGTCTGCTAATGAGTCTTCATCTAATCCTAATGCTGTGCTCTTCTTCATATAGTCCAGCTTGGATTATTTGGTCAGCCTATGGTGAAAGGATACAACCCTGATGCACATCCTTCTTGATGTTAAACCATTCAGTATCATCTTGTTCTGTTCCAATGACAGTCTGCTGGTCTATGTACAGGTTCCTCATGAGCACAATTAAGTGTTCATGGGTTCCCATTATTTTCAGTGTTATCCATAATTTGTATCCACACAGTCAAATGTTTTTTGCATAATCAATAAAACACAAGTAAACATCTTTCTGGTATTCTTTGCTTTCAGCCAAGATCCATCTGACATCAGCAACAATATCCTTCATTTCACATCCTCTTCTGAAAGTTCCCTATCAATATATTAACTGATGCAACTGCTTTTGAGTTATCTTTAGCAAAATTTTACATGCCTGTCATAATAATAATACTTTCAATAATTTGCACATTCTGTTGGATCACCCTTTTGGAATGGGTACAAATATGGATCTTTTCCAGTCAATTGGCCAGGTATCTGTCTTCCAAATTTCTTGGCATAGATGAGTAAGTACCTCTAGTATGGCATCTGTTTGTTGAAACATCTCAATGGGTATTCCATCAATTCCCAGAGCCTTGTTTTTCACCACTTCCTTTTGGAGGAAGCTTGGGCTCCTTCCTTCAGTACCGATGGTACTTGATGATATGGCACCTCTGAAAATACTTGACCATCTACCAATTCTTTTTAGTACAATGATTCTGTGTATTTCTCCCATCTTCTTTTGAAACTTCCCACATCATTTTTTATTTTGCCCATAAAATCTTTAAAAATTGCAGCTCAAGGCTTGGATATTTTCCTCATGAGAAATGCTGAGTGAGTTCTTCCTTTTTGGTTTTTCTAACTCCAGGTCTTTGCACATTTCATTCTATTAATTGACTGTGTCTTCTCAAGCAGTTCTTTGAAATCTTCTCTTCAGCTCTTGTCACTTCTTCCATTTGCTTTAGCTACTCTCCATTCAAGAGCAAGTTTCAGAGTCTCTTCTGATACCCATTTTGGTCTTTTCTTCCTTTCTTGTCTTTCTAAAGACCTTTTGCTTTCTTTATATATGTTGTTCTTGATGTCATCCCACAATGCATCTGGTTTTCATCATTGGCGTTAAATGCATCAAATCTGTTCTTCAGATGGTCTGTTCTTCAGATTTCAAGCTTAGGTGTCCATATAATAAGATGTTTTGTATTGTTTATCTAGCATTTCCACAGGAACTATAGATTTGTTTTTGTCCTGTTTTTCATTACTTTTATAGCAACAAATATGCCAGAGCTAGTGTAGGTTTCCATGTTACATATTATGTGGTTATAGATAAAATGGTCTAGATTTTATTTATCTGTTTTTTTTTTTTTTTTAATACCTGCTAGTAAAGTGGCATGGGAGCTCTGGTAGCGTAGTGCCTAAGGCACTTGACTGCTAACCCGAAGGCTGGTGGTTCAAACCCACCAGCCACTCCTCAGAAGGAAGATGGGGCAATCTACTTCTGTAGTGATACTTCCTCAGAAACCCAAGGTAGGGTCACTATGAGTTGGGTCCAACTCCACAGCACATAACCACAACAACAACAGTAAAGTGGCATAGCAGCTCTGGTAGCATAGTGCATAAGGCACTTGACTGCTAGCCAGAAGGCTGGCAGTTCAAACCGACCACCCACTCCTTAGAAGGAAGGTTGGGCAATCTACTTCTGTAGTGATACCACCTCAGAAACCCAAGGAGAGGTCGCTATGAGTTGGGTCCAACTCGATGGCATATAACAACAACAATAAAGTGGCATGTTTTACCTAGTTAATGTCTGTTGGATCAAGTAAAACTTTACACATATTCTTCATATATGTAAAAATGTCCTTTAAATCTTTTTTTAAAAAACAAATTTACTTATTTTATTTTTTCTTTGATATCTTGACCACTATTACAAATTTTCTGTTTTTGTTATAAAAAAACTATATTAAACTTTACAGTTTAATAAACATAAAAATCAATTTTTATGACTTACTATATTATTTTATGTGTTCTTTGTTTGAATGATACTTATTTTCAGTTTATTATTGAGTTTCATGCATGAAATCAATATTTTGAGACTTTAAGTCACTCAGTCTTCACAAGCTATATGAAAAATGTAATACATTAATTTTATATAAATTTTATGTAAAGTTTCAAACACAAGCTAATTTTTTTCTATATGCACATTAAGAATATTTTTAAATCCTAGATCTGTATAACTATAAACAAATGTATCTAAAGATTATCTGTCGTTTTAGATAATGAATGCAGTTTTAAGTCAGTCAGTCTAAAAAGATTTAAACTGGGACCACATTATATAAAGATGAAACTAAAAAGTAAAGGATTAAGGTTTTTTTTTTTTTTCTACATGCTTGCTGGAAGAAAATGCCTAAAAGATTTGTAAAAAAGAAAAATACAGTGCATGTTTTCCCTGTTCAACCAGTAGATGTCATGTTTAGATGTCAGAGCTTAACATTGAGGTTATTTTCAAATTACTTTGCACATGTTACAAAATGAATGTATACATATTAAGTATGATTGGCTTTAAAATAAGAGAAGAAATTAAATATTTGTGTTTGTTTGTTTTAATTTCAAAATATATTTGTCAAATGAAATCAGGTAAAATGTTTTCTTTTTAAAGTTTGTCCAAAGGAGATTCAACACAAACTATACTCTGAAACTTTAGAAAGCATATCTATATACAACTGTAACTTGTTGTTGTTGTTGTTAAGTGCCGACGAGTCATTTCCGACTCATAGCGACCCCATGCACAGCAGAACGAAACACTGCCCAATCCCACACCAGCCCCACAATCCCTGCTATACTTGATCCCATCATCGCAGCCACCGTATCAATCCATCTTGTTGAAGGCCTCCCCCTCTTTCGTCGACCCTCCACCCTACCAAGCATGACATCCTTCTCCAGGGAATGGTCCCTTCTT
>NW_006921698.1:2505595-2516979 GCF_000298275.1 Orycteropus afer afer | reverse complement strand
CACACAATAAAATGCCTTTGCATAGTCAATAAAACACAAGTAAACATCTTTCTGGTATTCCCTGCCTTGAGCCAAGATCCATCTGACAACAGCTATGATACCCCTTGTTCCATGTAACAACTGTAACTACTACAAATTATTTCTGACCATTTATCATTTATTACTAGTCAATATTATATACCATCTTGTAGAACAGTGGTTAACCACTTGGCTGCTTACTTAAAAGTCAGCAGTTAAAATACACCAGATGCTCCATGAGAAAAAGATGTCACAGTCTGCTTCCTTAAAGAATACATGTTTGGAAACACTATAGAGTAATTCTTTTCTGTCTGTGTGGTTTAGGACAAGCTTAAAGGTCTGGTAACCCAGAAGGCAGGTCCCACATGGTTCGGGTCAAGCTTAAAGGGTGGGCAGCCCACAAGATGGGCCCTGCACAGTTCAAGGTACTTTAAAGGTGCCCAGGAAGTGAGCAGAGTGATTAGGAACATGAACTTGTCTGTCAGTTTGTCATACTGAGATGGTTTACATGTTGCTATGATGCTGGAAGCTAGGCCATCAGTATTGCAAATGCCAGCAGGGTTACCCATGGTGGACAGCTTTCAGCAGAGCTTCCAGACTAAGACAGACACAGAAGAAGGAAGAAGCCATCTACTTTTCAAAGAATTAGCCACTAAAAACATAAATAGCAGTGAACACTGTCTGATATATTATTGGAAAACTATGTGACTATCCCTGAAACATTGATATAGTGCTGGAAGATGAGCCCATCAAGTTGGAAGGCACTCAAAATATGACTGGGGAAAATGTGCCTCCTCTGAGTAGAGCCAACCTTAATGAAATGGATGGAGTACAACTTTTAGGAGCTCCATTTGCTGATGTGGCATGATTCAGAATGAGAAAAAACAGCTGCAAATATCCATTAATAAATGGAACAGAATGTACAAAGCACGAAACTAGGATAATTGGAAGTTGTCAAAAATGAAATGGAACACATAAAGTTTGATATCCTAGGCATTAGTGGGATGAAATGGACTGGTTTTGGCCATTTTGAATAGACAACCAAATGATCTACTATGCAGGGAATGACAAATGGAAGAGGAATGGTGTGGCCTTCATCATCACAAAGAATGTTTCAAGATCTATCCTGAAGTATAATGTCAGCGATAGGATAAAATCCATATGCCTACAAGGAAGACTAGTTTATACTACTATTATCCCAATTTATGCACCAACCACGGAAGACAAAGATGAGGAAACTGAACATTTCCACCAACTTCTGCAGTCTGAAATTGACCGAACATGAAATCAAGATGTGTTGAGTATCACTGGTTACTGAAATGTAAAAGTTGGAAACAAAGAAGAATCACCAGTAGTTGAAAAATATGGTCTTGATGATAGAAATAATGCTGGAGATAATATGGTAGAATTTTGCAAGACCAGTGACTTATTCATTACAAATACCTTTTTTTCAACAACATAAGTGATGGCTATACACATGGACTTCACCAGATGGAATACACAGGAATCAGATTGATTACATCATCTGTGACAAGAGGCAATGGAAAAGCTCAGTATCTTCAGCCAAAACATGCCAGGAGCTGACTGTGAAACAGACCATCAACTGCTTGTATGCAAGTTAAAGTTGGAGTTGAAGACAATTAAAACAAGCCCATGAAAACCAAAATATGACCTTAGTAATATCCTTCCTGAATTTAGACAGCTTCTAATGAATAGATTTTTGCATTGTACACCAATGACCAAAAATCAAAGGAATTATGGGATGACATGAAGAATGTCATCCATGAAGAAAGCAAGAGGTCACTGAATAGACAGGAAAGGAGGAAAAGACCAAAATGGATGTCAGAAGAGACTCTGAAACTTGCCTTTGAGGGGACAGTAGCTAAAGCAAATGGAAGAAATGACAAAGATAAAAGAGCTGAACAGAAGATTTCAAAGAGCAGATCGAGAAGACAAAGCCAATTACTATAATGAAATGTGCAAAGACCTGGAGTTAGAAAACAAGAAGGGAAGAACATGTTTGGCATTCCTCAAGCTGAAAGAACTGAAGAAAAAATTCAGGCCTCAAGTTGCAATACTGAAAGATTTTATGGGCAATATATTGAATGATGTGTGAAACATCAAAAGAAGATGGAAGGAATACACAGAATCACTGTATCAAAAAAATTGGTCAATGTTCATCCATTTCAGGAGGTAGCATATGATCAAGAACTAATGGTATTGAAGGAGGAAGTCAAGGCTGCACTGAAGGAATTGGTGAAAAACAAGGCTCCAGGAATTGATGGAATACCCACTGAGATGTTTCAACAAATGGATGCTTTGCTGGAGGCACTCACTCAGCTATGCCAAGAGATTTGGAAGACAGCTACCTGGCCAACTGACTGGAAGAGATCCATATATGTACCCATTCCAAAGAAAGGTGATCTGACAGAATGTGGAAATTATCAAACAATATCATTAATATCATATGCAAATAAAGTCTTATTGAAGATAATTCAAAAATGGTTGCAGCAGTATATTGACAGAACTTTCAGAAATGCAAGCTGGATTCAGAAGAAGATGTGGATGGAGGGATATCATTGCTGATGTCAGATGGATCTTGACTGAAAGGAAAGGATACCAGAAAGATGTTTACTTGTATTTTATTGACTATGAAAAAGCATTTGATTTTTTGGATCCTAACAAATTATGGATAACATTAAGAAGAATGGGAATTCCAGAACACTTAATTGTACTCATGAGCACCCATACATAGACCAAGAGGCTGTCATTCAGAGAGAACAAGGGGATATTGCATGGTTTAAAATCAGGAAGGGAGTGCATCAGGGTTAGATCCTTTCACCATATTTATTCAATTTGTATGCTGAGCAAATAATCCAAGAAGCTGGTTTATATGAGGAAGAATGTAGCATCAGGATTGGAGGAAGATTCATTAACAACCTGTGATATGCAGATGACACAGCTTTGCTTGCTGAAAGTAAGGATGACTTGAAACACTTATTGATGATGAAGTTTGAAGACTACAGTCTGCAGTATAGATTACACTTCAATATAAAGAAAACAACAATTCTCACAACTGCACCAATAAGCAGCATCACAATAAGTGGAGAAAAGATTGAAATTGTCAAGGATTTCATATTACTTGATTCTACATTCAACACCAATGGAAGCAGTAGTCAAGACATCAGATGACGTATTGCACTGGGAAAATCTGCTGCAAAAGACCTCTTTCAGGTGCTGAAGAGCAAAGATGTCTCCTTGAAGACTAACGTGCACTTATTCCAAGCCATGGCATTTTCAGTCACCTCTTTCGCATGTGAGAGCTGGACAATGAATAAGGAAGAACAAAGAAGAGTTGATGCTTTTGAGATGTGGTGTTGGTGAAGAATACTGAATGTACCATGGACTGCTAAAAGAACTAACAAACCTATCCTGGAAGAAGTGCAGCTGGAATGTTCCTTGGAAGTGAGAATGGCCAGACTTCATCTCACCTATTTTGTTCATGTTATTAGAAGGAACCATTCAATGGAGAAGGATATCATGCTTGGTAAAGTGGACGGTCAATGAAAAAGGGGAAAGCCCTCAACAAGATGGATGGATACACCTGCAAGAATGGTCTCAGGTGTAGCAAGGATTGTGAGGCACAGGACTGGGCAGTGTTTTGTTCTATTGTGCATAGTCACTATGAGTCAGAGATAATTCAACGGCACCTAACAACAACATAGGGTCACTATCAGTCAGAATTGACTCAGTGGCTGTGGGTATCTGAAAACATTGTTCACCTTTAATTTGAAGTTACTGTGATTAGTCAACTGAAATAAAACTTTCTAAATTTTTTTAAAATTTCATAGATAAAAGTCAATCTTTGTCACAGATCTTGATGTGATCATTTGCTTGCATCAGTTTTCCATATATCATCAACATCTCCTCTGTGTCCCTAAATTTCTCTGTCTGTGACACGACACAATGAAATAGGTAGTCTTTAAAGTATTTACTTATCTAATTTTCCATGAAAAATTACTGTATATGGTAGCATCCAATGCAGATAACATAAAATATTTTAAAATATATGTTGGAAAGTCCTTTCAAGTAAATCTTTACTTAAATACAAAGACTGTGATGAAATTTTAGAGCAAAATTAGTCTATTTGAAATACTTAAATAATTTGATTGGACTTCATATTTTTCACTACCTTGAAAATAAGTTTTGATAAACAAATTAATATTTTTCACCAGGCCATGAAGTTTGTTTTTTTAAAAAAATAATTCAGTAACTTTGCATTATTTAAACTCTTTCATTAATCTTCAAAATATTAATTCAGATAAATAGTCCCAAAATTATGGCAATTTACATTTATGATATGTAACCAGCTACCCTCCTCACAGTCAACAAAAAGTCAGTCATGAAGTGCTCACAATAACATTCTTCATTTTTATTCTATCCCTCCTGGGGCCCAGCCCTATCCCTTGATGTCTCTCAGCTTTCCTTCAGAGCTCCTGGTTGTTGGATCAGAAATGCTGCCACCAGCCTCAGATAAGGAAAGATTGCCAGGAGGGAGAAAATTATATCTAACCAAAGGAAAGTTTCTTGTGACTTTAGAAATTGTTTTGAAGTCTTTTGTAATACAGACTCTCTCCTTAAAGGAGAGAAATTTTAGCTTCAAAATGTATGGTGTGCATCACCTTGCTCAAGAATAAACTAGGATATTTATTTAAAAAAATCTGTATTCCTTGGGCCCCACCTTAGGGTTTATAAATTGGTACTTATGCATACTAAATTTGGAGAGCCATTATTCTTTACAAATAATGTATGATATGTCAAGGGGAATATTTTTTAAAAGTCATGAAATAATTTAGATGTGTAAGTTCCTACATATTTAAGCCATATTTAATATAAAATTAGTTAAGTTAAAAAGTCCAATTTGATAATAGGCAAGTGTTCCCTAAGACTATACAGATTCAACCTGAAATTAATATCCATCTGTGCATAGCACCCATCTCAGCCCTGTTAAATGGTCATTTAGGTACGGAGTAAAGGAAAATTCTTAATCCCTAGATGTAGGGAAGATTGGGCGATCCACTTCTGTAACGATACCACCTCAGAAACCCAAGGAGGGGTTGCTATGAGTCAGATCCTGCTAGACAGCAGTGAGTAGAGGTAGGTTATTCCATAATCAATGAGCATTGGTAGAATACTTCTAAGTTAAAATATGTAATTTTAATACACACTCACTGTTATTCATTTTTTTCATAGGTGTATTAACATTTAGTCTAATTTTCTTTCTCTATGATAGATTTTCAACTATTGAAAAATGCAGTTTGTCCCATTATTAAAAGATTTGGTTTTTCTTTCTAAGGCTAAGTAGCCTTTGGTTCTAACTATTCTCTCCTTGTCTCTCATTGACTGTATCTTCTAGTCTCATTTTATGAGTTTTTCATTCAGTTTATTGTGTTTCTCTTAGCTGAGTGCTTCCCTTAAGTGCTCTGAATATAAATTTATGCTATCACTTTTATAATAACTAACAATTAATAAAAACATTGAACAGAATAAGAAAAGTAAAGAAAATGAATATAATCACTTTTTTAAAAAAACTTGTTTTTTTATGTAGAATTATTTGTATATTTTTGATGCACTCAAGTGAATCATCATAGAACATTTTTAATTTTTAGCTGAACACACTGCTGATGTAGGAGACTTTGACAAATGTTCCTAAAATTCACTTATTTACTTTAATTAATATTTAATTTAATTTCAGTGTATTTAATTTCACTGTTATGTAATGTGCCATTGAGTCGGACCTGACTCATAGTGACCCCTCCTTGGGTTTCCAAGGCAGTATCTCTATGGAAGTAGATTGCCCCATCTTCCTTCTGAGGAGTGGCTGATGGGTTTGAACCGCCAGCCTTCTGGTTAGCAGTCAGGTGCCTTAGGCACTATGCTACCAGAAATTAAATGCAGAAATATTATCAGCCATAAAATCATGAATCACTGCTATATACAACATTGTGGATACATCTAAAAGACATTATATTAAGTGAAAGAATCCAGACATAAAAGGTCACAAAACCATATGATTCTGTTTATGAGGTATCTATAATAGTTAATTCATGGACAAATAAAAAGCAGAATGATGGTTTCCTGGAGCTGGGCAAAGGAGAAAAGGGGATTGACTGCTTAATGTGTTCAGGGTCTCCATAGGAGTGATGAAAATTTTAGTACTTAAATAGAAGTCACAACTTTGTGAACGTAGTGAACTTCAAAAGGGTTAATTTCATGTTATATGAATTTGACATCAGTTAAAATACTGTTAATAAAGAAAAAAAATTAGTTCATCTTACATTGTTTGTTTGTTTTACCTCTCTAGGATTATTACTTCCATTCTTAGAGTTCAAAATTCATCCTTTGTCTGCTTATAAATTTATTTATTTATTTATTTTTGGATCAATTACTTTGCAAACCCTAGATGATAGGTAATATACCAGACAGTGTTTCACTTCTATTCATAAGGTTTTGGTGACCAGCTTTTTTCAGCAGTGGATGGCCCTGTCCTTCCAATGAAGTGACAGAATACCCATTGAGATGTTTCAACAGACAGATGGAGCACTGGAGATGTTTACACATTTATATCAGGAAATTTGGAAAACACCTACCTGGCAGACTGACTAGAAGAGATTGATATTCATACCCATTCCAAAGAAAGATGATCCAACAATGTAGAAAATATGCAGCAATATCATGAATATCACATACAAGTAAAATCTTGCTAAAGGTAATTAAAAACTGATTGCAGCAGTACATTGACAGGGAACTCAACAAAATATAAGCTGAATTCAGAAGAGGATGTGGAGCAAGGGATATCATTGTTGATACCAGATGGATCTTACTCGAAAGCAAAAAGTACCAGAAAGATGTCTACCTGTCTTATATTGTCTCTGCAAAGGCATTCAGCTGTGTGGGTCATAAACAAATGATGGATAATGTCTCAAAGAATGAGAATTCCAAAACACTGAAGTTTTCTCATGAGTAATAGACCAGGAGGCTGTCGTTCAAAGAGAACAAGGGAACACTGCATGGTTGAAAACTAGGAAGGGTGTGGTTGTATCCTTTCACCATACTTATTCAGTCTCTATTCTGAATAAATAATCAGAGAGACTGGACTATATGAAGAAGAACATGACATCAGGATTAGAGGAAGAACCATCAATAACTTATAATATGCAGATGACACAACTTTGCTTGATGAAAGTGAAGATGATGTGAAACACCTACTGATGAAGATTAAAGACTGCAGTCTTCAGTATGGATTATACCTCAACATAAAGAAAACATTTCTCACAACTGGACCCATAAGCAACATCATGATAAATGGAGAAAAACTTGAAAGTGTCAGAAATCAGTTTAATTGGATCCACAGTCAACACTCATAGAAGCTGCATTCAAGAAATCAAATGTCATATTGCAGTGGGAAAAATCTGCTCTCTTTAAAGTGTTAAGAAGCAAAGATGTCACCTTGAGGACTAAGGTGTTCCTGAGCCAAGCCATGGTGTTTTCAATCACCTCATATGCATGTGAAAGCTGGGCAATGAATAAGGAAGATTGAAAAAGAGGTGGTGCCTTTAAATTGTAGTGTTGGCAAAGATGCTAAAAATACCATGGACTGCCAAGCGGGGAGGTTCACCAGCCACTCCTCGGAAGGGAGATTGAGCAATCTACTTCTGTAGCGATACTGCCTCAGAAACCCAAGGAGGGGGTCGCTGTGAGTTGGGTCTGACTCAACAGCACATAACAACAACAGCAGCAACCAGAAGAAAAAATGAATTTGTCTTAGAAGTAATGCAGCTGGAATGCTCCTTGGAAGTGAGAATGGCCAGATTTCGTCTCACCTACTTTGGTCATGTTGTGAGAAGGGACCATTCCCTAAAAAAGGATGTCATGTTTGGTAAAGTACAGGGTCAGCAGGAAGAGGAAGACCTTCAAAAATATGCATTGATACACTGGCTGCTATGATGTGCTCAAGCACAGGAAGAATTATGAGGCTGGCGCAGGACCGAGTAGTGTTTTGTTCTGTTGTACATAGGGTCGCTATGAGTCAGAGCCAACTTGAAGGCACCTAACAACAAGATGATAGGTAACTGATGATGAAGAAATATGCAAAACCAGATAAGAGAAGTTCCTGCATACAGAGAAAAATTGAAGAAGACATTAATATGCAATCTAAATTTGGAAAAAGAAAAATCGGAAAAGATGTTGAATTTGAGAAGATAAATATGCAACTTTTCAACTTACCATCCAGTAAGAATTGCAAAGCTATTTGGAAACTCTGAAAAAAGGTATGCAATTTCTATGAAGACAGAGGCCATACCTCCTCATTCAAAATATTACCAATTCCAAGTATTTAATAGACTCTCACTAAACATTTGTGAAATAATAAATAAATGTATGTTATCTCAGGACATCAGGAAGCTGAAACTATAATTCCCAATGGTCTGCATACTTTTTAATGTGGCAATTAAAAAAAATGAAGTAGTTTATGCATTTTGTTTATTTTATGTATTTCATATTTTCTTAAAATCCAAATAAAAGCACGATTTTTTCATTGAACAAAATTTACTAATGGCTTTTTAAGTTATAGATAACATAAATGTGAATTTTGATTTTCAGAAACTTTATTTTTTCTGAGTTGATTACTCGCTTCTTGATATACTTCTTTTGGCTTCCAGGAGAGTATATTTTTGTTTTCTTCCTATTCACTGTTTGCTCCATCACAGTTTCATAGCTTTTTCCATACCTCTTTACTTTGGATTGCTCCAGTGGTCAGACCTTAGTCCTCTTTTCTATTTACTTACAGTCCTTTGGTAATTTGTTTAATCTCATCTCTTTAAATATGACTTCTACACAATGTCTAAAAAATTGTATCTCCACTCCTGGCTTCTGCTAGTATACCGGTACTACAGACTAGTATATACCACTGCATTCTTGATGTCTTCCTAGACCATTCAAATATTTCAAAGTTGACTTCTTTATCATGTTCCCCAAAATTTGATCCTCTCCTCATTTTACATCTCAGGTGATAGAAATTCCATTTTTCTAGTTGCTTAGGGCAGAAATCTTGGGGTCATCTTTGATTCTTCTTTTCCTCTCACATTGCTCATCCAAAAACCAAGAAATTATCTTATATCTATTTTTAAATATATGTAGAAAATAGATTGCATTTAATAACCTTTAATAGTAAATGGATTGGACTTTAATTGCCTTTTCCAATTAGAAAAAATTACTGTGGTACATAAAGTACAAAGTCATAAAAGAGCCAAAAAGTTCGATGAATATAATTAAACATCATTAAAATTTAAGCATGCTTTCTGTTTCTAGGAAAGGCCTATGCTCCAGAATTCTATTATGATACTTACAACCCTGTGTGGCAGAACAGACACCGTGTTTATTCCTACAGTCTACAGTGGACACAAATGAATCCTGATGCAGTGGATCGGATTGTTGCATATCGATTGGGTATTAGGCAGGTAAGAAACTGAATTGGTGTCTTTGTGTGTGTGCATATGTGTGTGTGATCCTCTGTAAAGAACTTGTCACTATAATTTTTCTATTCACCTTCCATGAATTCCATAACATAGTTGTTGATACTATATACAAAACTGTTCTGAATTACTTACCAGTCTTTGAAATTAACTTGTACATTTTCTACTATGACAGCAGAGATATTACCACAACTTCCTATGAGCCTTCTTAAATCCTTCATCACTAAATAAGCTAGAGAAATTTTGTGGTATAATTACATGAAGGGCCATTTATTTAAGATTTGCTCACACTTAACTTAGTACATAATCATTTGTTTTGTTTCTTAAACTAAATATCCTTTATTTCTCTTCTAAGGGATTCAAAGTACATACAGGATTTTTTAAGTTAATTTAATATGTCTGAAGAATATAAATATTTAAGATAAAATAAAACTGAAAAACCAAACTCACTGACCTTGAGTCAGATCTGACTCATAGGGACCCCTCCTTGGGTTTCCAAGGCAGTATCACTACAGAAGTAGATTGCCCAACCTTCCTTTGGAGGAGTGGCTAGTGGATTTGAACCACCAGCCTTCTGGTTAGCAGTCAAATGCCTTAGGCCTTATGCCACCAGAGCCTCCAAGGTAAAATAACTCAAAACTCACTGCCGTCAAATTGGATCTGATTCATAGTGACCCCTCCTTGGGTTTCCGAGGTCATATCACTACCGAAGTAGGTTGCCTAGTCTTTCTTCTGAGGAGTGGTTGGTGGGTTTGAACCAGTCAAATGCCTTAGACAAATAAGAATAACAAAATAGGATATTTTCCTAACGTAGCTGAAAATTATGGATTTAGTTGGGAAAAAAATCAATATTTTACAAATAAGCTACTGTTAAACACACTTATCCTTTCTTGTTATAAATGATATTGTTGAAAATTAATTATATTTCTTTGCATCATTTGCTGTTAGGTAGCATATTATTTTGCATAACGTTCAGAATAACAAAATACTTTTTAAGATTTGTTTGATTACCTCATAAGGTATTAGTTCTTCCTCACAACTTTGTATTAATCACAGATATGCAAAATATGTTCCACATTTTCAATTAAGTCACAGAATAACATTTAGAATTGATAAAGTAAAAAGGATAAAATTGGTTTGGAGAAAGATTGATCAATCATCACTCAACTGTGCTCTCATAAAACCAATGATTTTCTATTATGTTCAAAAAGTTATACTAAACGACCTTGATTCATGCATCATTCAAATTAAGATGCATGGCTAATTGAACATTCTTAATAAATATGTGTCCTACTCTAAAAATATAAATAAGAGCTTTTCCTAGTGAAAACATCCTGGTTCTTGATGACCACTGCTGTCTGTCTAAGTGCTTGCAAACTTCTGAGTCAGTAGAAATAGTGTTGTTGTTATTAGGTGCTGTCTAGTCATTTCTGACTCATAGTTACCCCATGCACAGCAGAACAAAACACTGCCCAATCCCGTACCAACTCCACGATCCTTGCTATACTTGAGGCCATTTTCACAGCCACCAGGTCAATCCATCTCATCGAAGGCCTTCCCTTCCTTCGTCGATCCTCCACCTTACCAAGAATGACATCTTTCTCCAGGAAATGGTCCCCTCTGATAACATGACCAAAGTAGGTGAGACGAAGTCTGGCCATCCTCACTTCCAAGGAGCATCTGAGCTGCACTTCCTCCTGGACAGATCTGTTAGTTCTTTTGGCAGTCCATGGTCCTTCAGCATTCTTCGCCAGCACCACAACTCAAAAGCATCAACTCTTCTTTGGTCTTCCTTATTCATTGTCCAGCTCTCACATGCATATGAGGCAATTG
>NW_006921698.1:2501093-2503977 GCF_000298275.1 Orycteropus afer afer | reverse complement strand
TTGCATATGAGCAGTTGATGGTCTGTTCCACAATCAGCTCCTGGCCTGGTTTTGGCTGAAGATATTGAGCTTTTCCATTACCTCTTGCCACAGATATAGTCAATCTGATTCCCTTGTGTTCCATCTGGTGAAGTCCATGTGTACAGTCACAGTTTGTGTTGTTGAAAAAAGATGTTTGCAATGAACAAGTCGTTGGTCTTGCGAAATCTACTATGCGAGTTCCAGCATTATTTCTGTTGCCAAGGCCAAATTTTCCAACTACCGGTGATTCTTCTTTGTTTCCAACTTTTGCATTCCAGTCACAGGTGATAATTAACACATCTTGATTGCAAGTTCAGTCAATTTCAGACTGCAGAAGTTGATAAGAATCTTCAATTTCCTCATCTTTGGCTTTGGTGGTTGGTAAACAAATTTGAATAATAGTCGTATTAACGGGTCTTCTTTATAGGTGTATGGATATTATCCTATCACTGACAGCATTGTACTTCAGGACAGAACTTGAAACATCCTTTATGATGATGAATGCCATGCCATTCTGCTTTAAACTGTTATTCCCGGCATAGTAGATCATATGGTTGTCTGATTCAAAATGGCCAAAAACAGTCCATTTCAGCTCACTAATGCTGAGGATGTCAATCTTTATGCGTTCCATTTCATTTTTGACAACTTCCAGTTTCCCTAGATTCATACTTTGTACATTCCATGTTCCCGTTATTAATGGATGTTTGCCGCTGTTTCTCCTCAATTTGAGTGGTTCCATGTCAGCAAATGTAGGCCTCGAAAGCTTCATCTTATCCATATGAGTAAGGCTGATTTTACTCTGATAATGCAGCTCTGATAATGCAGAGTAGAAATAATAATGATAATGATTTTACTCTGATAGTGCATAATTATCAAATGATGATGATTTTACTCTGACAATGCATAAATATCAAATGATAATGATTTTACTCTGATAATGCAGAGTAGAAATAGTAGATATTCTTAAAGTTTCTCTTTTAGTGCACCATCATTTACACTGGCCCTCAGAAAAATCTGAGTAATTCTCAAATCTGTATCCAAAATCTATTCTCAAATCTCTCAAATCGAAACCAAAACCTTTCTTGCTGAAAGTGAAGAAGACTTGAAGAGCTTGCTGATGATCAGAGATGTCAGCCTTCCATATGAATTGCACCTCAACATAAAGAAAAAAAAAAAAATCCTCACAAACTGGACCAATAAGCAACTTCATGGGAAATGGAGAAAAAATTGAAGTTGTCAAGGGTTTTATTTTACTTGGATTCACTATTAATGCCCATGGAAACAGCAGTCAGGAAATCAATTAACATATTGCATTCAGCAAATCTGCTGCAAAATACCTCTTTAAAATATTTAAGAGCAAAATCATCACTTTAAGTACTAAGTGACCCAAGCCCTTGTATTTTCACAATTCTCATATGCACGTGGGAGAGAGCTAGACAATGAATATGGAAGACTGCAAAAGAATTGATGCAATCGACTTGGGATTTTGGTGAAGAATATGTAATGTACTATGGACTGCTAGAAGAATGAGCAAATCTGTCTTGGAGGAAGTAGAGCCAGAATGCTCCTTAGAAGTGAGTATGGTCAGACATCATCTCAAATACTTTGGTCATGTTGTCAGAAGGAACCAGTCTGTGGAGAATAATATCATGTGTGGCAAAGTAGAGGGTCAGTGAGGAAGAAGACCCTCAATTAGATGGACACAATGTCTGCAACTGTGGGCTTAAGCATGGCAACG
This sequence comes from Orycteropus afer afer, assembly GCF_000298275.1. Lineage (NCBI taxonomy): Eukaryota > Metazoa > Chordata > Mammalia > Tubulidentata > Orycteropodidae > Orycteropus > Orycteropus afer. The sequence continues at coordinate 2,502,218 of NW_006921698.1, read as the reverse complement.
ATTGGGAGCATGCTGCAGGATCAGGTAGTGTTTCGTTCTGTTGAACATAGGGCCACTGAGATGGAAGTGACTCAATGGCACCTAAAAACAGTAACAACATATCAAAATTGTTTTTTCTGCTTGTTCTTATTTAACAATCATTTTCATTTGCTGGACAAAATATATGGTAGCAGATTTGAACAGTTCTTTCAGCTCCATTTTGTGGGCTTATCACTTTCTTCTTTTTCTTAATGCACTAAAGTTTTGTAATCTTTAGTAATTGTAGCATCTTATAGCATTCTTGACTAGACAACTCACATTATTTCACCCAGTCCTTACCACATTATTTGGTCATTCACGTTCATCCTTTATTATATCAACTTTTAAAGATCTAAGAACCTCATACTAAATTGCTGTTCGTACAATTAAATTGTGTTTTTTAGGTGCCTTTTCCTATTTCTGGTTATAGGTTTATATGTAATGATAGTGTCAGAATTTTATTTTTAGCATCTCACTTTCTTCCTCAGTTATATTTTCACAGAATTTCTGGATAACTGCTCACTCCTGTTTGTTGAAAGACTTGCTGATTTAAATCTTTGCACTTATGCTCATCATCCACTTTCTTTATTCTAACATCACTCAAACCTCTGTCCACAAAGTCTCTGTCATGTAAACAAGACAAACTCCTTCTCTATATTCTTAAAACATGGTGGCCTCTTTAAATATTTTTGTTCTTTCAAATAGAAGACAGATTTTGGCAGAGTCAGACTTCCTTTCAGGAAGGATCAGACTAATTGAAATCCCCATTCATGACCATATATTGTACTCATTATTAGCAAACTATCTACTGTTATTTGCTATGATTGCTATACAATCTTTTTTTTCTTATTTATTTATTTTTTTAAATTGTGATTTGGGTGAAGATTTACAGAGCAAATTCACTTTCCATATAGCAGTTTACGTATACTTTGTCTCATGACATTGACCACGGTTTACCACAATGCAACAGCTCCCCTCCCACTTCCTCCCAACAGTTACCTCTTCCCAGTGTCCATCCCTCCATGGACTCCTGCCCCCTAAGCTGTCTCCCTGTGCATAGGCAGCCCTTCTTTCTCAATGATTATTCTCTCCAAGGAGTGTATCTAC
>NW_006921698.1:2493696-2497608 GCF_000298275.1 Orycteropus afer afer | reverse complement strand
TCTGTCTCCTTTTTTGGTATTTTCACGCAAATTCTTCTGCTAGTTGGGGTTTAGTCCACTTCTATATCCTTCCCTTCAAGGCTCAGGGGTGGAGGATTATCTTCTATGTCTGTGTTAATTGGTTTCCCTTTTCTTTGTTGAAGAGGGTCTGTGCAGTCTTTCTGCCTAGTCCACCATCTTATCGGAACCCTGCTATACTATCTTGCAAAAAAAAAAAAAAGTCCCTTATTATTATTATATTTTATTTTCCTTTCTAACATGAACATTCCTCTCTACATTCCTGCTTTTACATTAACTGATCATAAAACTGTTATGTAATGACTTGATATGTAGTTGCACATGCTTCCCAGTCAATGAATTGTTCCTTTTTAAAAACATAGTTCTGGTATTTAAACCACAGTGTTGTAGTTGTTGTTATGTGCCATGGAGTCAGGCCTGACTCCTAGCGACCCCTCCTTGGGTTTCTGAGGTGGTAAACCATGGTAAAGAAAATAAATCCTTTCCCTTAAAAGAATTTTTGAAGCTTACTCTTTATTTCCTAAAGCATTCCTCACTGGGCTTCCTTTTCTTTGGATTTTATGTTTAGAAATAAATATTATTTTTCTAGGGTAATTTTTTATGATCTTCTATTGTAATTGATAAATTTAGTCACAGTCTGTGCTTAGAGAATCTAATCAATTTTCTGTTTAGAGAAACTTTGATGTACCTTTTAGGGAGGTCTCCATAAATCGAATGGCCTTATACTATTCTGCAAATGTGATCAGGAAGGTGATGTTCATAGAAAGAGCATAAAAAGAAAATAGCATGTGTACGTACTTCCCATTTCCCCACAACCTTACAGGAAAAATCTTCAGATGCAAGATCGACCTCAAAGAGCAGCATTTCTTTTGAATGTGGTTGAAGCACAGTAATTCAAGATGATGAACTAGAAACTCGGGCCACCCAATGAAGGAGATCTGTACAGGTGCCAAGTTGACAAAGGGTGGAACTGTGGTAATTAAGGTTATGTGTCAATTGTCTGGGCCTGGTTTTGAGTGGCTGAGCAGATGGATGTATTTATTCCCCATGATGGGGCTGATAATCAGCTCCATGGTGGGATCTACTGCACCAGCTTAGCAGCTGCTTTAGGGATGTGGTCTGCATCCAGTATATAAGAAGCAGCATTGAGAAAGGTCTCTGAAGCTCTTTCACGTTCTTGGATCCTGCATGTAGCCAATTCTTCAGTCAGCTGCCTGCCTTGTTTCCTGCCAATCTTGAGACTGTCTCTGGACTTGTACTAGTGACCTGCCATGTTGTTTCGTAATCTTGGGACTGTGCCATTTTATTTTTTGACCTTGGTTTTGTGAGCCTCAGCAGCCAGCCTGAGTGAATAAAATCCTCCAGCTTCAGTGGACCAGGAGCAAGAGGCAGAGCAGAAGCCCGAGGTCAAGGGGCTTTCACCCAGCCCCTAGAGCTGGCATTTTGAACTTTGGCTTCTAGCCTCCTAAACTATAAGAGAATAAACTCCTGTTTGTTAAAGCCATTCATCTACCCATTTGTGGTATTTTTTATTACAGCAGCACTAGATAACCAAAACAGAAATTGGATCATTCTGGGTGATAGAAGAAGAATTCTAGATACAGTGATATTGTTACAGTACTTAAAAAAAAAAAAAAAAAAAAAAAAACTGTTTAATAATAGAAAGCAAAACTATCAATGGAAAATAAGTTTATTTTTCTATATCATCTCAGAAAACAAAATAGATCCTTCTTCCCTCAGTATGTACATTAGATATCAACATTGTCTTAGAACATGATCAAATGCCACCATTTTTAAAAGTCACTGATTATGATCTGATGATATGTCTAATGAAGATATTTTATTACATAAATATAGTCTTTTCAACTCCCAAGCTAAGTCAGAATAGTGAGTCAGTGAGTTATGGGTATAATCAACATAATATGAATGATGTTTAAGTAAGTTGTTTTAAGGTTATAACTTAAATAACAAAAGTTTTAAAAAAATTGACTTTTCCCTAAAAATGAGTATTTATGTCTTTGATTATGAGAATCAAATTTCATTCATGGGGTTACTGATAATTTTGTACATATTTTATTGAAGTTTTATTGTTTCAGTTCATATTTTTTTGAGCCTAGCTAAATTATTTCTTCTACTATAAAGTACCTAGGTTACATATTATGAAATATCTCCCATTCTAATATAAATCATGGACTTAATTACACAATACCTTCATATATTAGATGAAGTTTGAAACTTTAAGACTACTGACAAATTCAGTTCCAAAGAACCGTGCATTGTTTTTGTTCTAAAAACAGGAATCTTATTGCCTATTCTTAAATAGGATTATAAAATTACTGTTATTTTACTAAACCCACACTTTCATAGGGTTGGTAAACTGAACATAGCATTCCTTTCAACTTTATGTAATAGTAGCTAAATCTAAAAATTTTATTAGTGGTATGATCTATAAGTAAATACGATGAGACACATTGTATTAGGTTTGAGTATTGGCTCATATAATTTTCTTATGAAATGCTAAAATAAAAGAAAACAGACAACAACAAGAAACCTAAATTCCAGAATCACTCCTTCTAGGAACTTAAAAATAGAGAACAAGTATATCATGGGAAGTTAAAATACTAATTCATGGAAAAAAGTTCTCTCAAAATCTTAATGTCCTTAAGTTATACTTTTTAGGCTTATCTGAGCAATTGTTCAATCTCCTTAGACAGCCACTATCCTCCCAATTATTTGCTTCATTTATTGCTTAACAGTAAAGAGAAAAAGGTTATTTGAATGTCTGCTTTCCTTGCTATCTAAGGAATTAAGAAACATACAAAACTGTTTCATTTCCAAGTTATCTGAATATACCAAACAACATAAACATCATTTGACTTCATTTGAAACAGACACAATTACAATTTCTAATAATAAAGTATTTTAGTGTACTATACAGTGTCATTTTTATACTCTACCATAAAGATGCACAAGTATGACTTTTTGACTGTCATCTTTGAAAACTATTTAGTAAAATTACTTGATTGCCTTGTTCCTGTCTTCTTGATAGTCACATGTATTAAAATGCTTAGAATTATCATATTGATTGATCATCCATTCAGGCAATAAAACTTTGAGTGAATTAAGCATACAATAAACATTAGGAATTTAAAAAGGAAAAAAAAAAGAGAAGTATTGTCCTCAGTATCTAGTTAAAGTAAGTGTTGTTGTAGAAATAAGGAGCATAGGTGGTTCAATGGTAAAATTGTTACCTTTCCTGGTAAGATCAAAGATGGATAGATAGCCAGCCAACACTCTTAATGCACAGCTACCACCCCTCTCTCAGAGGAAGCTTGTGTTTTCTGTGATGCCGAACAGATTTCAGTGAAACTTCAGACTAAATGGACTGGGAAGAAAGACCTGCAATCTACTCTGAAAATCAGACAGTGAAAACCCTGTAGATCACAATGGTCCAATTACAACTAATTGTGGGTGGATTACCTTGGGTCTGCAGCTGACTTCACAGCATCTAACCACACATGGAAATATACATAAAGTGCCATAAACAGGTACAGGACCAGTTAGAACTATCAGGTAGTGGGATGAAGAGACATTATCACTAAGATAGAGACTCGTTTGTTTGTTTCTTAGGTTAATACTCTAATTTTCTTCTTAAACAATAATCACTAAAAATCACTAACCAAGAGTTTAAAAAGTCATAAATATATATTGGTAAAATGAGTTATTACATTATTTTATTGTATTGTATTTTTTTGTCTTCATAGATGTGGCTATAATTGCTGAGGTTCCACTTAATTTTCCTTCCAGTTAAGTTTTTTTTGTTGTTGTTGTTAGTAAATAAGTCATTGTTTATTGTCATTTTTAAAAGGCTTAATGTTACAATACATCCTCGGT
>NW_006921698.1:2492453-2493575 GCF_000298275.1 Orycteropus afer afer | reverse complement strand
GGTTCAAACCCACCAGCCACTCCTCAGAAGGAAGGTTGGGCAGTCTACTTCTTTAGTGATACCACCTCAGAAACCCAAGGAGTGGTCACTATGAGTCAGGTCCAACGCTATGGCACATAACAACAACAATATATGGTACCGTTAGTTACCACATGTGTGATAGTTGTGGTTATTACTATACTAAAGTACCTAATTTAATGTGTTTCAAAAGAAAAACATGAATTTGAGGAGTGTGCAGTGTAATTGTTGGTGGTAGGGGTGATGTTTTATGTTTTCTAGCAACTACATTGCAATGCAAAAATATTGTAAGATGAAATACTAATACTAATTTATATGGCATACTCTACAGATACTAAAGGAGAATGGTAGGATAAGAGAAGTAAAATGGCACAAAATATGTTATTGACTTAAGCCAATTGGAAATACTGTGTTAAGAGAGATATTTACAATATTCATTTGACATGGGCATTTTATACAAGTGCAAGAAGATCTGTGGATATCCGATAGATAACCTGCATTCATTGTATAGCCTTATGCAAGAAAATATGAATAAAATGATGTCTATAAATTACTGGACAATGGAGGAAATAAAAAATGAAATTTTAAAATTCCTTGAAACAAATGAGTGTGAAAACACAACATACCAAAATCTTTGGGACACAGAAAATCTTTGGGATCAGAAGCCAATTTATAGCAATAAATCCACACATCAAAAAAGAAGAAAAAGCCAAAATAAACACCTTTAACCAACATCTCCAACAATTAGAAAAAAGAGCAGCAAAAAAAGCCCACAGTCACCAGAAGAAAAGAAATAAAGATCTGTGCAGAAATAAATGAAACAGAAAGTAGAAAGACAATAGAAAAAATCAACAAGACTAGAAGTGGGTTTTTTGGAAAGATTAATAAAGTTGACAAACTACTGGAAAATTTAACAAAAGGAAAACAGGGAGAGAATACAAATAACATGACTAAGAAACCAATTGGGTGACATCACAACACAACCAACTGAAGTAAAAAGGGTAATATCAGAATACTGTACTCCAATGGAAGTGAACTCCAGCAAATTTAAATATCTCTGGTAGCATAGTGGCTAAGGCACTTGACTGCTAACCAGAAGGCTGG
>NW_006921698.1:2487798-2491975 GCF_000298275.1 Orycteropus afer afer | reverse complement strand
TGAGGAGTGGCTGGTGGGTTTGAACCACTAGCCTTCTGGTTAGCAGTCAAATGCCTTAGGCACTATGCCACCAGAGCTCCTGGATTACTGGGTGGGACCATGCAAATATGTGTCAATTTGGGTGGGCAGCTGGTAGTACTTATTTCCTATGATGGCACTGTCAATTAAATCTGTGGTAGAATTTGCCATGAGCAACTGAGTAGTAGCTTCTAAACTCCTGATTGTTAAAGTCATCCACCTGGGGTATTTTTGTTGGAGCAGCACCAAGTAATCTTCTGGGAAAGTTCGCTCTCTCTCTCACGTGTATAGAACCCTGATGTTGGGATTGGTTAGCTTTGCCACTCTGCCAGGCTTAAAATGAGCCCTCCTAGAGGCAGAGGGCTCTGGTAGCATAGTGCCTAAGGCACTTGAAGGCTAAGGCTAACCAGAAGGCTGGTGGTTCAAACCCATCAGCCATTCCTCAGAAGGAAGATTTGGCAATCTACTTCTGAAGTGATACTGCTTGGAAACGCAAGGAGGGGTGGCTATGAGTCAGGTCCGACTCAATGGCAAACAACAACCATGAAGAGACAGAGGGGGAATATCACTCCCAGCTGAGAGAGACACCCAGCTGAAAGATGGTGGCAGTAGAACCAAGAGGCACAGGACAGAGCAGCAGGCTTACCTGGCCCAAGAGGTCAAGGGCCAGAGAGGTGTGTCTAAGTGCACAGTAGAGGGGAGACTGTCCTGATCGAAGAACTGTATCCTCAGAGGGTTCCTGAACTTGAATTGTAGTCTGTTGCTTCCCTAATTAACCTCATTTGTGAGTTCTGTGTGACCACTGAGGCAAATTATCGAATTATCAAAAAGAGGTGGTGGGTACCATGGGAGGGATGGTTGATGTCAAGGTTGGTAAGAGGCCTGGAGGGTGGTGGCACATCTGGTCTCATAGGAACAGGCCTTGAGCTGCTGATGGTGATTATGTCTTCCTCTTGTGTAGTTAGAGGATGTCAAAGGATGCCACCTCCCTACCCCTTCAGCAGCAGGTCCTAAAAAAATTACCAACAACAACAAAAAAAACCACCCTGGCCCAGATGGTATCATTAGAGAATTCCACCAAATGTTCAGAGAAGAAATTGACACCAATCCTATTCAAACTATTCCAGAGGATAGAAAAGGATGGAATCCTCCTGATTCATTTTATGAAGCAAGCAGAACCTTGATACCAAAAGCAGGCAAAGACATCATTCAAAAGGAAAACTACAGACCAATATCCCTCATGAATATAGATTAAAAAATCTTCAACAAATTCCTAGCCAATAGACTCAAACAACAAATCAAAAAAAAAAAAAAAAAAAAAAAGATCATTATGACCAAATAGGGTTCATATCAGGTATTCAAGGATAGTTCAACATGAGAACAATCAATGTCATCCACCACATAAATAAAGCAAAGGAAAAGAACCACATGATCATATCAGTCAATGCAGAAAATGTATTTGATAAAATCCACAACATCCATTCCTGATCAAAACTCTCAGCAAACTAATAATAGAAGGGACATTCCTCAACAAAATAAAGAGCTTATATGCAAAACCGACAGCCAACGTTATTCTCAATGGAGAGAGACTGAAACAATTCCCCTTGGGAACAGGAATGAGAGGATGCCTTTATCACCACTCCTATTCAACATTGTGTTAGAAGTCCTAACCAGGGCAATAAAGCAAGAAAGGGAAATCAAAGGCATCCAAATTTGTAAAGAAGAAGTAAAACTATCCCTATTTGCTGATGATATGATCCTATACAGGAGCTCTGGTGGTACAGTGCCTAAGCCATTTGAATCCTAACCAGAAAGCTGGTAGTTCAAAACCACCAGTGACTTGGAAGGAAGATTGGGCAATCTACTTCTGTAGAGATACCACCTGTTTTGGTTACCTAGTGCCACTCTGACAAAATACACCACAAATATTGAGCAAATAGGAGTTTATTCCGTAACAATTTTGGAGGCTTTGCGTCCAAGTTCAAAGTGCCAGGCTCTATGGACTGGGTGGAAAGCCCCTCAACCTTGGGCTTCAGCTCTGCCTCCTGCTCCTGGCCCACTGAAGCTGGAGCCTTTTCTTCATTCAGACAGCTGCTGGCTGCAGATGGTGACAAAACCAAAGTTGACAAGTAAAAAGTCACAGTCCCAATGTTGCCAAACCACACAGAAGGCCATTGATTCAAGTCCATTGAAAGTCCCAAGGTCCGCAGAGCATGGCACCATGGCTGCTGAACAATGACACAGCTACATGCAAGGTTCAAGCATGCCATAAGCTAGAGACCATTCCCATACTTCTGATATGTGGGAAGCAGACCACATCCCTAAAGCAGCTACTCATTTCATTTTTGACAACTTTCAATTTTCCTAGATTCATACTTCATACATTCCATGATCTGATTATTAAAGGATGTTCATAGCTGTTTCTTCCCATTTTGAGTCATGTCACGTCAGCAAATGGAGGTCCCAAAAACTTTACTCCATCCACATCATTAAAGTCAATTCTACTTAGAGGAGGCTGCCCTTCTCCAGTCATACTTTGAGTGTCCTCTGACCTGTGGGCCTCATCTTCCAGTACTATATCAGACAATGTTTCCAGGCTATTCAGTTTCCAGGCTATTCATAATGTTTTGCAGTAATATAACAGACAGTATTTCACTGTTATTAATAATGTTTTCACTGGCCAATTCTTTGAGAAGTAAATGAATGGTCCCTGCCTTCTTCCAAATCTGTCTTTTTAGACTTATATTTTAGTGTATTTCTAAGGATTATTTAAAATAACATATTAATAAGGTTGTTAAGGTTACTTAATACCTGTATATGCAAAAAATGTTCATGTTGGTAGATTTCCTGGGGCTTCTGATTCGGGATGACAGCTAACTCAAAACACTGTCACAACTTCCAAATTGTCATTCTCACAAAATTCAAGAAGAATGAACGCTTGTTGTTAATGTTATCTTGAATTGATCACCATTTTCAATTGCTAACTTCAATTTTCAATTTTACGATACTATTTGCTATAATTTATAAATATGGAGCATTCCATATTTTAAACCATTTTTATGCCAGACATCTAAATTTTTTCAGCAGTTAAGTAGGACATTTTAACTAACATGAGAGTAACAGTATTTACCATTCAATACTAAATGTTGAATATGACAGATTTCAATAAAATTACATAGCTGTCATTGTTGTACAATTGCTCAATAATGTATTGCTATGTTTTCTAAGTTTCTGTTCTCTTTAAAAAGTTGAAACAAGAAAAGCAAAAGATTATAAAGTGTTTAAGTTGCTTTAGTTTACTAAAAAGTTTTGGAAAGAGGAAATCAAGAAGTTGGCTAGAAAATTCAGGAGATAATTTAAGTATCATAGGCCTTATCTGTTTTTAATAACTATGCTTGAATTTATATGTCATGTAGCCAAGCATCATTCTAAAAACTTTATATACATTATCTTATTTGTTAAAACAACACAATGAGGTAGATACTATATTTCTATCTTACTTGTGAAGAAACCTAAATGGTTTAAGTAACTCATTCAAGATCACAGAGTTAAATCAAAGAGAAAAATGGAATTTAAACCCAAGCCATCTGGATCATAATCTTACAAATGTCATTTAGCTGAATATGATCTGATCTTTATGCCTTTATCTTTTCTTAATTAATATTTTGAATGGTAGATACTATTGTGGTTTGCAATTTTTCTTGTGATCATTACCTGGTGTAATTTTCATCTTTTTTTTGTATCAATTATAATTGATATTTCAATTTAAATTATATATTTTTTTTCACATTTAAAAATCTCTGTCCACACAATTGAATATAATACAGTTATCCCTTCAAGCTCTTCTCTGTTTTAGAATATATCTACTTATCCTCTATAGAATATATATTTTGTATAAGACTTTTCTGATTCTGGAAATCTTTTTCTCAATTTCTTATTTGCTAAATTACACAATTGTGGTACATTATTAACATCTTGATTTTTGTGTTTTCCTAATTACAAGTGGAAGAAAACAATCCATTCTTTGAGTTGTTGTTGTTGTTAAGTGCCGTCGAGTCATTTCCGACTCATAGCGACCCCATGCACAGCAGAACGAAACACTGCCCAATCCCGCGCCAGCCCCACAATCCCTGCTATACTTGAGCCCATCATCGCAGCC
>NW_006921698.1:2480104-2485059 GCF_000298275.1 Orycteropus afer afer | reverse complement strand
ACCGACTGACAAGTTTGTCTTGCTGTTGGAGACCTCTTGTATCCCCCCCACCTGGGTCCCTGTGGCTGACTGTACCTCTGTCTGGCTTCCTGGCTTTAACCCCTTTCTCCTGCTCTTCTGCCCTGCTGTTTTGTGTGTCCCTGAGTTGTCCCTGGGGCTGACTGCTCCTCTGTCTGGGTTCTTGGCTTTTTATCCCCTTCCTCCTGCTCTTCCGGCCTGCTATTCTTTGAGTAGGGGATCAATAAAAATGTAAGTGAGAAAAAAATTCCAATCTAATAATAAACAACAAAGAACTGTGTGAAATTGGTATTATCCTTCTTTTGGGGAAATAATCTTAGGAAAGTTATCCTACACATTCATGTTCTTGATAGCAGGGTCATTGGAGAATTATAATTTTAACCATTTTTGTCCAATTCTACAAGCCCTATTATTAACCTCTAGATATCACAGCAACAAGACTATGTGATTCTATGAATTATTGTAATGTAAAGTGATCAGGGTTGAGTTGGAGATGAGATTGTATAGGCAGTCCAGAGTTTAATCATGAAGAAACATAATTGTCTATTTATCCCTTGCCCATCCTCTCACAAACAGTAAATTTAGAAATTAAAAGTACCAGCACAACAGTATGAATTTTACTTAGCTTTAAATAAAGGAGACTAGACAAAATGAATTAGGCATAAAATTTATCAAAGTTTATGTCTATATTATCTAATTAATGTTAATTTATTAATAATTCACTAATAACTAATAATTTATTTATATAATCAACAAAATATGTATGGAACTCAGATTATACATTAAAGGGTCTGCCAAGCATTTAAGGGATCAGTGGGGAGAATAGTTCTCATTCTCAAGGAGATTACAACCTATGAGGATATAGATAACCAAGTAGTCAATTATCTTGTAGTATCATAGATGTTGGACACTCATGGGTGCTGCAAATAGTTAAATGTACGTAAGCTAAGAACTCAACAGTTGGTGGTTAGCATTAACCCAGAAGCACCTCAGAAAAAAAGGCATGGAGATCTACTTCTGCAAAATTAGACATTAAAAACCCAATGGAATACAATGCTATTGTGACACATGCAGGGTTGTCATGAATTGGTCTTTTGTTCCAAAGTTATGGATATAAGATTTTTTGTGGGAGCACATTAGAGGGGAACCTAAGATAACATTGTCAAGTAAAGACTGTTAACAGAGGAAATGAAGTCCTGATAGCTGGAAATAAATAGGACTTACCAATATGAAAGATCATGGATGGAATTAGCATGTGCTGGGACATGGAGCAGCATAGTAAGTTTGGGGCACTAAAGATAGTATATGTGTAACTTAGTTCAGAAGAAAAGGAAAGAGATCAATCTGGAGATATGAAGAACCAGAGTCATGAGGGACCATGTGAATTGTTCCAATGAAGTGTACTTTATTGTGAGACAAATGAGAAGACATCAAAAGATTCAAAACAAGGCTGTCAAATGATTATTTTGGTATAAAATTTATTGGCAACAAGCATACAGCCAGAAGAGTAGTGTAAAAGCTGTTGCTTTCCTTCAAATTCAAGATGATAATGGCATGACTCAGTGCAATTGCATTGGGGATTGGACAGGTATTTGTGTGGCAGAATCAGGATTGGATAATTGAGTGGAAGTTGAGGGAAGGGAGAGAGCATGAAGTTGGAACCAGAGATAATATTCACCACTTATGAACTTACTTTCAGAAAATTTTATGCCCCCAAATTTTTTTTTGTCTCATTTCTGTATGTTAAGAACATATCCTTGAATATTGTTGTTTATAATAAGAGGAAAATGAATGATTATTGGAATGAGTATTTAGTAAATGTTTAATGGAATATTTTGAAGGTAATATAAAATAATCGTATTTAAAAATACAAAATACAAAAGATTTTTTCATGTTATAATATAAAAACCTTCAATGTACAAATGCAGCCATGGAACTTTTTTGTTTACTGTCCATGAGTCAGAATGAACTCAACAGCAACTAGCAACAACAATGATGTTAAGCTGAAATGTATCTTCATAAATCCATGTATTAGGAAAATGACACAATTACAAAATTTTCATAGTTTCTTATATTTATCAGTTCCTCTGCTTGCATAGAAAAGCTCATTTTGGAAGTACATAATTTTATACTTATGATGTAAAATATTGCAATGATAGTCCTAAGGTTATTAAAATAATAATAATAAAAAGCTTAGGAAGAATTTTTGAAAGGAAGTTCATAGTTTAAAATTATTTTTTAATTTTTTTCTTTATATTTTCTCCTGTATAATTTTTATATTCCACATTTTTACATTTCTCATTTTGGAACTATCTTAGTATCCCACCAATAATGTACTAGGTTAGGTGTGTCTATGTATTGATTCAAACTGATATTTACAACATTATTTGTTTCTTGGAGAGGGCATATTTAAATGTGCAATAGTTCTTAAATTTTCCCCTTTAAAATGACAAATTTCACTTCTCATATTCTCTTGACCAAGACAAAGCACATGGCCTTGTTTTGATGTAAACAGGGCAGATAATTTCTATCATTCATGATCCTGCAAGGAATAAGGAACCAAATACTTATGAGGAGCTCAAATTACTGCCAAACTCTGCCATTCTGGTCAGCAACATTTGACTGAATAAATTAATAATGTTGTTGGTAGGTGCCATCGAGTGGTCTCCAGCCACTGTGCCAATCCATCTCATTGAGGGCCTTCTCCTCTTTCGTTGACCCTCCAGCTTACCAAGCATGACATACTTCTCCAGGGAATGGTGCCTTCTGATAACATGACCAAAGTAGGTGAGATGAAGTCTGGCCATTCTTGCCTTCAAGGAGCATTCTGGCTGAACTTCCTCCAGGACAGATTTGTTAGTTCTTTTAGCAGTCCACAGTATCCTCAGCATTCCTCACCAGCACCACAACTCAAAAGCATCAATTCTTCTTTTGTTTTCCTTATTCATTGTCCAGCTCTTGCGTGCATTTGAGGCCATTGAAAACACCATGGCTTGTGTCAGGCTCACCTTACTCCTCAAAGAGACATCTTTGCTCTTCAGCACTTGAAAGAGGTCCTTTTCAGCTGAGTTGCCCAGTGCTATATATCATCTGATGCTCTGACTGCTGCTTCCATTGGTGTCAATTGTAGAATGAAAAATGTGAAGTCTTTGACAACTTCAGTCTTCATGATGCTGCTTATAGGTCCTGTTGTGAGGATTTTTGTTTTCCTTATATTGAGATATAATCCATACTGCAGACTGTATTCTTCAATCTTCATCAGTAAGTGCTTTAAGTCATCCTCACTTTCAGCAAGCAAAGTTGTGTCATCAGTGTATCACAGGTTGTTAATGATTCTTCCTCCAATCTTGATGCCACGTTCTTTTTCATATAGTCCACCTTCTCTGATTATTTGCTCAGCATACATTGAATAAGTATGGTGAAAGAATACAACCCTGATACACCCCCTTCTTGATTTTAAACCATGCAGTGTACCCTTGCTCTGTTCCAACAATTGCCTCCTGGAATTCCCATTCTGTTTGATATTAATAATATCATTTGATTTTATGCTGAAAACATAAATTGATATACATTTCCTTCTTAGGTACTTACAGAATACTAAAAGAATAAGAGCAACATTTGAGTACAAAGTTGTACCATTTATTTCACATAATGAAAGTTTCTTAAAGAACTCACATTGTTAGTGTTAGGTGCCATCAAGTTGGCTCTGACCCATAGCAACATTATGTACAACAGAACAAAATACTGCCTGGTCCTGTGCCAGCCTCACAATCCTTGGTATACCTGAGCCTATCGTTGCAGCCAATGTCAATTCTTCTCGTTGAAGGCCTTCCCCTTTTTCGTTGACCTTCCACTTTACCAAGCATGATATCTTTCACCAGGGAATGGTCCCTTCTGACATGACCAAGTCTGGTGAGACAAAGTCTGGTCATTCTCTCTTCCGAGAAGCATTCGGGCTGCACTTCTTCCAGGATAGATTTGTTAGTTCTTCTGGCAGTCCATGGTACTTTCAGTATTTTTCACCAACACCACAACTCAAAAGGATGAAGTCTTCTTCAGTCTTCCTTATTCATTGTCCAGCTTTCACATCCATATGAGGCAATTGAAAATACTATGGCTTGGGTTACACACACCTTATTCTTCAAAGAGACAGCTTTGCTTTTCTGAACTTCACAGGTCTTTTGCAGCACATTTTCCCTGTGCAACACACTGATTTCTGGACTGCTGCCTCCATGGGTGTTGATTGTGGAACCAAGTAATATGCAATCTTTGACAACTTCAATCTTTTCTCCATTTATCATGACACTGCTTATTGGTCCAGTTGTGAGAATTTTTGTTTTCTTTATGTTAAGAAGTAATCCATACTGCAGACTGTAGTCTTTAATCTTGATCAGTAAGTGCTTTAAGTTATCTTCAGTTTCATCAAGGAAAGTTGTATTGTCTGAATATCACAGGTTGTCAGTGAGTCTTCCTCCAATCCTAAAGCCACACTCTTCTTCATATAGTCCAGCTTCTTAGATTATTTGCCCAGCATACAGATTTAATAAGTATCATGAAAGAATACAACCCTGCTGCATGCCCTTTTTGATTTTAAACTATGAAATATACCCTCGTTCTGTTTGAAAGACAACCTCTTGGTGTATGTACAGGTTCCTCAAGAGCACAATTAACGGTTATAGAATCCTCATTCTTCTCAATGTTATCCATAATTTTTTATGATCCACACAATCAAATGCTTTTGCATAGTCAATAAAAACATAAGTAAACATCTTTCTGGTATTCTTTGCTTTCAGCCAAGATCCATCTGACATCAGCACTGATATCCCTCATTCCACATCCTTTTCTGAACCCAGCTTGCATTTCTGGAAGTTCTTAATCAATATATACTGCTGCAACCGTTTTTGAATTATCTTCAACAAGATTTTTTTTTTTTTTTT
>NW_006921698.1:2475840-2476742 GCF_000298275.1 Orycteropus afer afer | reverse complement strand
TCACTGTTGGCTTTAGTGGTTGATGGGTAAATTTGAGTAGTAGTAGTATTAACTGATTATCTTTGTAGACATATGGATATTGTCTTATCACTGACAACATTGTACTTCAGGAGAGATCTTGAAATGTTTTTTTGATGATGAGCACAAAACCATTCCTTTTCAGTTTACCATTCCCAGAATAAAACATTAAGATTGTCCAATTCAAAATGTCCAATATCTGTACATGTCAGTTCACTGATGCCTAAGATATTGATCTTTACACATTCCATTTCATTTTTTGACAATTTCCAATTTTCCTAGATTGATACTTCATACATTCCACATTTGAATTATTAATGGATGTTTTCAGCTGTTTCTTCTCATTTTGAGTTCTGCTAAATCAGCAAATGATAGTTCTGGCAGCCTTGTTATTAAGGTCACCTCTACTTTGAGCAAAATTCTGTCATGCACTCTTCAGCTTCGTTTCTATCACCAAATCCATATTTTCCCACTACTGATGCTTCTTCTTTGTTTCCAACTTTTGCATTCCAATCACCAGTAATTATCTATATACCATAACTGACAGAATTTTGTCAGCCTCAGGGTTACAGGTGAGAAGAGACAACTCAGGGATGCCCAAAGTAGCAGGCGGGAAGAGCAGGAGAAAGGAGATTAAAAGCCAGGAAGCCAGAGAGTAGAGCAATCAGCCGAAGGGATTAAGTGAGGAGAGGAAATTCAGGCCTGCCCAGAGTAGCAGGCCAGAAGAGCAGGAGAAAGGGGATAAAAGCCAGAAACCAGACAGAGGTACAGTCAGCCACAGGGACCCAGGTGGGGGTGATATGAGAGGTCTCCAACAGCAAGACAAAACTTGTCTGTCGGTTTGTCCTACTGTGGTGACATGTAGACATGAGTTTTGAGGCTGA
>NW_006921698.1:2466898-2475012 GCF_000298275.1 Orycteropus afer afer | reverse complement strand
AGCCTGTTCACCTATCTATCCATCCCTATACCCATTCTTCAACAAGATTTTACTTGCATGTGATATTAATGATATTGTTCAATAATTTCCACATTCTGTGGGATCACCTTACTTTGGAATGGGTACAAATATGGATCTCCCCCAGTCAGTTGGCCAGGTAGCAGTCTTCCAAACTTCTTGGTGTAGATGACTAAGTGCCGCCAGCACTGCATCTGTTTGTTGAAACATCTCAATGGGTATTCCATCAATTCCTGGAGCTTATTTTTCACCAATTCCTTCAGTGCAGCTTTGACTTCTTCCCTAATTACCATTGATTCTTGATCATATACCACCTTCCGAAATAGATGAACATCAAGCAATTCCTTTTGGTACCATGACTATATATTACTTCCACATTCTTTTGATGTTTCCTGTATCATTCAATATTTTGCCCATAGAATCTTTTAAAGTTGCAACTCGAGGTTGAATCTTTTCTTCCGTTCTTTCAGCTTGAAAGCAGCCAAGCATGTTCTTCCCTTTTTGATTTCTAACTCCATGTCTTTGCTCATTTTATTATAATAATTGACTTTGTCTTCCTGAGCTGCCATTTGAAATTTTCTGTTCAGATCTTTTATCTTGTCATTTCTTCCATTCAAGAGAAAGTTTCAGAGTATCTTTGACATCCATTTTGGTATTTTCTTCCTTTCCTGTCTTTTTGCTTTCCTCATGGATGATGTTCCTGATGTCATCCCACAATTACTCTGGTTTTCACTCACTGGTGTTCAATGCATCAAATCTATTCTTTAGATGGTCTCTAAATTCATGAGGGATATAATCAAGGTCATATTTTGACTCTTGTGGACTTGTAGAGGATCATTAAGTGTCTCTTGAATGACTTAATGATTCAATGAATAAATGATTAAATAAAAACCCCTGCTGACATATGATCTACATGAAAGAACAGTGTAATAAGACATATGCTCTTGTAAATAATTCACCAAAGCCATATTGTTCCTTGATTTTTCCTTTGTAAATAGATGCCATATGTTGTTATATTTATAGGGAACAAGAAGCAGACCAGACAGAAAATTTCCATGCTTGCATGGAGCTTATATTCTGATAGAGAGCAGGCAATAGAGAAGTGAACAGATAGAATAATTTCAGAAAATGATTAATACTGTGATAAATAAGATAGATAGGGGGAACATTGGTATCATCAAAATTCATTCTGTATCCAGAGAATCTCATGAAAATTTATGAAGGCAAAAAAGGCTTGTTTTTACTTTTTCAGCATGTTTATAATTGTCAGACATTTTTCAAACTGTACTAATGGAAAATGGGGTTATAGCTCTATCTCAGGAGAAAAATGAAGAAGTACATTGGCTAAAATGAGTCAGTAATAACTTCTTCCACTTTCATTTGCCGTTTCAGTTTTCCTTATTCTCTAACCAAATAACTAGCTTAGAGTGGCCTCTACTAAATGTATTTTGTTAGGTACCATTGAGTTGGCTCCAACTCATGGTAACTATATATTATTCATCGATTAATCCTTTTCTTTTTATAGAGTAATCTTCATATTGAATTATTTTAACTTAAGAGAGATTTATAAATATATTAATGTAACAAAATACTGGTTTTTAACCTATTCAATCATTTCATCTATGTAACTATGTGTAACATCAATGACAACAATATAACTATTTGTTCTCATGGATTTACATTTAATTTAGTTATTTCTGTAACCATCACAGTGTTTAGCTTTGGTTATCTAATTTTCAAACAATTCAGCAAGGATTAGTATTTTTCTTGTTATTGGGAATTGAATTAATGCTTATAGTAGCTTCATTTTTTTTCTGGTATGTACCTGATCAATCATATTGATGCTAAAAGCATCTAGTAATAAAGTAAAAATGGTTTACTATATTTTCATTTATCTAGAAAATAACATAATGAATTTTAATGTTCAGGAGTATTACTCACTCTTCCATTCATTTGCTTCTATTTCCAGTTTGTGTGTGGTTTAGTGTGCATAAAAATAATGGCACAAACTATTTTCTGTCAATAATTATGTATGAAATAGTTTGCATGAAACATCAAAAGGATATAAATAAAAGAGTAAAATGGAATTTGGGAACATTATGAGTGCATTTAGCAAGGGAAATAATGAAACATTTTTATTTATGATGATGCAAAGATTAGTACTTTGTATTTTTACCTGGATTTCATGAAGTCCCACCTGCTTAAAAAAGATTGCATTACTGAGAATTACTTTGAATATCTAAAATCTTTTTTGTCCACATGTGTGTCCTTGAATAAAGCAAGTCTTCCAAAGACAAATGAAATCTTAGTCTTTTTCATCTAAGTTTAGGACTTAGCAACTTATCTCATAGTAAGTTAATAGATCGTGGTCTTGTGAGAATGAAATGAGATGAAGAATAATCATCTAGGTACGGAGAAAAGTCTTCTAGGAGATTAAAAGTGAGCCTAGTTGTCTGTTTTGCATAAGGTTGGCTGTTCCATTAGTTTTGTTTTAATCCATCTGTTATTTCCATATCACTTCTGATAGCTGCAGAGACTACTCTGATAGACTATTTCAGACACTGCGGTATAGAATACCAAGGGTGCAAGTCTGAATTTCCTTAGTAACTAAGATGCTAAGACCCTGAAGTTGGATACATGGAAGTACTCACCTGAGGCCAGAGTTTCTAATCAAGTTTTGTCTTACGAATTTAAGGATTATGGGATAATATACAGTTTCCATTATTTATGGTCTCCCCTGATGGTGCAGCTGTTAACTAGAGTTCTAACCCACATAGAGGCTTTGCAGGAGAAACACTTCCCATTTTTCCTGTAAGATTACAGCCAAGAAAACCCACGGGCAGTTCTTCTCTGTTGCATAGAGTCACTATGAGTTGGACCTGACTAGACAGCACCCAATAACAACACGACAATTCTTTAAGAAAACACGTTCTTATGTCAAAATTGAATGTTAACATGTGTATTGTTGTTGGTGCTGTTACTTGCTGTCTAATCAGCCTCCCATACATGATGATACTATGTACAATGGGATCCAACTATTGTGATCCATAGATTTTTTTGGCTAATTTTTTGGAAGTAGATTCCAGGTTTTTTCTTCCTAGTCAGTCAGTTTGGAAGCTCTGCTGAAATCTACTTAGGATAGCAGCAAGCTAGCCTCCACTGACAGATGGGTGGGAGCTGCTTGTGGGTCATCAGCATAAACAAAAATGCAATGCACTGCCGAGGAGTCGGATTTGACTCATAGCAACCCCTCCTTGGGTTTCCCAGTTGGTATCACTATGGAAGTAGATTGTCCAACATTCCTTCTGAGGAGTGGCTGGAGGGTTTGAACTGAATTCTACCACTGAAGCACCACTGCCCCCTACTTGTGTATTAGAGATATCATAAAGACTTGATGGAAAAAGACTCTTGTGAATTTTCTCAAATATTCTTAGATGTTTGAACAATCACAGATATTCTCCTTTGGGTTGCTTGCTCATTTATGAATCACATGAGGCTCAGAAAAGTACTTGGTTTGCTTCACTGGGACTCTGAATGTCTTCATATTCTTTTGTGTGTCAGACATAATTATTCTAATTAGCAAGTTGATTATTAACGCAAATTTCTATAATGATAGTAATATTAACTCCTTAGTTATTACTCCTTTAATAACAATGATTTTTAAGAAAATATTTCAAACAAAATTTTATATTTTTTATAAATCTTCATTTCTTTAAAAGTGTGTGTGTTGAGACCAAAATGTGATTCTCATTGACTCTACATCATTTAAAATCTGCTTCTTGCTTCAGTTGACATAAAGTTATAAAGAGGCTTGGATTTGACAAATCTAATTAGATGAACACACACACACAAACAGTAGTCAATAGATTGCTATACAGAAAACTATTTGATTTCATTTCAACTTCAAAAAAATTGGGTCCTTGGAAACCAAGGTATCATAATAAATACTCAAGCAATGTTTAATCAATGAACAAAGTCACAACCCAAGATAAAATAAGAATTTTTCCAGTGGAATGAGAAGAGCATTCCAATATATGATATGTAAAAAATGTGACAGGCACATACTAGGCTCTTGTTGGAAAATATGTAAATCATATTGTATAGCTGATATAGTGACTCAATAATAGAGCTGAGTAGAGGGAATACTTTCTTTGATTAAAAACAGATAGAATGATGTTCCCTGAGATCAAGTATAGAGTGGACATCGTAGTCAAGATGAGAAAATAAACCCTCTGAAGAATCAAAATAACATTTATTGCTTGTGGTAGTAAAAAGTCAAGGCATTTAACCAATTGTCATTTATATCTGTAAAAACAACTCCAGACTAATTCAACGTAACACTAAATTAAAACAATGTAGCTCTTAGAATAAAAAAAAAAAAATACAATTTTCGTTTTCTGGTGAGATCTATTTCAAAGGAATATTGGATTGCATAATCAAAAGAGCAACACTGATTAGTCTATATATTTAACTACATCTATGAATTCTCAGTGCCTAGTTTTTGTAGCAAATGAAACATTGCCATCAAAAGTAGTATAAATCTTTAGAAAATGCATATTTTCTCTACCATAAAATGCCAGCTAGCATTACCGTGAACATAAAGGAGATTCTTAATCATTATTAGTTGATAGCATGAGGAGATCATGATCATATATGAAGCAATAAAAATAGATGAATAGTGGGAATGAACTCTGGTGTGCCATACATTGGTATTATATGCATTCTACATCAGCAAGATGATGATACAGCCAGGTTGGGACAATTGCTGTGTATTCATAAACATGTTGCATAAGTGTAAACACATATTTTGGAAAAGTTTAAAAAAACAATCCTGAGTATAATTTGTCTCTGGAGGGAGTTAGAAAAGACATGGATCTAAAGAGAAGTACAAGGTAGAGTTACACACATAGATACGAAGCAAATATGATAACATTAATGTTTTTATTTACTAATAAATGGGTGGATTTTTTTTTCACTTTATTTCCTATGATCTTCTGTAATTTAAGATTTTCAGTAGCTTTAAACTATTTTCAAATTAAGATGCTTCTCTGGTTTAGATGTTTAATTGTTTTCATAAAGTTTAATTAATAACCTTCCTGCACTTATAGCAAATATTCAGCTAGCTCTATTATTAATAGAACAGATGGGCTAATAGTGGATTAAGATATTGTGTTGATAATTATCTTTTGTACATAATTAGATACATCCTAATGTTCAAATACTCATTAATTTCTGTGCTACAATGGCTTTTACAGATGACCATTACATTATTGATGAGGAAACTGCAGTCCTGAAATGTTTTGCTGTGCCCAGTTAATGTTGTTGTTGTTGGTAGGTGCTATCAAGTCATCTCCAACTCATAGTGACTCTATGTACAACAGAATAAAACACTGCCTGGTCCTGCACCATCCTCACAATTCTTGATATGCTTCAGTGCATTCTTGTAGCCACTGTGTCAATCTATCTTGTTGAGAGTCTTCACTAAAATAAAAGTAGAAACCAACTAACCAGATTTTAGTATTAGATCCTTCTTGCTGTTATATGCCATCGAGTCGGACCCAACTCATAGCGACCCGTCCTTGGGTTTCCGAGGTAGTATACAGAAGTAGATTGCCTAACCTTCCTTCTGAGGAGTGGCTGGTAGGTTTGAACTGCCAGCCTTCTGGTTAGCAGTCAAGCACCTTAGACACTACAGTACCCTTTTGCTTATAAGACGTTTTAACTCATTTATATGCTTTTTCTGTTTTAAATGTCAATTTATCTAATCTTGTTAAATAATGCCCCAGGTTTTCATAATAAAATGTTCATAATGTGTTAGATGCACTGTTTTTGTTGTTTTTAGGTGCCATCAAGTCAGATTCAACACAGAGACCCTATGTACAACAGAAGCAGTGTCTGGTCCTGAACCATCCCCGCAACTGTTGACATGCTTGAGCATGTTGTTGCAGCCACTGTGTCCATCCATCTCCATTAGGGTCTTTTCCTTTTTCACTGACCCTCTATTTTACCAAGCATGATCTCCTTCTCTAAGGAATGGCACTCCCTGACATGACCAAAATACTAGAGACAAAGTCTCGCCATTTTCACTTCTAAGGAGCATTCTCTCTGTACTTCTTCCAAAATAGATTTATTTGTGCTTCTGGCAGTCCATGGTATATTTAATACTCTTCCCCAACACCACAATTCAAATGCTTTAATTCTTCTGTTGTCTTTCTCATTCATTGTCCGGTTTTCACATGCATATGAGACTATTAAAAAGACAGTGACTTGGGTCAGGCATCAAAATGACATCTTTTCACTTTAACAGTGTAAAAATGTCTTTTGCAGTAGATTTGCCCAATATACTACATCCTTTGATTTCTTGACTGCTGCTTCCATGAGCATTGATTATGGGTCCAAGTGAAGTGAAATCTTTGACAACTTTGGTCTTTTCTCCATTTATTATGATGTTGCTTATTGGTCCAGTTGTAAGATTTTTCTTTTCTTTATGTTGAAATGTAATCCATATTGAAGGCTATAGTATTTGATCTTCCTCAAGGAAGACTGTGCACTGTACTTTTGTAGAGATACCACCTGGGAAACCCAAGGAGGGGTCGCTATGAATCAGAATCAACTCAACAACAATGAGTTTGGTTTTTTGTTTTGTTTTCAGTAAATTCTACAAATATTCTTAGCTTTCAGCAAGCAAGATTGTGCCATCTGGATATTGCAGGTTTAGTGAATCTTCCTCCAATGTTGATGCATGTTCTTCAACAAGTCCACATTTTGGGGTTATTTGCTCAGCATATAAATTAAATAAATATGAATGCAGCCTTGACTCACATTTTTCCTGATTTCAAGCCATGCAGTATTCCCTTGCTCTGTTTGAAAAACTGACTCTGTTTATGTAGACACTCCTTATGAGCACAGTTCAGTGTTCTGGAATTCCCATTCTTTATAATGTTATCAATAATTTGTCATGATCTACACAGTCAAATGTGTTTGTATAAGCAATAAAACACAGGTAAATGTCTTTCTGATTTGCTTTCAGCCAAGATACATCTGACATCAGCAGTGATATCCCTCACTCCATGTCCTCTTCTAAATCCAACTTGAATTTCTAGCAGTCACCTGCTGATGTACAGCTGCACCTGTTTTTGAATTATTTATAGCAAATTTTACTTGTGTGTGATATTAAGGATATTGTTCAATAATATCTGCATTCTGTTGAATCACCTTTGTTTAGAATGGTCAAAAATGTGGATCTCTTCCAGTCAATTGGCCAGGAAACTGTCTTCCAAATTTCTTGGCATAGATGAGCCAGTGCTTCAAGTGTTATATCCATCTATTTGTTGAAATATCTCAATGAATATTCCATCAATTCCCATAGCCTTGATTTTTGCCATTCCTTCAGTGCAGCTTGGACTTCTTCCTTAAATACCATTGGTTCTTAATCATATTCAATTTCTTGAAATGATTGTACGTTGACCAGGTTTTTGGTACAGTGACTGTGTATTCTTTCCACCTTCTTTTGATGTTTCCTGCATTGTTCATTTGCTTTCTTCCTGTATGATGCTCTTGATGTCATCACACAATTTGTCTGGTTTTTGCTCACTGGTGTTCAATGCATCACATTTATTCTTCAGATGGTCTCTAAATTCAGGTGGCATATAGTCAAGATTGTATTTTGACTCTTGTGGACTTGTAATTTTCTTCAGCTTTGACTTGAACTTGGATATGAGCAATTGGTGGTCTGTTCCACAGTCAGCCCCTGGCCACATTCTTACTGATGATATTGAGGTTGTCCATCACTTTTTTCCACAGATGTACTCGATTTAATTCCTGTATATTCCATCTGGTGAGGTCCACTTGTGTTATTGCTGTTTATGTTGTTGCAAAAATGTATTTGCAATGAATAAATCATTGCTTTTGCAAAATTCTGTCATGCACTCTTCAGCTTCATTTTATCACCAAATCCATATTTTCCCACTACTGATGCTTCTTCTTTGTTTCCAACTTTTGCATTCTAATCACCAGTAATTATCTATAGACCATAACTGCATGTTTGGTCACTTTTAGATTGCAGAAATTGGTAAAAAAAAAAAAAAAAAAAAAAA
>NW_006921698.1:2458236-2465077 GCF_000298275.1 Orycteropus afer afer | reverse complement strand
GCTGCGATGGTGGGCTCAAGTATAGCAGGGATTGTGGGGCTGGCGCGGGATCGGGCAGTATTTCGTTCTGCTGTGCATGGGGTCGCTATGAGTCGGAAACAACTCAATGGCACTTAACAACAACAACAACTACTTTGAGGATGCAGCTCTTCCCTGGTCATTATTTTGAATGTCTTCCAAACTGAGGGGCTCATTTTTTGGCATTATATCTGACAGTGTTTCACTGCTATCCATAAGGTTTTCAGTGGCCTAATTTTTCAGAAGTTGACCACTGCTTCCTTCTTCCTAGTTTGTCTTCATCTGGAAGCTCCACTGAAACCCGTCCACCCTAGGTGACCCAGCTGGTATTTGAAATACCAGTGGTATAGCTTCCAGGACTCTCACTTCCACAATACGAAAAACTGGCAGATGAGTGGTAGTTAGATACATTCTACCTTCAAAAACTCTCAGGTTTCTAAGTAAAAATTTCAAAAATAATAAGAACAATTATAACAAAACTTCCCAGTTGAAGTAGAAGAAACAACATGAAAAGTACTTTCTAGTACCACAAGTCTGAGATGGTTTGAAATACACATGGGGCCATGAATATATACTAGTCCTACAAATCCAGCTTTATTCCTGAGAAATTATTTTGTAAATAATATGGAATTTAGCTTTTTATTCATAATTTTAATGAAGCTCCACCGTTATTCTCCAATTTTCCTGATTTATTTGTCTTCAAACAGGTGTAATCTTCTGACATACTATATATTTTTATTCTTACTTGTAAAGTTATGCCATTACCCTTTATTATGTGATCTGATGTGATAAACCAATCAGTTGTGAGAGGATAAGGGTAGATGCAGCACCCTTAATTAATTCTATCACTCCTCTGATCGTATATAAGGGGAGTTTCTTTGAGGTATGACCTGCAACTCTATACAAAAGATAAAAAGAGAGAGAAGGGAACAGATAGACAGGCAGCTATTATCACCCAGAAAAAAGAGCCAGGAGAAGAGCCTGTCCTTTCAACCCTGGGTTCCTGCTCTGGGAACATCCCAGAACCAGGAGACACACGAAGAAAATGCCTTCTCTTACAGCCAGTGCTCTGAATGCAGACTTCTAGCCTCTTAAACTCTGGTGGCACTCTCATTAAAGCATTGGACTACTAACCAAAAGGTCAATAATAGTTGAAACTCATCAGATGCTTTGTAAGAGAAAGATGAGGCAGTTTGCTTCCATAAAGATTTATAGCCTTAGAAACCAAGTGGAGCAGTTCTACTCTGTCCTATAGGTTCCCTATGAGTCGGAATTGACTCATTTGGGTTTTATTTATTTGTTTGTTTGTTTAAACTGTAAGACAATAAATTTTTGTTTGTTAAAGCCATCCACATATCATATTTCTGTCATAGCAACACTGGATAAGACACTGTGCATCCCTAGTAGCTATATAAGTGATACTATATATCCTTAGGTCTAAATAAGTGCCTGGCTTATAGTTATTATTGCTGGGTGCCGTGGAATCAGTTTCAACTCAGAGTGACCCTATGAACAATAGAACAAGACACTGCCTTGTCCTGCTCTATTATCACAGTCATTGCTATGCTTTAGTCCATCATTGTAGCCACTGTGCCAATCAATCTCACTGAGGGTCATCTGCTTTTTTGCTGACCTTCTACTTTACCCAGCATGATACTCTTCTCCAGGACTGGTCCCTTCTGACAACATGACCAAGGTGTGAGAGATGAAGTCTGGCCAGTCTCATTCATAAAGAACATTCTACATTTGTTCATTCTAGCAGTCAATATCCTTCGCAAATGCCACAATTCAAATATGTCAATTCTTCTGTGGTTTTCCTCATACATTGTCCTGATGTCACATGTACATGAGACTATTGAAAAGATCATGGCTTAGTCAGCTAAGCAAGACAAAGTTGTGTGTCAGTTTGTCATACTATTGTGGCTTGGGTGTTGCTGTGAGGCTTGAGGCTGTGCCACCAGTGTTTCAAGTGCCAGCAGGGCTAAACATGGTGCACAGGTTTCAATGTGGCTTACAGACTGAGACAGCCTAGAAAGAAGGAAGAAGCCATCCACTTCTCAAAGAATTGGCCAGGGAAAACCTTATGAATAGCAGAGACACACTGTCTGATACATTACTGCACAACTTTATGAATAGCCCAGAAACACTATCTGATACAGTGCAGAAGAATGAGCCCCTTAAGTCAGAAGGCTTTCAAAATATGACTAGGAAAGAGCTGCATCATCAAAGTAGGACCAGCCTTACTGATATGGGTACAGTAAAGCTTTCAAGAAATCCATTTGCTGATGTGGCAAGACCCAAATTAAGAAGAAACAGCTGCAAACATCCATTAATAATAGGAACATGTAATGTATGAAGTATGAATCTGGGAAAATTGGAAGTTGTCAAAAATGAAATGGAACATATAAAGATTGATATCTGAGGCATTAGTGAGCTGAAATGGACTGCTTTTGGCCATTTTGAATCAGATAACCATGTCATCTGCTATGCCAGGAATGACAATTTCAAGAGGAATGGCATGGCATTCTTCATCACAAAGGATGTTTCAAGATATCTCCTGAAGGACAATGCTGTCAGTGATAGGATAATATCTGTATGCCTACAAGGAAGACCCGTTAATACTATTATTATTCAAATTTATACACCAACTACCAAAGTCAATGATGAGGAAATTAAAGAATTTTTATAACTTTTGCAGTCTGAAATTGACCAAACATGCAATCAAGATGTGTTAATTATCATTGGTGACTGGAATTCAAAAGTTGGAAACAAGAATCACCGCAGCTGGAAAATTTGGCCTTGGTAACAGAAATAATGCTGGAGATCACATGATAGAATTTTCTTATTCATTGAAAATACCTTTTTTCAACAACACAAATGACAGCTATACATATGGACTATACACATGGCTCTACACATGCCCAGATGGAGTACATAGAAATCAGATTGACTACATCTGTGGCAAGAGGCAATGAAAAATCTCAATATCTTCAACCAAAACAAAGCCAGGAGTTGATTTGATTGTGGAACAGACCATCAATTGCTCAGATGCAAGTTCAACTTCAAGTTGAAGACAATTAAAACAAGTCCAAAGAGTCAGAATATGACCTGGAATATATCCCTCCTGAATTTAGAAACCATCTAAAGAATAGATTTGATGCATTGAACACCAATGACCAAAACCCAGAAGAATTGTGGGATGACATCAAAAATATCATCCATGAAGAAAGCAAGAGGTCATTAAAAAGGCAAGAAAAGACCAAAATGGATGTCAGAAGAGACTCTGAAACTTGCCCGTGAATGGAGAGTAGCTAAAGCAAATGGAAGAAATGACAAGATAAAAGAGCTGAATGGAAGATTCAAAGAGCAGCTTGAGCAGACAAAGCCAATTACTATATTGAAATGTGCAAAGACCTGGTGTTAGAAAACCAAAAGGGAAGAACATGTTCAGCATTTCTCAAGCTGAAATAACTGAGTAAAAAATAAGGCTCAAGTTGCAATATTGAAAGATTCTATGAGCAAATTATTGAATGATTCAGGAACCATCAAAAGAAGATGGAAGGGATACACAGAGTCACTGTACCAAAAAAGACCTCGTTGATCTTCATCCATTTTAGGAGGTGGCATATGGTCAAGAACCAATGGTATTGAAGGAAAAAGTCAAAGCTGCACTGAAGGAATTGACAAAGAACAAAGCTCCAGGAATTGACGGAATACTCATTGAGATGTTTCAACAAATGGACACCCCAGTGGAGGCACTCACTCAGTTATGCCAAGAGATTTGGAAGACAGCTACCTGGCCAACTGACTGGAAGAGATCCATATTCTTGCTCATTCCAAACAAAGGTGATCCCACCGAATGTGGAAATTATCGAACAATATCATTAATATCACACTCAAATAAAATCTTACTGAAGATAATCCAAAAATGGTCATAGCAGTATATTGACAGAGAACTTCCAGAAGTGCAGGCTGGATCCAGAAGAGGACGTGGAACAAGGGATATCATTGCTGATATCAGATGGTCTTGGCTCGAAGCAAACAATACCAGAAAGATGTTTACTTGTGTTTTATTGACTATGCAAAAGCATTCGATTGTGTGGGTCATAAAAACTTGCAGATAACATTGAGAAGAATGGGAATTCCAGAATACTTAATTATACTAATGAGGAACCGGTCCATAGACCAGGAGTCTGTCATTCAAACAGAACAAGGGGACACTACATGGCTTAAAATCAAGAAGGGAGTGTGTCAGGGTTGTAACATTTCACCATACTTATTCAATCTGTATGCTGAGCTGATAATCCAAGAAGCTGGACGATATGAAAAAGAATGTGGCATCAGGTTTGGAGGAAGGCTCATTAACAACCTGTGATATGCTAACACACCTTTGCTTGCTGAAAGTGAGGATGACTTGGAGCACTTACTGATGAAGATTGAAGACTACAGTCTGCAGTATGGATTACATCTCAATACAAAGAAAACAAAAAGTATCACAACTGGACCTGGAAGCAGCATCATGATGAATGGAGAAAAGATTGCAGTTGTCAAAGACTTCATATTGCTTAGTTCTACAATCAACACCAATGGAGGCAGCAGCCAGGACATCAGATGACATATAGCACTGGGCAAGTCAGCTGCAAAAGACCTCTTTCAAATGCTGAGACGCAAAGATATCTCATTGAGGACTAAGGTGCACCTGACACAGCCATAATATTTTCAATCTCATATGCACGTCAGAGCTGGACAGTGAATAAAGAAGACTGAAGAAAGTTGATGCTTTTGAGATGTGGTGCTGGAGAATGCTGAAAGTACCATGGACTGATAAAAGAACTAACAAGTCTGTCCTGGAGGAAGTCCATCCACAATGCTCCTTGGGAGCAAGAATGGCCAGACTTCGTCTCACCTATTTTGGTCATGTTGTCAGAAGGGACCATTCTCTGGAGAAGGATATCATGCTTGGTAAGTTGGTGGGACTTACCATGACTTACTTATGATAAAGGGGGGAAAAACCCTCAATGAGATGAATTGACACAGTGGCTGCCAGGATAGGCTCAAGTATAGCAGATACTATCTGAAGATCGTGGAGCTGGCATGAGACTGGGCAGCATTTCGTTCTGCTGTGCATAGGGTCACTATGAGTTGGAGACAACTCGACAGCACCTAACAACAACATGACTTAGTCAAGCATACCTTAATCTTCAAAGTAACATCTTTGCCTCAAACACTTTAAAGACATCGTTTATAGAAGATTTGTCCAATGTAATATGTCATTTTGATGTCTTGACTACTGCTTGCCTGTGAGTTGATTGTGGATCCAAGTAAAACTGAATCCTTTACAACTTCAATCTTTTCTCTATTTATCATGATGTTGCTTACTGGTCCAGTCATGAGGATTTTTATTTTCTTTATGTTGTGAGATAATCTATACTGAGGGCTGTAGTCTTTGATCTTCATCAGTAAGTGCTTGAAAACTTCTTCAACAAGCACACTTGCGTCATCTGCATATTGTAGTTTATTAATGGCTTGTAGTGGGAGCTCTGGTGGTGTAGTACCTAAGGCATTTGACTGCTAAACCGAAGGCTGGCAATTCAAACCCACCAGCCACTCCTCAGAAGAAAGATTGGGCAGTCTAACTTCATAGTGATACTGCCTGAGAAACCCAAGAAGGGTCGCTCTGAGTTGGATCTGACTCGATGGCAGTGGTTTGGTTTATAGTAGACACTAAATAAATGTTTGTATATTTTAGGAAATTATTGATGATGTAAGACAAAATTCTACCAATTATCTCTTATTTGAGCATTGGAAAGTAAAATAAAAAGATAGTAGTAGTAATTCAAATGTTAACCTTTCAAAAAATTGAGGTCTTGGTGGCACTGTTTAAAAAAATGAACTGAAACAAATTAAAAAAAGAATAACCATATATATGAAGACATAAGATATGAGAAGACATAAAAAGCTTTTTTTTTTTTTTTGCACTTGGATATTGTTTACATAAAACCCCTTCTTGTAAATAAAAGGGAAAGTAAAGACAAATAATTAATCTTGTATATGTATCCTGGGGAGCTCTGGTAGCATAGTGCCTAAGGCATTTGACTGCTAACCAGAAGGCTGGCAGTTCAAACCCACCAGCCACTCCTCGGAAGGAGGATTGGGCAATTTACTTCTGTAGTAATACTGCCTTGGAAACCCAAGGAGGGGTTTCTCTTAGTCAGGTCCAACTTGATGGCAATGAGTTGTTTTTTTGGTTTTATGTATCCTGGGAAGAATGAGAACTGAGAAGGGAGATGTTGGACATCACAAGCTTGGTGGTATCTGTTGATGTTCTGGGAAATTACTGCTGAAAACAAAGCCTTCACAGCCCCAAATACCACTCACTATACATGGTTCTAAGTGATTCAGATCCTCATATAAGCCATACTGTTTTTAAGTTTAACTCTCAGGCTTACTATATATAAAGTTGCTATGAATATTTGTGTACATGTTTCTGCATGAAAATAAGTTATCATTTCTCTGGGAGAAATGCCCACGAGTTGCTAAGTCCTATGGTAAGTCTAATTTCAGTTTTAAAAGAAACTACAGAGCTATAGTCCAGATTGTCTGCACCATTTTACATTCCCATCAGAAATGTATGAGTGAACCAGTTTCTCCACAATGCTTAGCAGCATTTAGTGCTGTCACTATTTTAATTTGAGCCATTGCAATAGGTGTGTAATGATATCTTATTGTCATG
Organism: Orycteropus afer afer; assembly: GCF_000298275.1. Taxonomy (NCBI): domain Eukaryota; kingdom Metazoa; phylum Chordata; class Mammalia; order Tubulidentata; family Orycteropodidae; genus Orycteropus; species Orycteropus afer. The sequence continues at coordinate 2,458,326 of NW_006921698.1, read as the reverse complement.
TTAATTTGTATTTTTCTAATGGGTAATGATGTTGTAAGGAGCTTTAGTGATGCAGTGCCTAAGGCATTTGACTGCTGACCAGAAGGTTGT
>NW_006921698.1:2447399-2450957 GCF_000298275.1 Orycteropus afer afer | reverse complement strand
CCTCTGGCCCGGCAAAAGTCCACAGCTCAGCCCACCTTTCTCTTCACCTTCTCCGTTTGTTCCCCAGCTACCGTGCACAGTCCATGCAGCCCCCCTGGCTGGCAAGGTGATTTTTAGGTTAATTCTTAAGTCCTACCACCACAGGAATCTGCGGGAGCAGATCTGGGCTACTTTTCTCCTCCCCATAGACCATTCTGTCCCTCAGGGAAATATCTAGTACTACTTCTCTGGACAAAATCCTTCATCTCCAATCATGTGTCTGGAGGGAGAAAAGAAGGGAGGAGAGGTAACATTCCAGTTGCCAATCTTCCAGCAACTGTTGTTATCCACTAATTTTCGCTTTTCAATTGGCAAAAGACTGAGTAGGAATGAGCCCATAGCAATGATGGAGCTGGGAGAGGAACAAATAAAATGTTTTCTGCTAACCAATTTTCTCTCTGTAACATGATCTTTTTCTATTTGTAGCTGCATTTCTCCCTCAGGTCAATCAATCTCCCTTGTTTTATGGTATCTTTAAGGATGGATAAGGAGCTCTGGTGGTGTAGTGATAAAAGCATTTGGCTGCTAACCAAAAGGTGGGCAATTTGAACACAACAGCCACTCAGCAGGAGAAAGATGAAGCAGTCTGCTTCTGTAAAGATTTACAGCCTTGCAAACCCTATGGACTGTTCTACTTTTTCCTGTAGGATCACTGTGAGTTGAAATTGACTCAACAGCAGTGAGTTTTTTAATTTAGTCAATTATCAAGTAAAATTTATTTGACTTGATTTTAAGTAATATAAGCATGGTTAAATAGTAGGAAATTCATTAATATAATCTATCACACCAATATGAAAATTGAGAAATATTATTTTAATGTCTTGTTACATAATAATAGCAAACAGTGTTTACTATGTGTGAGGCATAAATTATTGTTTACATACATGAACTCATTTTAATTTTTAAAGAAAGTTTGTACAAGTTACTATTTTCATCATCATCTACCTATAGGGTTGCTTTGACTTGGAAGCTACTCTACTGGGATGGGTGTGGTTTGGTTTTACGGATGGGTTAAGAAGCCCTGGTGATACAACGGTTAAGCACTTGACTGCTAACTGGAAATTCTGTGATTAAACCCACCAGTTGTCCCAGGGGAGAAAGATGAGGCAGTTTGCAGCCCTTACAGATTACAACCTTGGAAACCCCATGAGGAAGCTATAGATCAGAATAGACTTGAGGTAAACAAGGTTTTTTGGGTTTTTTTTTTTTTTTTTTTTGAGAGATGGGTTGGGGAAGGGGCAAAAATCCTGTTAGATTTCTTTTTTACTGAGAACAAGACTGTTGATTGTTAGATCGTTAGATACATGGTTTTTGTTTACTTTCAGCTAAATATATTACACCATTTTGATGATGCTATTTGTCTAATTAAAATGATTGACACCTCTTGTCCTTAATTATTTGGCTGGCCTTGAAATATTTCATTTTCCTGCCCAACCTACTCTACCTTGTCAGACTTGCAGTCATGTCTGGTCTGGGTATTTGGTTTTAATCTTCTTTTTCCAACTTACTTTTGTTTTTTTCTCTCTTTTTTTCTTTAAAGGAGCTGCTACACAATATGTGATTGTTATTACCTTACATTTTTTGCCAAGTACTAAAGAACATGTTGATTGCTGATTAATGAGCTTCTCATAGTTTCAGTGTTGCTTCTGAGACTAAATATACAAATGGATAACCGCTAGACTACATGTAAAAATAGAAACTGGCCCATAACCTTTGCAACAATCAGTCCAGGAAATTAAGCCAAAATCTCTGCAGTTATCAGCCCTAAATGGTCAGGACTTGGCCAGTGATTTGCAACTTTGCTAATTTTTGCCCCAGCCTCAAATGGAGATCCAGATAGAGTAAGCCGAATATACTCCACTAACAAAGGACATAGAACACCCAGCTTCTGGTAACGCACCTCCAGCTTCTCCATGCCAACAACCTTCTATCAGGACCTACCTGAGTCTTCCATTTCTTTTTCCCCTAATATAAAGTTTTATTGCGCTCCTACCTTTGAAACTCTACTAAATGCAAGTGGTGGTGACTGATTCCCTTGGTATAGAAAGCTATGAATAAGGAGCTTCTGCTTGTTGTTTTCATTTCCTTAACATCTTTTCTTTCTTCCCACTAGTCCCTAGAATTATCCATTACAAAAGCCTGTAGTTGAATACCTCAGTGGACCCTCAAACATAGCATTTCTAAATCCTTATTCTGGGAATGATTTTATTTTTGTTCTTGAAAATACACACAGCAAAACAGACAGCAATTCAATAATTTCTACATATTCAGTGCAGTGACACAGATTATAGTCTTAATTTTGTGCAACTGTTCTTCCTATTCTGAATTGTTCCTCCTCCATTAACATAAACTTACTGCCTCTCAGTTCCTGTCTAAACTTTTGAGTTGCTGTTGTAAATTTAACCTCATGTACATAGTTCTTTAAAAGAGAAAAATGCGCAAGGCAGACATTCTTTACTAATTAAGCAAAACTCTTGCTATTTCTCTCCATTTCATTCCTCATATCTAATTTATCATCAATTTCTGCCATTTTATTTTTTGATTATCATTCAAATTCATCCACCTTAGTCATCTCTACTACCATCACCAAATCCAATATTTTGCAATAGATATTACTAGAGCCTCTATCTCAATTATTGTTCCCCTTCAAATAGTTATTTTTTTTTCAAAATTAGCAATATATTTTAAATTGCTAATATTTTTCTTATTGCCTAGAAGTAACTCTGTATATATTATTTATTTTGTCATGTTGTGGAATTATTCTTCTATTCATCTATCTGTACTTATTATTTTATTGTGTATATATTTTCAATTTTTATGTAAATTAAATCTTCCATATTTTATCATTTCTTAAATTTGTGTCCTTTTAACAAAGCCTTACATATTCAAATTCTAAAAGAATTATCTAATATTTCTTTGTAATACATTTATTATTTCATTTTTTACTTTAAATTAGGATCTAGCTATAATATATTTTAATAAATGTCACAACTTTAAAAAAATGCATAAAGATTATAACAAGCTCTCAAACTAAGTCAGATACTCATGCTAATCATGTTATCCATTCCCACCTTGGAATTATATAGTTTCGAATGATGATTAAATTAATCTCTTTCCTGCTTTCCTCTTCCCACACATGTACTGCTACTACTACTACTCAGAGTAGTAGTTGTGGTGGCATTAGATAACACTTATAGTATATTTGGCTCATAGAATCAGGCACGCCCAAAGCAGCAGGGTGGGAGAGCGGGAGAAAGGGGATTAAAAGGCCTAGGAATCTGAACAGAGGAGGAGTCAGCCGCAGGGACCCAGGTAAGGGTGGTATGAGAGGTTTCCAACAGGGAGACAAACGTCTGTTGGTTTGTCTTCCCGTGGTGACGTGTTGATGTGAGTTTTGAGGCTGAGCCACTGGTGTTTCAAACCCAGCAGCATATACAAGTGGTGGACAGGTAACAGTCCAGCTTACAGATTGAGACAGACTAGGAAGAAGGAGGAGGCCATCCACTTCTCAAAGAATTG
>NW_006921698.1:2432148-2444345 GCF_000298275.1 Orycteropus afer afer | reverse complement strand
GGTCATGTTGTCAGAAGAAACCATTCCTTGGAGAAGGATGTCATGCTTGGTAGGGTGGAGGGTCGACAAAAGAGGGGGAGGCCTTCAATGAGATGGATTGACACGGTGGCTACGATGATGGGCTCAAGTATAGCACGGATCGTGAAGCTGGCATGGGATCGGGCAGTGTTTCGTTCTGCTGTGCATGGGGTCGCTATGGGTCGGAAATGACTCGACGGCACCTAACAACAACAACAACATAGAATTCTTACCTTGTGTTAAATATTGTTATAACTACTTTGCATATATTGATTTACTTAATCCTCACAAGTCAATGAGCCAGGTATTATGCAACATTTTAAGTTATATGTAGGCAAAGAATATGTATAATCTGTTTAAGTAGTGATCTCTAAATATATGATTTTGAATTAATTAATTAATTAATGCTGTTATAATTTTCATTAATATAGAACACTGTTATTATTTTTTATTCAAATACCTTTTCAAAATATTATGTAATATTAATATCTCTTTACACCTTTGTGTAAGAAATTGCTTACCTCTCTTGCTGTTCATTTTCTAAAGCAATATTTTGAGAACACTTTCTTGTCTAAGGAGCTCTGGTGGCATACTGCCTAAGGCACTTGACTGCTAACCAGAAGGCTGCTGGTTCAAACCCACCAGCCACTCCTTGGAAGGAAGAATGAGCAATCTACTTCTGTAGAGATACTGCTTTGGACTTGATGGCAGTGAGGTTTTTTTTGTTTTTGTTTTTGTTTTTGGTTTTGTTGTTTAAAAGCAAAGAGTTCAGCTGTTTGAGGTAATTGTCATAATATAGAAGGAACAATGGCATTTGCAGAACCAAAATATAATACTATTAGTAATAAATCTAGAAGATAGTAGTAGTAAAGTACTCTATAGAAGTAAAGCAATACACTTAATTATTCATAAAAATATTTGAAGGGAATGATTATGGCCCCAGACAAACATACCCTGGTGGCACACATGTAAAGCATTCAGCTGCCAACCAGAAGGTTGGTGGTTGGAACCCACCAGCTGCTCTGCCAGGATAAAGATATGGCAATCTGTTTCCATAAAGATCACAGCCTCGGAACCCATATGAGGCAGTTCTATTCTGTTGTATAGGGTCACTATGAGTTGAAATTGACTCAGCACCAATGGGTTTTATACCAAAGAGATATGAAATGCCTCTGATCAAAATTCAAAGCTCTAAATACTTATCTATTTGTACTTTGTAAAAAAAACAAACTAACTTATAAAGAAAGATGCTGACTGGGGTACTTCATTCCAATTTGTCATAGTTTAAATCTATAACAGATTAATCTTTGAGCTGAGGTGTCCTTTCACCTGCTGATCCAAGCTTGACAAGAAAATACTTAGACTGTGTTATTTCCAAACTTGATAGGAAACCAGTTTTCTTTAGTAGTAATTTATCATAACTTGCAAAGAATGATTATTTTTACTGTTAACATGGTCTCTTGGGTGGCTTTTCAATGTTGTTGTTTTGTTTAAACAGACAGAAGTAATAAATACATGGTTGAGGAGCTATGTCAGTAATACACGCAAATTCTTTCTTGAGGCAATATGAAATGCCCTGTCATTTAATGATTTATACAACAGCTCTGAATACAAACTCAGCACAAGAAGTGCACACGTTCACTGGAGTCCCTAAATAAAATTCCACAGTAGAATCTGAATCCTCTTAAGTTGTCAGAACTCACAAAGCAAAGGCTTTTTTTTCCTTTTTTCTTTTTTTTAGAAAAGACTAATCCTCTTCCTCAAGACAGATTCATTATCTTAGTCTATCACTCATTACTATGTAACTCAGTTCAACATAATTAGACCTTAGAAGTGAAAAATCCTTTATAAGTTTTCTAAGGCAATGTGAATAGTGCACATTGGTCAGGAAAGCCTGGGAAAGCAACACATTTCATCTAAAAATAGGAAATAAAGAATAGTAATTAACATTAAGAAGGTCAACTTTGAAACTGGACAGTATTGGGTTCCAATATCATCTCCTACTTCTTACTGGCTATGTGATTCTGGGAAATGTCATCAATAATTTATGTTTCAGTTTCCTCGACTGAGGAAATAAAGACAGTAATGCTAACTAATTAGATTTTTATAAGGATAATATGTAAAACATTATCAAAAAGCTTAGTAATTATGAATCCTCAAAAAGTTGTTGTTGTTGTTACGTGCCGTCGAGTCTGACCCGACTCATAGCGACCCCTCTTTGGGTTTCCGAGGTGGTATCACTACAGTATCACTATGGTTCAAACCCACCAGCCTTCTGGTAGCAGTCAAGTGCCTTAGGCACTATGCTACCAGAGCTCCTCCTCAAAAAGTTAGTAGTTATTATTTTTACTCTTCTTAGTAGACAAAAATACGTTAACTCGGTACTCCCAACCCTTATACCAGACTGCAGTTCCATAAGGTTTTGCAGATGAGTCAAAGGTACTATTAAAGGATTCAGCTCTCTGATGCCTGGTGACTGAATTAAGGTAGATACTACATAGAAGTCATCAATTAGCTACCCTTCTGGCTGGGATCACAATAATTGAGTGGGATCTCATTTGGTATGATTTGTATTTAATAAAGGAAGATAATTTTAAAAATAAGCTGAATTTATGTAATTTCTTATTCCTATGTAAAGAACACTGTGGTTATCAAATCTGTTTTTAGAAATTTAATTATTGAATAAAGATGTCATTTTACTGTATATAAATTTTACATTTGTGAATATTATATTATGTTTCTTAAAATAGATTGCTATTCTAATTTTAGTAGGGTCTCCACTTATATACTCCGCTTAAGGAGGAAGGGGCAGGTTAGCCTGAAAGTGACAATTGTTCTGAGCCAGAACCACTCATAATCAGTGAGTGGCATGTTTGCTTGTTCAACTTCAGATAGAAAGTTTTCAAAAGTTCAAACTTTCTTCTATTTTATATCTTAATAGTTTTAAATATAATTATAGTATAAAAGAATCATACAAGTCTCATTACCAAAAAACGTTCAATCATCAGGGACTTTAAACATAAATTGTAGAACAGTTTTTAGATTAAGTATTTGACATCATTGTTGTGAGTAGTTTTAACAATTTACTTAGCAATATAAAAGCAATATAAAAATTGATATAAATATAATCTGAAATATAGACATTTTAAGCATCTATCTACCTATCTATCAGGCCTATCTATCTGTATCATCTATAGAATGTAAATAAAGGTAGCCAAATGTAAGCCTGTCTCTGTGTGATGATATGTGGCTATTGGAATTTGATATATGTTCTATATTTGAATCAAAAAGTGTCTATTCGGTTTTTCCCCTGCCAACCTATATACTTTGGGGTGTATTCCCATTCAACTTTCCACATCTGTTGCACTGTATATCTGCCTATGTATCCACTTGTGGATGTCATTTGTTATTACTGTTATTTCAGGATTGTGTGTATAATGGTATTTAATTTTGTTGTCTTTAACTCTTGTGCACCTCCCAATGATTTCCTTTGCCATTAGTCATGTTGGGCTGCTCTTCACCTTATTGCCTAATGTCTTACTCTTCACTCCTGTTACTACATGTCTACTATATCCTTAGTGATTTATTTTCCCTTCCCCTCTCATCTCAGGTAACCATCAAAGAATATTTCTTTCTGTTTGTAAGTCTTTTCTTGATGTTTTGGAATAGTTTTCTCATACAATACTTATACTTACTCATTTAGCATAATGTCTTCCAGGTTCAACCATGTTAAGAGTTGGTTTGCAAATTCTCCATTATAAAAGAACCTATTATTTTATAACTGAAAATATATATCACATCAAAATTTATCTAACCTTCATATGTCTGTCAGTTAAACATCCATTTTTTCTTATGCTCTACCAAATCATGAATCTCAACTCTGTTATTCATTACAGTTTACATGATCATGATTATAAATCATAATGAAAGTTACTAAGTAATCCCATAAAAGGGGAGAAGCAAATATTTTATCTTATTTTCTATAACTTAAGAAAAATGTGTTTGGAAAAGTTAAAAAAAAAAAATTCCCCAAGCACATCCTTAGCTAATGGTTAGGAATAATTTTTCAAATATTACGTTAAAAAGGACCTGAAACATTCATTCAAGAGGAAGGAAAAAAGCTGTGGTGGCATAGTGGATAAAGCGTTTGGCTGCTAATCAAAAGGTCAATAGTTCAAACACAAGAGTCTTTCTATGGGAGAAAAATGAGGCAGTCTGCTTCTGTAAAGATTTACAGCCTTGGAAACACTAAGGAGTGGTTCTATTCTGTTTTAAAGGGAGCTCCTGTAGCGTAGTGCCTAAGGCGCTTGACTGCTAACCAGAAGGCTGTCAGTTCAAACCCACCAACCACTCCTTGGAGGGAAGATTGAGAATTCTACTTCTGTAATGATACCGCCTGGGAAAGCCAAGGAGGGGTCGCCAGGAGTCAGATAGACTCGACAGCAGTGGGTCTGGTTTTATGAGCCAGAATTGACTCAATAGAAGTAGGCTTACTGCAGCAAGATTCAATGGAATGTTCTGTACATCTTATGAGAAATACCATGTTTAACTTTTTTGTCTTCATTTTCATTATTTTATTTTCTCAAACATTTTGTTTTTAGTTTTGGAAACTAATTCTGCAATATATTAGTAGAACATGTGAGAATAAAATAATATGGATACAATATAAAATTAATTTTCTAGCTACCTATTTGGGATATTTAGCACTAATGATAGAATAATTAGTATTTTATATAGTTGTAAAGATTTAGTACAAAATCTTTTATGTGAGGTAAGTTAGTATTTCCAGTGTGATAGTTTCAAATGTGTCAGAATATTTACATGAGAATATTTTAAATACAGAAGAAATATATTTAGTGTCTTCTATGTACTTAGATCTGGCCTAAATGTTTAAATCTATATAGATAATTTAATAAACAGATAGGTCATTACATTGTTTTCTGTATTTAAAATATTCTCGTGTAAATATTCTGACATATTTGAAACTGCCACATTGGAAATGCAAAGCTAATTCACACAAAAGATTCTGTACTAAATCTTTAGGACTACATAAAATACTAATTTTTGTTTTTAACCCCTCCACATGACTTTGAGGAGCTCTGGTAGCATAGTGCCTAAGGCACTTGACTGCTAACCAGAAGGTTGGTTGTTCAAACCCACCAGCCACTCCTCAGAAGGAAGATGGGCAATCTATTTCTGTAGTGATACTGCCTCAGAAACCTAAGGAGGGGTCGCTATGAGCCGTGTCCAACTCAATGGCACATAACAACAACAACAACCACATGACTTTGGTGGTGTAGTTAGTAAGGCATTTGGCTGCTAACCAAGAGGTTGGCTATTCAGACCCACCAGCTACTCTGTAGAAGGACAATGAAGCAATCTACTTCTGTAAAGATTGACATCTTTGGGAACCTAGTGGGGGTTGCTATGAGTCAGAATTGACTGTAGGTTTGGTTTTGGTTTTGGTTTTGGTTTACATGACTTTTAGCAATTGCAAAAATAATATTGTTCTCAGAGTTCTAAAGGACCTCCTTTTGTCCAAAGTTCGGTTGTAATATTTGTCTTCATTTTTCTATAACTACATTTTTAACTTTACTTTATAACATTCTTAGTATATCTAGGAATTTTTAGGTTCTAATTTTCTTCTATTTCTATGATCACTGAGCAAGAATATTTCATTTGGTTGTCAACAAACACTTTGTTTTATGGGCCTGGTATTTATTTCTTATTTTCCTTATCATTCCTGAAAGATATTTTCAAGGATTCTCATTTATACCAAAACCAAACTCACTGCCCTCTAGTCGATTCTGACTTATCATGACCCACATTGGGTTTCCAAAACGGTAAATCTTTATGGAACTAGATTGCCCCATCTTCCTTCCACAGAGCAGCTGGTGAGTTTGAACCACCAACCTTCTGTTTAGCAGTCAAATGCTCTAGGCATCATGCCACCAAAGCTCCTCATACCAGTGATATTTACCACGGATGCTTGCAAATCTAGTTCACGTCTCTCCAGACAGCAGTGGTTCATTATGGTAGGCACAGAAATAAAACTGGCATTAAAAAAAGAGGTGCACTGAAGCTGTGAATCCATTTGATGATTTCTTTACCTGAAGGTGTTAGGTTTATTTGTTTGATTTTGTTCTGTAATAACTGTTACTTTAAGAAATATGAATAAGAAATACGATAAGCAATAATTTTCAAGGTACTCAAAATATATTAACACTAGTATGCTATACAATTTAAAACATTGATTGCAGAGAACAACTGGAAATTTTAAATATTAACTAATCCATTTTTTATTCTTATAATTGTCTTTTTTCATCTCATTCATGATTTAAATTACAAGAGACTGAAGTTTATTGAGCAAGAATGGGAAGTCAAAGTGACAAAATAACAAAGATGGCAAATGAGCTTTGGACAGATTTTACACAATCACAACAGAAAATACCTATGCTTTAAATCAAAAAGAGATCATGTTATTGGAAACGTGAAAGAGGTTGTTGAAGAATAAAAAGTGATGACTTCCACAGCTTTATGTCAGGAATGAAAGCATTGAGAGAAATTCTTGATGCAACAGACAGAGACTTCAGGCAAGGTGAAGAGGAATATTTTAGTAAAAGAGAGAGAAGAGTGACAACTCACCTGAGTAGAGAAGATATAAGCTCACTTCCCAACATCCAGATGAAAAACCAAATCCAAACTCACTGCCATTGAGTGGATCTGACTCATAATGACCCCTCTTTGGGATTCCAAGGTGGTATCTCTACAGAAGTAGATGGCCCAATCTTCCTTCTGAGGAATGGCTGACGGGTTTGAACTGGTAGCCTTCTGGTTAGCAGTCAGATGTCTTAGGCACGGCGCCACCAGAGCTCCCAAGCATCCAGCTGAGGAAGACTGCAATTTTTGCTGGAAGATGAGTATTGTCTGGGAGAATCTTGGAATAGCATAGTAGCACATGGAATAGGCTTGACTAATTCTTTGCGAGGAGCTCTGGTGGTTTAGTGCCTGAGACATTGGACCACCAACCAGAAGGCTGGTGGTTCAAACTTACCAGCCACTTCTCTCCAGGAAGATTGGGCAATCTATTTCCATAGAGATACAGCCTCAGAAACCCAAGAGGGGTCACTATAAGTCAGATCAAACTCAACAGCAGTGAGGTGTTTTTTTTTTTTTCTTTCTTTTTTGAGTCATTTGTGTCCTTATTGTACATAGGAAGGCAGTCAATGTTCATCAAACCGATAAACAATGGCAGAGATAGTGTTGCTAGAACCATATAGATTGTGATTTGCCTATACAAGATGTAGACTAAGTAGAAACATTAAATAAGTGTGAGACATTTCCAAAAACATAAGTAGATGCTAATATAACACAAGAATGACCAGTTGAAGCTAAGTCTCAGAGGATTGGAGTAGGATACAGAGAACAAACCCAGCAAAAGTCATCCCTTCCACCAAGAGATGCAATTAAGCTGACGAAAGGGTTTCTCAGTACCAACTTTAATTTAAACACTTTTCCAGATAGTACCCAATCACTAAAGTTATTACATTCAAACTCTGAGTTTATTAAGTTCAAATTTTGCACGTGTTGTGTTTAACTTGAATTGGCAAGAATTTGTTTCTATCATGGATACAAATAAATTAAAATAACAACAACAAAAAGAATATTCTAATTTTAGTCGAAGCAACTTTGTAGTTATGAAATGCATACTTTGTATAATTACTAGTGAACATAGCTTTCTGATGCCAATACCCTCTCACTTCCACTCTATAGCATAATACTGAGTTTTACTGTCTGGAATCAAAATTTCCAGGTTTTGTATGCATTTCAAGTTATAGAACTTCATGGCCAGAAAAATGTTTTGTTCCTCCTTCAAATAGATTGATGGGACTTTATAATTCCTTGTTGTTATTATTAAGGATTTTCACTACTAATACTCAACATAATGTTACCAAAACCAAACTCACTGCCATCAAGTTGTTTCCAAGACATAGCGACCCCTCTTTGGGTTTCTGAGGCATTATCTCTATGTAAGTAGATTGCCCAATCTTCCTGCTGAGGAGTGGCAGGTGGGTTTGAACCGCAAGCCTTCTGGTTAGCAGTCAAGCACCTTAGGTGCTATACCACCAGAGCTCCTATTTTTTTAATCTCCCTACCTAGCACAGCGGTTCTTATTTCACATTACCTCTTCCATCCAAAACCAAAACCAAACTCACTACTGTTGAGTCAGATCCGACTCATAGAGACCCCTCCTTGGGTTTCTGACACAGTATCACTACGGAAGTAGATTGCCCCATCGTCCTTCAGAGGAGTGGCTGGTAGATTTGAACTGCCAGCCTTCTGGTTAGCAGTCGAATGCCTTAGGCACTATGCTACCAGAACCTCTTATATAGGTTTATGCATTTCACACCACTACAAAGATATTGTTTACCTTTTGCATTCTATTATTTGAACTTTACATTGCATCATAGACATTTTCCATGTCTCTACATAATATTAAAAATTATAAAAACATACATAATATTGATGAACCATAATTTCTTAAATCACTTACCTAAAGGGAGTGCCTCTATAGACAGCCTTTAATACTTTATTTTATAGATTAATTTGAAATTTAAATATGTACAAATACATAAATCCCCTTCCTTTGAGTTAAATTATGAGTTATGTTAAATTATGAGGATATATTTTCAGGTCAAAATATTTGACTGTCATTACAACTCTTAATGAAATTTTACCAAAAAGGACTGGAATAAATTGCAAGGACATTAGCATTAAGAAACCATAGTTCTTCAGTTCAAAGTTTTTCTTTCCACCACCACTTTTTAGCATGCCATATTTGAGATCCTTTATATGCTAGTTGCTAAAATAAACTGTTTAGCACTCAGGCAGTAGAGTAATATATGTAGTAGATATCATTGTCTATGATATACCAACTTTGCTATATGTGGAATATTTCTTTCTGATTGTCACCTCAGTTGCATTATTTGCATTATTTGGAACTACTACACATCTTTGAATCAAATTTAAATATAGGTTTCTATATACTTACCAAAATGTCAAAAGTCTTTAGTATTAAAATCTGATGCTCCATTGAAAGAAAAGAAGGTAGCATGTACTGGACAATAATCTAGCTCATTGGTGAAAAGGAAAGTGAAATTAAAGGCAGTAGGTATCGCCCTCATAGCTTAGGAAGTGCCCTAGACTTTTCAAAGCTAGTAGATGTTGGTAAGTCTAGCGAGTTACCTGTCATTAATTAATCTGTAAAAAGCTTCACGTTGACTTAAAAAAAAAAAATCACTTTTAGTTAAACACTTCAAGGAAAAAATAAATGCAATCTTCCAGTTAAGAAGGCAGTCAAAGACTGGTAACTATCTTTGTTGCTGTTAGTCATCATTTGATAGAAAATACACTGACAAATCTAAAGGGGCCAATAGTACAAGCAAAGTACATAAAGCAAAATAGTTCTTTGATGTTTGGAAAACCATGGTAATTCAGAAAAACTTATTCTGAGTGTGAAGAAGAGTAGACTCAAGCTATGTGATAAGAAAGGATGAAAAAGTGTGTAAGTAATTAAATGGATACATGTATGCTGTTATTACTTAACACGAAATAGAAGTCAAGTACATTCACCATGTTACTGATTCCCTTTCCTAAAAGTTGTTATTAAAACAATGTTGCTGTTGCTAGTTGCTGAGGATTTGGCTCTGACTCATGGTGGCCTTACTTATAAACTTATAATCAAAGAAACATTGCCTGGTCTTAGGCCATCTTCATGATCTTTAGTATGTTTGAGTCCATTATTGTGGTTATTTGTGTCATTGCATCTTCTCTCATTTACATTGACTGCAACATGTGGTATCCTTTTCTAGAGAGTTTTCTTTCTGAATGACAATTCCAAAGTAAGCATGGTGAAGTCTTGCCATCCTTGCTCCTAAGGAAAACTACCACGTTGATGTATCTTAAAATACATGCCACCTTTTATTTAGGATTATAAGGTTATTTATTTCAGCCCATCAAAATGTTCCCTTAGCTAGTTTGTGTTCTGTGGGATAATCATAGGACAGGTCTATAATACTTAGATTTTTAATGTCAGCTATTATTTTCATTAGCAGTATACCTGGTAAACCATGAATAGCATTTATCTATAAAATTGATATGAAAATATTCATATATATATATATATATATATATATTATAGTGTTAATAATAAATGAAAATGTATATTCTGGTATTCAGTGCTTATCTTCCTCCTCTTCTCAATATTCCTACAAATTTAGTATTTTTCAGTGGAGCTTATTTTAGTACAGAAAAAGTTTCATAATTCAAAAGGCAAAAACATGACAGGTTTTTTTTTTTCCTTTACATTTCAGAGTCTGCTGAAGATTTCCATTTAAAATAGCTAATTTTATTCCATTAATAAAATTTTTAGTATAATTTTTTCCTCATGATACCTTTTCAACAGTAGTCTCCTAATTATCCTCTGTGGTAAAAATAGCAAGTTACTTCTTTTATTAAAACAGTGCAGTGTAGAGGATTTTTAGGTTTGTAACTACCTCCTAAGTCAAATGAAGAGAACATGTCTCCTAGGGAAAAAAAAAAAAAGTTAAAAAGGAAATTCAAAAATAAAAATAAATAAATTATGAAAATTGTTGAACACATGGCTTTTATGTTAACATACTTATGGGCATATCTGGGACTGTCAACTATAGGTATAGTTTGGATCTCATAGTCTTCAAAGGTTTGGTGGTAATACTTTAAATAGTGAACTGAAATTTCATTTCTTTTATATATGTACAAACATTGTATCAAGAGTTCCATGTTTATGTTTTATATAGCTCACTCAGATACAATATTGGAGACTGTCAAAAATGAAATGGAACACGTAACGATTGAGATCCTAGGCATTGGTGAGCTGAAATGGATCCAATGATACAATGTTTGCCATTTTGAATCAGACAACCATATGAACAACTATGCTGGGAATGAAAAATTGAAGATGAATGGTGTGGCATTCATCGTCACAAAGAATGTTTCAAGATCTGTCCTAAAGTACAATGCTGTTGGTGATAGGATAATATCCATATGCCTGCAAAGAAGGCCAGTTAATACTTCTATTATTCAAATTTACACACCAACCATCAAAGCCAAAGATGAGGAAATTGAAGATTTTTATCAACTTCTGCACTCTGAAATTGACCAAACATGCAATCAAGGTGTGCTGATTATCACTGGTGATTGGAATGCAAAAGTTGGAAAGAAAGAAGAATCACTAATAGTTGGAAAAGTTAGACTTGGTGATAGAAATAATGCTGGAGATCTCATGATATAATTTTGCAAGATGAATGGCTTATTGATTACAAATAACTTTTTTCAAGAACACTAATGGGGGCTATACACATTGACTTCACAAGATGAATACACAAGAATTAGATCAAATACCTCTGTGGAAAGAGGTGATGAAGAAGTTCCATATCTTCAGCCAGAACAAGACCAAGAGCTCACTGTGTACAAGTTCAAGTTCAAGTTGAAGACAATTATAACAGCAAGTCCACAAGAACCAAAATATGAACTTGAATATATCCCTTCTGAATTTACAGACCATCTAAAAAATATATTTGATGGATTGAAAACCCGTGACCAAAAACCAGAGGAATTATGGGATGACATCAGGAACATCATCCATGAAGAAAGCAAAATGTCATTAAAAAGACAGGAAAGGGACCTTCTAAAAATTAAATTTTTATGTGCTTCCAAAGACTTGTCCAAAAGAGTCAAAGAGAACCTATAGATTGGGAAAAAAAATATTTGGTAATGACATATCTGACAAGGGACTTATCTCTAGAATTTATAGAAAACTTCAATACCTCAATAACAAAAAGACAAACAATTCAATTGCAAAATGGGCAGA
The DNA here is from genome assembly GCF_000298275.1 of Orycteropus afer afer. Classification (NCBI taxonomy): domain Eukaryota; kingdom Metazoa; phylum Chordata; class Mammalia; order Tubulidentata; family Orycteropodidae; genus Orycteropus; species Orycteropus afer. The sequence continues at coordinate 2,432,416 of NW_006921698.1, read as the reverse complement.
AGACATGAATAGACACTTCACCAAGGAGGCTATTCAAGTGGCCAACAAACATATGAAGAAATACTCAAGATCATTAGCTATTAGAGAGATGCAAATCAAAACAACAATGAGATATCATCTTGCTCCAGCACTAGTGGAAAAGTTCAACAAGACAGAAAATAACAAATGCTGGCAAGGATGTGGAGAGATTGGGACTCTCATACACTGCTGGTGGGACTGTAAAATGGTACAACCATTGTGGAAAGCAGTATGGCAATTCCTTCAAAAG
>NW_006921698.1:2429481-2430609 GCF_000298275.1 Orycteropus afer afer | reverse complement strand
AAAAAAAAAAAAAAGGACAGAAAAGGAAGAAAAAAAAAATGGATGTCAGAAGAGGGTCTGAAACTTGCGCTCGAATGGAGAGTAGCTAAAGTAAATGAAATAAATGACAAAATAAAAGAGCTGAACAGAAGATTTCAAAGAGCAGCTCAAAAAGACAGTCAATTATATAATGAAAAGTGCAAAGATCTGGAGTTAGAAAACAAAAAGGGAAGAACACACTGGACATTTCTCAAGGTGAAAGAACTGAAGAAAATATTTAAGCCTTGAGTTGATATGTTGAAAGATTCTATGGGCAAAATATTGACCAATGCAGGAAACATCAAAAGAGGATTGAAGGAATACAAAGAATCATTGTACCAAGAAGAATTGGTCACTGTACATCCATTTCAGGAGGTGGCATATGATCAAGAACCAATGGTATTGAAGGAAGATGTCAAACCTGCACTGAAGGCAGTGGTAAAAAACAAGGCTCCAGGAATTGATGGCATACCCATTGAAATGTTTCAACAAATGGATACCGTGCTGGAAGCACTCACTGGACTATGTCAGGAGATTAAGAAGACAGCTACCTGGACACCTGACTGGAAAAGATCCATATTTGTGCCCATTCCAAGGAAAGGTGATCCCACAGAATGTGGAAATTATCAAACAATATGATTAATGTTACACACAGGTAAAATCTTACTGAAGATAATTCAAGAATGGTTGCAGCAGTATATTGACAGAGAACTTCTAGAAATGCAAGATGGATTCAGAAGAGGATGTGAAGTGAGGGATATCATTGCTGATGTCAGATGGATCTTGGCTGAAAGCAAAGAATACCAGAAAGATGTTTACTTGTGTTTTATTGACTATGCAAAAGCATTCAATTGTGGGGATCATGACAAATTGTGAATAACATTGAGAAGAATGGGAATTCCAGAACACTTAATTATACTCATGAGGAACCTGTACATAGTCCATGAGGCTGCCATTCAGACAGAACAAGGAGACACTGTGTGGTTTAAAATCAAGAAGGAAGTGTGTCAAGGTTGTATCCTTTCACCATACTTATTCAATCTGTATGCTGAGCAAATAATCTGAGAAGCTGGACTATATGAAGAAGAATGTGGCATCAGAATTGGAGGA
>NW_006921698.1:2422751-2429086 GCF_000298275.1 Orycteropus afer afer | reverse complement strand
TAGATTGCCCCATCTTCCTTCCGAGGAGTGACTGGTGGGTTTGAACTGCCAGCCTTCTGGTTAGCAGTCAAGTGCCTTAGCCACTATGCTACCCGAGCTCCCAAAAGATGTGTAGCACTGGGCAAATCAGCTGCAAAAGACCTCTTTCAAGTGCTGAAGAGCAAAGATGTCTCCTTGAGGACTAAGGTGTGCCTGATACAAGCCATGGTATTTTCAATCGCCTCATATACTTGTGAGAGCTGGACAATGAATAAGGAAGACCGAAAAAGAGTCAATGCTTTTGAGCTATGGTACTGGTGAAGAATGCTGTACTATGGACTGCTAAAAGAATGAACAAATCTGTCCTGGAAGAAGTGCAGCTGGAATGGTCCTTGGAAGCAAGAATGGCCAGACTTTGTCTCACCTACTTTGGTCATGTTCAAGAAAGGACCATTCCCTGGAAAAGGATATCATGCTTGGTAAAGTGGAGGATCAGTGAAAGAGGGGAAGGCTCTCAAGAAAATGGATTGACGTAGTGACTACAATGATGGGTTCAGGTATAGCAAGGATTGTGGAGCTGGCACAGGACTGTGCAGTGTTTCATTTTGCTGTACATGGGGTCACTATGAGTCAGAGATGACTTGATGGCACCTAACAAGAACAACAAGATACAATATGAAGTATTTAAATACCTATTTCTCCAGCTGCTGAAGTATATACTTTCATTATACCTTTAAATTAAAGACTTGGAATCAAAGATATTGCTTTTTTAATACACATATGAAGTTGTATACTCAGGAGTCTGCAGTAAGTAACAACATCAGTGTACCTACCAATTAAGATAATTGAAGTAGACTTCTCATTATGAAAATAAATTATCTATAGTATACAGTAAGGATGTACTAAAGATATTGAATGGTATGAAATGTATGTTAGCATCCAGCAAAAAAACACTTTGATTAAACTTCTGTATCTTTAAAACAAGAAAATGTTTATACCGAAGAGATTTTTTGTGGGTTTAAACTAATTTTATTTAGCTTATAAGTGAAATAAATGCTTTACTTTGAGTTTATACCTATAATTTCAAAAATCTAAAATCTAAAGACAATAATACAAATTGTAATTTGCAGGAATTGATTATATAGACATTTAACTGCTAACCAGAAGGCTGGTGGTTCAAACCCACAGCTACTCTTTGGAATGAAGATTGGGCAATCTACTTTCATAGTGAAACCACCTTGGAAACCCAAGCAGGGGTCGATATGAGTCAGATCTGACTTGATGGAAGTTATTTTTTTAATAGAATTTTTAGAGTCCAGAAATTATAGAAATTTTGTAGTATCTAAAGCCACTGCCATAGAGTCATTTCCAACTCATAAGAGACCCTATAGAATATAGTAAAATTTTCCACATTGGGTATCTTTTTCTTCTAACTTTTTTTTTTTTTAATTTAGATTCATTTTTACAGAGCTGATGCATTTTCCATTGAACAGCTCATACACATTTTGTTTCATGACACTGATTATAATCCCACAATGTAACAACTCTCTTCTCACTTCCTCCCTATGTTTATATTTGCCCTGTGTCTTTTCCTAGGCAGTCCTACCTCCCTAGCATTCTCCCTTTGCAAATGCTGCCCTTCTGTTCTAAGGAATGCATGTCCCAGATGTAATTGTTCAGTTTGTAGGCTTGTCTAATGTTTGGCTAAGGATTAAGCCATGAGAGTGAGTTCAATTCCAGGCATGAAGAGTGACTAGAGTCCATAGTATTGAGAATTTCACCAGTCTCTATCTGACTGGTAAATCTTGTCTTTTTTATGTTTTTGAATTTTATTCCACATTTTTCTCCCACTCTATCCAAGATATCCAATTTTGATCCCTTTCTGAGTGGTTGGCATTGGTAGCTGGGAGTCATCTAATTCTTCTGGTCTCAGGTCATGTAGGCAGAGGTTTTCATGTTCCGTTAGTCCCTTGGACTAATTGTTTCCAGGTTTCTTTGATTTTCTTCATTCTTCTTTGCTCTGAATGAAGAGAGAACAATAGTTGCATTTTAGATGACTGCTCTCAATCTTTTAAGGCCCCAGTTACTATTCACAAAAGTAGGATGCAGAACAATATATGTTGCACCAATTGAGCTTGATGTCCTCCACACACACACTGACTGTGGTCCCAAGTCCTCAGGCCCAGCAAGTCACTCAAGGCTCTTGGTTGTGGATAAGAAGTTATCTTACCTTTGTCCCCTACTATATGTATGGACATTTTTATACCACATACAAATATATATGTAGGAAGTCATTTACCGCACCTATATCTGGTCATAGGTATACTCCCATTCACTTACCCATACCTAATCATCTTGCCTGCCTACCTAAGTATCCCCTATAGATTGTTTATTATTACTGATGATAATGTTGTATTCTGTATGCATTGTGTATTTACCTTTGCTGTATGTTTGTCTGTACCTCTTGTGCACCTCTCCATGTCTTTCTTTTGCTTAATGATATTGTGCTGGTCACACACTTTTGTTATATTTTCTTTCCCTTCACCCAAATCAGTACATGTTTCTTAACTAGGAAGCAATTTTTCCTTCCTTCCCATCCCTGGTAACCAACAAAGAAAATTTCCTTATTTTTTATAATAACAGACCCATACAATATATGTCTTCTGTCTGTGATTGACTTATTTCACTCAGCATAAAGTCCTCAAAGTTCATCCATGTTGTGAGGTGATTTGTGGGTTCTTCATTATTATTTAATGTTGCATAGTAGTCGATTATGTATATGTACCGTAGTTTGGTTATGCATTCATCCATTGATAAGGACATAGGCTGTTTCCATTCTTTTTCTTATTGTGAATAGAGCTGTGATAAACATCAAAACCAAACCAAATTCACTGCCATCGAGTAGGATCCGACTCATAGCAACCCCTCCTTGAGTTTCCAAGGTGGTATCACTACAGAAGTAGATTGCCCAATCTTCCTTCTGATGAGTGGCTGGTGGGTTTGAACCACCAGCCTTCTAGTTTGCAGTCAAATGGCTTAGGCAGTATGTCATCAGAGCTCTTGTGATGAACTTGAGTAGGCTTAAATCTATTTGTATCCTGAATCTCACCTCATTAGGATATATTCCTACTTGTGGGAATGCCGGATAAAATGGTATTTCTATTTCCAAATTTTAAGGAAGTTCCATACTGTTTTCCACACTGATTGTACCATTTTACTATGCCACTACTAGTGCTTGAGAGTTCTAATATCTCCACACGCTCACCAGCATTTTCTGCTTTCTGTCTTGCTGAACTTTGCTATTATTGATGGAATGAAATGATATATCATTGTTGTTTTGATTTGGATTTCTCTAATGGCTTATAAAGGAGCGCGTATGCATGTGAGAGCTGGACAGTTTAAGGCATTTGGCTGCTAACCAAAAGGTCAGTTGTTCAAACCCACCAGCAGCTCCATGGAAGAAAGGTGAGGCAGTCTGCTTCTGTTAAGATTTGCAGCCTTGGAAAACCAATGGGGTGTCACTATTATTCAGAATCAACTTGATGGCAGTGAGTCTGGTTTAATAGCTAATAATTGTGAGATTTGATGGAGAGGAACTCAGGCGCACCCAAAGCAGCAGGGCAGGAGAGTGGGAGAAAGGGGATAAAAAAGCCAGGAACCCTGAAAGAGATGCAGTCAGCTGCAGGGATCCAGATGAGGAGAGGAACTCAGGCACACCCAAAGCAGCAGTGCTGTGGGAGAGCAAGAAAAAGGGGATTAAAAGCCTGGAACCCTGACAGAGGAGCAGTCAGTTGCAGGGATCCAGGTGAAGAGAGGAACTCAGGCACGCTCAAAGCAGCAGGGCAGGAGAACAGGAAAAAGGGGATTAAAAGGCCGAGGAATCTGGACAGAGGAGGAGTCAGCCTCAGGGATCCAGGTAAGGGTGGTACGAGAGGTTTCCAACAGGGAGACAAACTTGGCTGTTGGTTTGTCTTACCATGGTGACATGTTGATGTGAGTTTTGAGGCTGGGCCACTGGTGTTTCTAACCCAGCGGGATGCACATGGTGCACAGGTATCAGCCCAGCTTACAGACTGAAACAGACTAGGAAGAAGGAAGAGGCCGTCTACTTCTCAAATAATTGGCCAGGGAAAACCTTGTGAATAGCAAAGAAACACTGTTTGATACATTACCGCACAACTTTATGAATAGTCTGGTTAGGTTAGAAGTCTCTCAAAATAGGGCTGGGAGAGTGCTGCATCATCTGAGTAAACCCAGCCTTACTCCTATGGATAAGGTAAAGCTTTAGAGAACGCCATTTGCTGGTGTGGCACCACTCAAATTGAAGCTGCAGACATCCATTAATCGTCGGAACATGGAATGTGCGAAGTATGAATCTAGGAAAATTGGAAGTTGTCAAAAATGAAATGGAATGCATAAAGATTGATATCCTAAGCATTAGTGAGCTGAAATGGTTTTGGCCACTTTGAGTCAGACAAACATGTGATCTACTATGCCGGGAATGACAGTTTGAAGAGGAGTGGTGTTGCATTCATCATCACAAAGGATGTTTCAAGATCTGTCCTGAAGTACAATGCTGTCAGTGATAGGATAATATCCCTATGCCTATAAGGAAGATCCGTTAATACGACTATTATTCAAATTTATGAACGAACCACCAAAGGAAATTGAAGAATTTTATCAACTTCTGCAGTCTGAATTGATCGAACATGAAATCAGGATGTGTTAATTATCACTGGTGACGGGAATGCAAAAGTTGGAAACAAAGAACCACTGGTAATTGGAAAATTTGGCCTTATTTGACAGAAATAATGCTGGAACTCGCATGGTAGAATATTGCAAGACCAACGACTTGTTCATTGCAAACACCTTTTTTTTTTTTTTTTTGTCTCTGTTTCTTGCCTTATTGCCCTGTCTAGGACTTCCAGTACAAAGTTGAATAGAAATGGTGATAGAGGGCATCTTGCCTGATACCTGCTTGCAAGGTGAATACTTTGAGTCACTCTCCATTGAGAATAATGCTGCCTATTGGTTTTGCTTATATTTCCTTTACTATGCTGAGGAATTTCCTTTCTACTACTATTTCAATGAGAGTTTTTACCAGTAGTATGTGCTGGATTTTATCAAATGCCTTTCCTGCATCAATTGATATGATTATATGGTTCTTTTCCTCTGTTTATTTAAGTTATGGATTATGTTGATTGCTCTCTTATGTTGAACCATCCTTGCAATACCTGCCATGAATCCCACTGGTCGTGATATATTATTTTTTTGGCTTCTATCGGCTAGAGTGTTGTTGAAGATTTTTGCATCTACACTTAGAGGGATATTCTTCTCTAGTTTTCCTTTATTGTGTTTTTTTTTTGCCTAGTTCTGGAATCAGGGTTATACTTTCTTCATAGAATGAATTTGAGAGTGTACCATCCTTTTCTATGTTCTGCAACAGCTTGAATAGGATACATATTCGCTCTTCTTTGAATGTTTGATGGAATTCCCCAGTGAAGCTGTCTAGTCCAGGATATTTTGTGAGTGGGGAGTTGTTTTTTTGATTTCTTCTTTTGTTATAGGTCTGTTCAAGTTTTCTACCTCAGTTTGTGTTAGTAGGATATGTGTTTCTAGAAATTTGTTCATTTCTTCTAGGTTCTCCAGTTTGTTGGAGTACAGTTCTTCAAAATATTCCATTATTATCCTTTTTATTTTGATTGGCTCTGTTGTGACATCACCCATTTCACTTCCTATTCATGTTATTTGCATCTTCTCTTTCTTATCCTTAGTTAAATTTGTCAATAGTTTGTCAATTTTGTTAATATTTTTGAAGAAAATCTGGTCATAGTTTTCTGTTTTCTGCTTTGTTTATTTCTTTTTTGATCTTTATTATTTCCTTTCTTCTGGAGAATGTAAACTTCATTTATTGCTCTTTTTCTGATTGCTGTTATTGCATTGAGGTGTTGATTTTGATCCTATTTTTCTGTGTATGTGTGTGTGTGTGTGTGTTTGTGTTTGAATTTATTGCTATAAATTGATCTCTAGTACTGTTTTCCAGTGTCCCAAATGTTTTATTATATTGTGTTTTCATTCTTGTTGGTTTCTGAGGAATTTTTTTTTTATTTCACATTTTATTTCTTCTGTTATCCAGTAATTCTTTTTTTTTTTTTTTTTTTATTGTGATTTGGGTGAAGATTTATAGGCAAATTCATTCTCGATACAACAGTTCGCATATACTTTGTCTCATGTCATTGGCCACAGTTTACCACAATGCAACAGCTCCCCTCCAACTTCCTCCCCATAGTACCATTTCCCAGTGTCCATCCCTCCATACTCTCCTGCCCCCTGAGCTGTCTCCCTGTGCATAAGCT
>NW_006921698.1:2394816-2421396 GCF_000298275.1 Orycteropus afer afer | reverse complement strand
ATCTCATTGTTGTTTTGATTTGCATCTCTCTAATAGCTAATGATCGTGAGCATTTCTTCATATGTTTGTTGGCCGCTTGAATATCCTCTTTGGAGAAGTGTCTATTCATACCCAGTAATTCTTGAGGACTGTTTTATTCAGTTTCCATGTATTTCATTTTTCCCCTCCTCTATTTATTATTAATTCCTAATAGCATTGTGATCTAAGAAAATGTTTAGTCGTCTTTTGATGTTTTTAAATGTATTGAGACTTGTTTTGTGGCCTAATGTATGGTCCATTCTGGAAAAGTATCTATATGCACTGAAAAAGAATATGTGTTATGTTTTTGTGAGTGGAGTGCTCTATGTATGTCTGTGAGGTTAAGTTGGTTGATTGTGTTGTTGAGATCTGTATCTTTGTTGAGTTTTTTCCTAGTTGTTCTGTCCTTCATCAAAACTAGTGTATTAAAGTCTCCTACTATTTTAAAATTGTCTATTTCTCCTTTCAATTCAGTTAATCTTGTCTTACGTATTTTGGAGCTGTTTCATTGGGTTCATAGATTTTATTGTGGTTATGTCCTCTTGGTCATTTGACCCTATTATTATCATTCAATGCCTTTCTTGGTTCCTTATGCTGGTTTTCACCATGAAAGCTATTTTATCAGAAATTAATATTGCATATCCTGCTCTTTTGTGTTACCATTAGATTTACATATTTTTGAACCATTGATTTTTAATTTATTTTTTATCTTTGTGTCAAAGGTGAATCTCTTGTAGGCAACATATTGATGGATCTTGGTTTCTTATCCAATCTGCCACTCTTTCTCTTGAATTAGAGTTCATTTTGTTATTGTTTTTTTCTTTGTTATTGATTTTGGGTTTACTAAGTCCTTGTGATTTTCTTCTTTCTTATTTTGATGAATAGGCTTATAAATTTTCTTTGTGGTGGTCCTGAAGTAAATTTTTATTGTCTTAAGTTTGGAACAAGGACATCTAGTGGTGTAGTGCATAAAGCATTTGGCTGCCAACCAGAAAGTCAGTGGTTCAGACCCACCAGCTGTTCCACAGGAGGAAGATGAGGTAATCTATTTCCATAAAGTTTTACAGCCTTGTATGCCCAATGGGGGTCTTCTTGAATTAGAATTGACTCAGTGGCAGTAGGTTTGGTTTTGGCTTAAGTTTGGAGCAGTCTGTATGTTGATATCTTCCTGACTTTCTCTCCATATGGAAGTTCTGTAATTGTACCACTTATTTCTTCTTTTTGCTATGTAGTTCTTGTCATATACAGATTGATTCTTCTGCTTTTCTAGTTTCCATTTTGTAAGCTTATTTTAGTTTTGAGAATTATTTTTCTGGGTTGGCTTCTGGTTGGTGTTATAATGTGTTTTAATGGTAGGTTGTTGTCTTCTCTTGTTGGTTTCCTGTCGGAAGGATTCTCTTTAACATTTCTTATAAGCTTGGGAGCTCTGGTGACATAGTGCCTAAGGCATTTGACTGCTAACCAGAATGCTGGGAGTTCAAACCCAATAACCACTCTTCAGAAGGAAGATTGGGCAATCTACTTCTGTAGAGATTCTGCCTCAGAAACCCAAGAAGAGGTCCCTATGAGTTGAATTGACAAGATTGCAGTGAGTTTGGTTTATAACCTTGGTTTTGTTTTTACAAATTCCCTTAATTTCTGTTTGCCTGGGAATGTTTTAAATTCACCATTATACTTGAGGGACAGATTTGCTGGATATGTATAATTCTTGGTTGGCATTTTTTTTTTTTTTAATTTCAAGGTTTTGTATATATTTGCCTCCTTGAACACATTGTTTCAGCAGAGAAAACAGAGTTTAGTCTTATTGGTTGCCCTTTGTAGGTAACATTTCATTTTTTCTGAGTTGCTCTCAAGAGTCTTGCTTTGTCTTTGATTTTGGAAAGTTTGATTTTGAAGTTTCTTTGTGATTTTCTCTTGGAGACTATCTTGTATGGGGTTCATTGAACTTATTGGATACATATTTTTCATCTTTCAGAATATGTAGAAGCTTTCTCTTAGCAGGTGTTGGACAATTTTCTCTGTTTTGTTTTGTTTTATTTTTTCCTTCTCTTATTCTGGAATTCCAGTCACATATAGGTTATTTCTCTTGATATCATCCCATGTAACTCAGGTTTTCTTCAATCTTTTTTTTTTTTTTTCCCTGATTTTTCCTCATGCAAGCTGGTGTCAAGGGTGGTCTTCAAACTAGCTAATACATTCCTCAGCCAGTTTAATTCTACTCTTTTGTCCTTCCAATGTGTTAACTATCTCCATAATTTTAGTGTTAATCTTCTAGATTTCTAATTGCTGTTCTTGTATGATTCTAATTGTTCATTCATTTTGTTGTTTTGCTCTTGTATTGCTTTTCTGAGTTCTTCAAGGGTAGAATCTGTCTTCTTTTGCTTTTGTTTATGGTAAACTTGAGTTCTTGGAATGTTCTCTCTCTCTCTCTCTCTCTCTCTCTCTCTCTCTCTCTATATATATATATATATATACACACAAATATCTTTTGACCTCTTCTTCAGATAGTTGTATTACCTGTACTTGCTCAGAAAAGTTTCTTAGTTCTTTATTTTGGTCATTTGCTTCCACTATGTTATTCTGCTTTGTTTTTTTCTGTTTCTTTGTTTGAATTGAAGTTTTTTGTTGTCTCTGAGACATTTTGAAGTTGTTTTATTTGTTGGTTATGTGTTGGTTTGTTTTGCCATTTTTGTTTATTTGTTTTGCTTTGTTTCAGTATATCTGGATGGGTGGGGCAGATGTGCCTCTCTGGTTGTTAGCTTGGCAGCACTCCTCAGCTATCTCTGAATTGGTGGACTAGCTGGTAGGAATGTGGGTGTGGGTCTCTGTTTGTTATGAAGAGGAGCTGCAGTTGATGACCAGGTGTTGTCCACTATCTTTCATTGATCCAGTGATGCAGGAGCTGCTGGTGGTGTTTGTCTGTTTGGTGAGATGGTCAGTGCAGTACATATGCCAGTCTAGTGGAGAGATAATGTCCTCCCTCTGTTGGATGGGTCAGGAAAGAAAAAAAAAATAGACAAGGAGAACAAGAAAGAGAAGATATCTTGGTAATAATAAAAGAAGAAGAAGAGGGGGAAAATGAACAGGTAAAAAGGAAGAAAAAATAAGAAAAAGAAGAAAAGTGAAAAAATTAGGAAGCTGAGGAGGAAGAACTTTTTCTAGTTATGGCAGCCTTGGAAGTAGGCAGTTGTGGTGCAAACCACTGATCCATGAGGGCTTATGCTTGAAGATGTGAAAACAACCTGATACAATGGGTACTTTGAAGGGATAAGGCTGCAGGTGTGTATGTCTTGTGTTCAGTGTGAGAAAGATCAACCAGTGACACAAGCACAGGAAGGGAGAGGCACAGCTCCCAGTTCTGTCTGTTTGGAGTAAAGAGTATAGCTCACCAGTAGCAATTCACTGGCATGGGTTTGGCACCTTCTGGGAACATGCAGCCATTTATCTAGCTCCTGCCCAGACTCTAGTGAAAGGCTACCCTGAGACTAGCTTCTCCAACTGTCCCAACAAAGGCCTTTGTCCTAGCAGAAGTTGGAAGTGCCTGGCATGAGTGGGCGCCTCTGAGAGAGGAAGTTGCAGAGGTGTGCCTCTAGCATTTGTTGTGAAAAAAAAGTCTGTCAGTGCCTCAGGCACCGGACGAGCCAGCTTGAGACCCTGGTTCTGTCTGCTAGAGACAAGTTATTGGGAGTGGCTGGATTGTCCTGGAGGTGACCAGGGATCTGGGAGAGTGAGGGCAGGGTTTCTTTAGACACTGAGTTAGTGAGGGTGGAAAGAATATTTATCCCCAGGTGCAGGAAAGGTGTGTGTTTGTTAGAGTGTAGAGGGTAGTTCTCCTTGTGATTCATGGCATGAGTCTGATACCCTTCTGGGTGTGCACACAATGATTTATCCAGTTCTTGCCAAGGTTCAGTCAAGCAAGAGGTTGTCCTGAGCCTAGCTTCTCTAACCATCCCCAACACAGGTATTTTCCCTTATGTAGGTGCTTAGGCCAAATGACTAGTGTCTACTGTTGTTGTTGTCTGCCGTTGAGTCAGACCCAACTCGTAGCAACCCCTCCTTGGCCTTCTGAGGCAGTATCACTATGGAAGTAGATTGCCCAACCTTCTTTCTGAAGAGTGGCTGGTGGGTTTGAACTGCCAGCCTTGTGGTTAGCAGTCAAGTGCCTTAGACACTATGCTACCAGAGCTCCAGTATCTACTAGTGGTGAGTTATTTTATTCCCTTTTTCTGGCTCTCTCCTCATTGTGTGGCCACCTGTGTCACTATAAATATGACTCACTTCCCTGCATACTCCTCTCCCATCTCCCAAACATCATCTGTTCATCTTGAATTCCTTCCAATATGTCTACACTGTGTTGTTATCACCACGTGGATTCTATGAAGTTGTTTTCTCCTCATCCACATCTGATGTCTCTGTTATTAAAATAGTGACACTTGGGCTGGTCCAGATTATTTTCTTTCCCGAGTCACTGGCCTGGGTCCATCTCCCTTTCCAATGAGCACTCAATCTAATTACCCTTTCATTTGATGCTCAGAATCCTAGGATCATTATTTGCATCTGTCTCTCTGTTTTTCTGGGTCTTTGTTGTCGAAGAATTGGGCAGAGTGTGTTATCTCTGCCTCTCTTAGATGAGCCTCTGGTTTTCAATGAGCCACTTTGGAAAATTCTGGCTCTCATCTTAACTTTTACTCAGATGGAGAAAATGGCAAAGCTTAAACAACACCCTGCAGAAGAAAGATGTGACAGTCTTACTATAGGGTTTCCAAGGTTGTAAATCTTTACTGAAGCAGAGTACCTCATTTTTCTCTGTATGGAAAAAATTATGAAGTAAAACAGCTGAATAGATTTCAAAGGGTGGCTCCGGAAGACAAAGTAAGGTATTATAATGAAATATGAAAAGATTTGGACTTTTTCAAGTTTAAAGAACTGAAGTAAAAATTCAATTCTTTCAATATTGAAGGAGTCTATGGGCAAAATATTGAACAATGCAGGAACTATCAAAACAAGATGAAAGGAATACAAAGAATCACTGTACTAAAAGGAATTGGTTGACATTCAGCTATTTTAGGAAGGAGCATGCGATCAAGAACTGATGGTATTGCAGAAAGAAGTCCAAAGTGCACTGAAGGCATTGTTGAAAACCAATTTACAGGAATTGATGGAATACCAATTAAGATCTTTCAATGAAGAGATACAACAGTGAAAACTCCCTTGTCCTTGCCAAGAAATTTTGAGGACAGCTACTGGACAACCAACTGGAGGAGATCCATATTTGTGCCCATCTCAAAGAAAGGTGATTCAACAGAATGGGAAAATTTATTGAACAATATCATTAATATCACATGCAAGTAAAATTTTGCTGAAGGTATTTCAAATATGGTTGCAGCAGTATATAGACAGAAACTGCCAGAAATTCAAGCCAGGTTCAGAAGATGTAGAATGAGAGATACCATTTTTGATGTCAGATGGATCTTGGCTGAAAGTAGAGAATACCAAAAAGATGTTAACCTGTGTATCATTGATTTTGCAAAAGCATTCAACTAGGTGGATCATAACAAATTATGGATAACATTGCAAAGAATGAGAATTCCAGAGCACTTAATTGTGCTCATGCTGAACCTTTACATAGATCAGGAGGCAGTCATTCAAACAGAAGGGGATACTGCATGGTTAAAAATCAGAAAATGATGTGCTTCAGGGTTGTATCCTCTTACCGTACTTATTCAGTCTGTATGCAAAGGAAATAATCCAAGAACCTCGACTATACAGAGAAGAAACTGGCATCAGGATTGAAGGAAGACTTATTAACAACCTGTGAAATGCAGATGATAAAACCATACTTGCTGAAAGTGAATGTAGCACATTATGATGAATGTCAAAGACTGCAGCCTTCAGCATGGATTACATCTCAACATAAATAAAACAAAAAGCCTCACAACTAGACCAATAAATGAGATCATGATAAATGGAGAAAAGACTGAAATTTTCAAAGATCTAATTTTACTTGAATCCATGATCAATGCCCATGGAAGCAGCAGTCAAGAAATCAAATGACATGGTGCATTGGGCAAATGTGCTGCAAAAGGACTCTTGAAAGTACTTGAAAGATGTCACTTTGAGAACTAAGGTGTACTTTATATAAGTCATAGTATTTTTAGTTGCCTCATCAAAAACCAAAAACCAAACTCACTGCTGTCAAGTCGATTTGAATCTTAGTGACCCCTTCCTTGGGTTTCTAAGGCAGTATATCTATGGAAGTAGATTGTGCAATCTTTCTTCTAAAGAGTGGCTGGTGGGTTTGAACCACCAGCTTCTTGGTCAGCAGTCAGATGTATTAGGCAATATGAATTGTCTCATATGAATGAGACCTGGAGAATGAGTAAAGAAGATCAAAGAATTGATGATGCATTTGTATTATGGTGTTGACAAAAAAAAATATTAAATATACCACAGACTGCCAGAAGAATGTACATACTTGTCTTGGAAGACCAGCCAAAATGCTCTTAGAAGTGAGCATCGTAAGACATTGGCTCATGTACTTTGGACAACTTAGCAGGAGGTATAGTCCTTGAAAAAGGGCATCATACTTGGTAAAGTAGAGGGTCAGTGAAAAAAGAGGAAGAGTGATTAACTGACACAATGGCTGCAACAATGGGCTGAAACATTTCAATGATTGTGCGGATGGTGCAGGACTGGATAATGTTTTGTTCTTTTGTACATATGGTTGCTATGAGTTAGAATTGACTCAATGGCAAGTAACAACATCAACAGTATTATTGCAAAAAATAGTCTCAGTAGTGCAGTAGTTAATTGCTTGCTTGCTAACCAAAAGGTTGTTGGTTTGAATCCACCAGCTACTCTGCTGGAGAAAGATGTGGCAGTCAGCTTCTGTAAAGATTTACAGTCTGGGAAACCCTCTGGAGAAGTTCTACTCTCTCCTATGGGTTTCTGTGAGTTGATATTTTACTTGATGACAATGGGTTTGATTTGGTTTTGAGACAGTATAATCTCTGCTAGATTAAAGTTCTTTCTGTGAAATTAGGTTTAAGTGATTCTTTACTGGTGTGTGTAAATTTAATGATTCTATATGAGCATCATTGAAATAAGTTGAGTTTCCTGCCACACTCCTTGGGGGCCAGTTAAATATCCTATACTTTCAACTGATGATATCATTTTTTAAGTTAAAAACCAGATGCTGTGGTGAGCATTGGAAGTGTAAGAGTCAATATGTTGTTTCTGGCTCATAACGTAGATACACACGTGCATACAAACAGTGCTATAATATAAGTGTGTTATAGCTAAACATAACAGTTCTGGAAAAACAATTTAGGAATTAATAAACTCTGAAGAAAAAAACTGAAAGTGAGGCCAGAAATAGTCATTTGGAATTGTGGAGTTGCCACTCTCTAGCTGTGCAACCTCAGGAGAGTAACATTAGCCTCTGTCTGTCTCAGTTTTCTCATCTCTAACACAGGGCTAAAATAGTTCCTACTTTCCGGGGGTTGTGGTGAATTAAATATAATAATGAGTTAACATACAGCCTGGAACATAGCAAGAACACAATAGGGGTGTGTGTGTGTGTGTGTGTGTGTGTATACACACACACACACACACACAAAGAAAGTTATCTGACCTGAAACTACAGGTTAGAGAGTAATCAATGTAGAAGTGTTCAAAGAAATCACTAGTACCTAACACAGGAGCTCTGATGGTATAGTTCAAACCCACCAGCCACTCCTCTGAAGGAAGATTGGGCAATCTACTTCCATAGAGATACTGCCTGGGAAACTCGAGGAGGGGTCGCTATCAGTCAGAACACACTTGACGGCAGTGAGTTTGTTTTTTTTGGTTTAGTATCTACCACTGGTTGGGAAATGACTATGAAGTGGTCTAGAAATGATTGGGCAGGTTCACTTACTGTCCATTATAAAATACTCAGGATTATTTAACTTGGGGCACCTCAGATGTGAGGAAAATTCGGTGGATGTGCCACGTCTACTTGAATCCTTCCACATCACCCGTGTGGAGCTGGGAGGTTAGGGGACCAGTGCAAAAAGATCAGGCTGTGCTTGGCAACTTATGAATCTGTTGTCCCGGACCTAGTAATCTCAAGCCTACTTGCATTCGTGAAACTGGCAGATCAAATTGTTAACTGGTAATTAGGGTAAATTCTTGCAATCACCACCACCAACAACCCTGGCCAGTT
Source organism: Orycteropus afer afer (assembly GCF_000298275.1). Taxonomy (NCBI): domain Eukaryota; kingdom Metazoa; phylum Chordata; class Mammalia; order Tubulidentata; family Orycteropodidae; genus Orycteropus; species Orycteropus afer. The sequence continues at coordinate 2,413,172 of NW_006921698.1, read as the reverse complement.
TTTGACACATCTAAAAATTACTAAACCTCATTATTTTATTTGCAGTGAGTGTTTGTACATCTGATGATATAAAATAGCCTTATGGTATCAAATTTTGTTTTCTTGTGTTATTATAAGGTTATGTATTTTCTCTTACTATGTAATTAGTCATTTGTGTTTTCTCAGCTGTGAAATGCCTGTTCTTACTTTGACTCATCTTGCTATTGAATTGGTCTTCTTATTGAATTGTGGGAGTTTTTAGTGTTTTCTGCTTAACTGTACATATTTCAAGTATTTTCTCCAAATCTCTGCTTGTTTTAATGGACAATATTGACAGGAAGCATTTTCTAGGTTTAATATTCACTAATTTATCAGTCTTTTTTTGCTTTATGATTTGTGCTTTTTATGTTGTACTGAAGAAAATATTACCTTACTTGAGGTCATAGAGATTAAAAAAAAAAAAACTAAACTAAGGGAGCTCTTGTGGCATAGTGCCTAAGGCATTTGACTGTTAACCAGAAGGCTGGCAGTTAAAATCCACCATTCACTCCTCGAAAGGAAGGTTGGCAATCTACTTCTGTAGTGATACCGCATTGAAAACCCAAGGAGAGTTCGCTATGAATCAGATCCACTATGAGTTTCTTGAAGTCATAGAGATAGTCTACCATATTTTTAAAAATATTTTAAATTTTGCATTTTATATTCAGGTATTTGATTATTGTGAGACTGACTTTATAGTAAAAGATTTAAATTAAGGATCTAATTCATATTTGTTGTATATACATAAGCAATTTAATAGTTTATCTTTTCTTGTGTTATCAGCAATGTTATTTTGTCCTATATGAGGGTTTCATATATGGGCTTTCTTTTCCATTCCATTATTTAATCATTTTCTAGTCCTTAAGTAATAGTGCATATTTAACATTTCCGTTTCCAGAAATATTGACTCTATGATAGATTGTTGTTATTTGCCATCGAGTTGGACCCGACTCATAGATATAAACCAAAAAGTGAAAAAAAAAATAAAAAAACACTGCTATCAAGTCAGTTCTGACTCATAACGACCCACACTGGGTTTCCAAGGCTGTAAATCTTTACAGAAGTAGATTGCTTCATCTTCCTTCCCTGGAGCCCCTGGGGATTTGAACTGCTGACCTTCTGGTTAGAAGCCAAGTACCTTAACCACTACAACACCAGAACTCCTTATGTCATATGTATATTGACTACATAATATATAAGGTGCTCTGATAATATACTGGCTATAGCATTTGACTATTAACTGAAAGGTTAGTAGTTCAAACTCACCAACCGCTCCACAAAAGAAAGATGAGGCAGTTTGCTTCTATAAAGATTTACAGCCTTGGAAACCCAGTGGGGATCACTATGAGTCTGAATTGACTCAGTGGCAGTGAGTTTGTTGTTTTTGGAATATACAATCAGGACTGCTTTCCTAGGTACCCCTGGGTCAGTTCAAACAACCAAGCTTTCAGCCAGTAGTAGAAAGCTAAACCCACTGTAAGCATAATTGTCTTATAAAGTGTCTAGAAAGACACAACTGACTAGATCTTGTACATAATTTCCTTTAAAAATATTTAAAGATTGCCTCAGAAAGTAAGACATTGCCAAATAAAAATCTAAGGGTTAATTGAACCCAGAGTAGTAAAAGGAATAGCCTGTTCAACCTGCTTTTGTCCTTAGATATTTACAACTATGACAAACTTAAACTTTATTTATAGCTTGGCCATGGTGGAACAGATAGAAATAAAAACCCAAGGTTTATCCAAGGTAAGGAATCCTCTCCACTTTAATGTGAGCAACCAGATGGTTTCACAGTCAAAGTAAACTGGACTGATGATGCTCTTTGGAACATGTCAGAATCAAAGGTACTACACTCCAAAGAACTCCAAATGATAATATTTTCAGCTAGTGATCAGCACATAGTAAAAGTAACCAAGTAAGTACCAATGAAAAAATTCCATGAGAACTGTAGACTTCAGATAGGAGAAGTATCAGACACATATTGTAAGGCAATTAAGTTTGCAGTGGTGTTTGAGTGGCACAAAGGGTTAAGCTCTCAAGTATTGGTTGGCATTTTCAACCCACCCACAGGTGCCTAGGAAGACATGCCTGGCAGTGAGCTTTCAAAATGTCACAGCCTGGAAAATCCTGTGGAGCAGTTCTAGATCACACACATGGGGTACCATGAGTTGGAATTGACAACTAGCAATGTGCTTAAAATATTTATATAAATAAAAAAAAAATATTGTAAATGTCTGCAGAGAAGAAGAAATAAAATGATACTACATAAGTTTTTTTTAAATATAGAATTTCTGGAAATAAAAATATAAAACTCAAATTTAGTATTTCAGTGGACAAGTTTAATGGCAGAATGCAAACAGCTAAAACAGAACACTGAGGATTTTTGTAAACATATTGTAACCTTTACCTGTAATCCAACCCCACCCCTGTTTTTCTCCTATGGCAAAGAATTCCTCACCAAATTTAACCATTTTCTATGTAAATTTTAGAATCAAGTTTCATAAAACATTTTAGGAATTTGCATGGAATTTTATTTAATTTATGGATTAATTTGGGGAGATTGTCATCTATTAATATTTAGTCTTCCCATCCATGAACAGATCATATTCCTCCATTTATTGAAGTCTAACTTTAATTCATTCACTAGAGTTTTAGATTTATTCTTTTACATTTTTACATGCCCTTTGTTACATTTGTTTATAAGTAATTCATAGATTTGTAACTTGCTATCATAAATTATGCATTTTATTTTAAACTATTTTGCTGGTTTACAGAATTATGATGAATTTTTAAAATTTATTTTATATCCAGAAAACTTGATTAAGGTATCACATACACACACAAATATACACACATAATTAGTTCAATTATATATACAATGCTTTTTTTTTTTTCAATTATTAGTGTTTTTTCCTAGCTTGTTAAGAATTTTCTTATAAACAGGACCCAAAGTTTGTCAGTTTTCTTACATATCTTGGTACAAAGGTTTAAGCGCTCAGCTTCTCACCAAGAGGCTTGTGGTTGAAATCTACCCCTGGTGCGATGGAAGAAAACCCTGACAATCCGCTTCTGAAGGATTGCAGCCATTGACAACCCTGAGAGGCTCAGTTCTGCTCTGAAATACATGTGATCACCTTGAGTTAGAACTGACTCACAGCAACTGGTGTTACTCCTGGTGTGAGTGGGAGTTCCTTTTAACTACAGGTAGGAAGATGGGGCAATCTACTTCCGTAGTGATACTGCCTCGGAAACCCAAGGAGGGGTCGCTATGAGTCACTCCGACTCGATGGCACATAACAACAACAACAAAATGCCCAATTTACAAGCGTATTCTGTTCTGTCAGTTCTTGTAAGTCAGTTCTTTCATAAGTCAAATACCTCATTTTTTTTTTTAGTTTTCCTTATTATTGCCTTTTATTATCAGTACCTTCATAAGTCCATTAATGTTTTGAACAGTAAATCAAAAAACTGAATATCTGCCAGTGAACATCTGAGAATGATAACATTAGCAACTTACACACTACAACATATTACTAACTATAAGAGGTACCAAAAAAAAGAAAGAACAAAACGGTAATAAGTAGAGTTCGTAATGTGAATACGTTCTAAGTCAGGGACTACTTGCATATTAACATACTTCTTAATGTTAGCTTATTCTTACATCTTTGCTTTCCCAAGATAAATCAAACTATATGTGACATTAATGTAATTATTTATATATTAATAAATGTAGTTTGATATATGTAATTTTCCTTTCTAGTACATTCCTTGATAGATTTTGGTTCAAATTAAATGAAATTACTTGCTAATTTTCTTCTTTTTTATAATTAGCTTTATGTGTTCCTTAGTATATGTTACAAAGGATTAGATTATTTGTTTCTTAAACATTTGTTTAACTATCCTTTAAAATTGTCTGGGCATGTGTTTTGTATGTAGGTCTATGACGTGGAACCTAGTCTTCCTTTAACTTATTCTAATCAGGTTTTCCTCTTCATTACTGTACTAACTCAAAAAACCAAACTCACTTCCAGCGAGTTGATTCCGACTCACAGTGACCTCCATTGGTTTTCCAAGGTGGTAAATTTTTACGGCAGGAGATAGTCCCATGGAGTTGCTGGTGGTTTTGAACTGCCATCCTCTGCTTAGCATTCAAATGCCCATGAACTGCACCGGCAGAGCTCCTTACTAACTACTGTGCTAGAATCATTTATTTCAAGGTCACTGTTGATCTCCATCTTGTCAAATCCATTAGTAAATGCCAAGCCTTGCCTTTTATAGCCTCTCGGCAGCTTTTGCCTTTCTTATATAAATGGTAATGTCCAAAAGGGAGAATTAATTACATATAGATGTTTTCTAATCATTTTAGTAAAAAAGTTCTTAAACACATTCCACTTCATCTTTGATCCCTTTGTCATTTTTTCTTTGTGGAATAGTTGATGGCTTGAAATTATATTAAATTATATACTTATTTTCTTGTCTATTATGTTTCTCTTTTTAATAGGCTTGTTTTTATCTTGATGAAATTAAAGACTTTGACTCTAAGTTCATTTGTTTATTTTTTTACCACTAATTTCTAGAATACTCCCTGGGAATTGTCATGTGTGTAATAAATATTTTTATTCATATAATAAAGATAGTACAGATATTCAAGGGTCTTATAAGTCATAAATATGTTAAGAAGTAATTAAACTTATGTCTCTCCAAACTTCTAGTAAACATACTTGTTTAAATTTTCTTACTTTATTTAATATTGGATAACATATTAAATGTATGTAGGCAGTTAAACTATCCTATGATAACTTGATAATTATTTCCTAATTGTAGAAATTTGAACTTTAATAAAAGCTATTTATATAGTATAATATACTTTCTTATTTAATACAACTTCAGGTTGCCTTCTTTTTCTATTATCTTATAACACATTAAATACCTACAAAGAAAACATTACTACATAATTCCTTTGATTTCAGGCTGGACAGCAGCGTTGGTGGGAACAGGAGATTAAAATAAATGGGAATATCCAAAAGGGAGAATTAATAACATATAACTTGACTGAACTAATTAAACCAGAGGCTTATGAAGTCCGACTAACCCCTCTTACCAAATTTGGGGAAGGAGATTCAACAATTCGTGTCATAAAATATAGTGGTAAGTAACTTTTTTATTTAAAAATCCTTACTTGCATATTAAACTGTCTAGTACATATAATTTGCAATTACTTAATGACAAAATTTAGATGCAAAATTAAATTTAGCATATTGACTTTCTGGATCATCAGCTATGTGACAAAAACATACGTTACGTATCATAAATTGTAATATATGATTACAAATATAGAGATATAGAAAAATGCTTTAATTAACATTGAACTTAGATGCTAATATCAGCAAAATTCCTGGTCTGGAAAATAAATATATCATTTAGTCCTAAATATATTTAATTATATGTACATTCTGAGGCATATTTATTAAAACCTTAAACATTTTAATTAAAAATCACTTTTATATCATTTTGATTTGGGTAAAGCGTAACTTAGTGGTGTAAAAGGACATACAAGAAGTTAGACAAGCAAGTACAAGTGAAAGAAGCTGAAAAAATAATCTCACTCCAATATTTAGAACTGACAAATATTACAAGGTTTATTTTAATTGTAGTGAATTTTGACATTAAAACTTTATAGGAGAAGGCTCAATTAAAATTCATTCTGTTCACAAGTTACTTGTAGAAGTGACTTTTTCTTAGAACTAAATTGTAATTCAAAGATCCTTCTTTGAAAAATACCATATAGAAATTTTTAAAACATCAGTTGATCATATTTAAATAAATGGATATTTTCCAAGAAAAGGGATTGTTGTGATGCTAATAAATGTATAGTCTCTTCTATATGTTAGTAATGTCATGATTTGAAATGAGGAATGCAGGATCAGATAGCATCTAACATAATGGGAATAGTCTACATTTTGTTTGTAGAAATTGTATAAATGATTGAGAAAATACGTATTTTGTTAACACCTATCTATGTGTTAATGTTAAAATTATATACATACTTACTTGTATATGTGGTGTGTTTTGCTTATTTGTGATAATTTAACAGTAATGTCCAAGTTTAATAAAAATGGTTAATAGCAAACATGAGGAATAATAACAGCATAGACAAGGTAAAATAACTGCTCATTGTAATTTCAGGAGACTACAATAATACTCTCCTTCATCTAGCATGGAATGTTCTCTCAGGGTGATAAATGCCTAATCAATAATATACAGATGTAATTTTGTGTCTTAGGTTAGATATATATTTGTTGCTGTTCAAAGTATTCATTCCTCTTTAGGTAGAAATCAATTGACATCTTATATCGCAAACACATTTAGTTTTTTGAGACAAATCTCTGGTGACAGAAACACATGACATACTGCTTCTCATTTGAAAGCTGTCTGTGTGCATGTGTGTGTTAATGTGATTAAACAAAATAGCAGAGACATTGAAGTAACTTTTGTTTTATCACACATTGTGACTTAAGAGGAGGACTGATTTATTTTTTTGTATGCACCAAGTTCTTCTTCACAGAAATAAGTAACAGAAAAAACTAAAGTATTTTCTCCCTTGGGTAACTGGGTTCATTGTTAAAACATCTAGATTCTAGTTTGACAAACTCTCAACCTCAGTTTGACTTCTCTATTTGGTTTAGAACTAGTTAAGATGTAAAAGGACAATAACTCCGTTTCTTGAAAAATTAAGAAATCTCCCATACTATTTACTATTGATATTTTGGGTACTGTAAGACCCTTAATGCTGAGCTCTGAAGTAGATTTTATTCAATCCTCCAGAACAAAATGGATAGTAGATATAATTCTCCATATCCACAGTAGGGAATGTTGTTACGTTTTGGTAAGGAACTATGAGACATTGATTAGACTTTTATTTATAAAAGACATTTAAGCCATGCTAACTTTACTTTTTGCTTTTCTTATAGCTCCTGTAAATCCTCATTTGAGTAAGTATTCTTTCATATTAAAAGTATGCTTTTCACAACTAAGAAAACTAGAAAATATATAAATATCCAAAGGTTATTTAGCAACTGTTCTACTTGGTTTAAAATAGAATGGATTAGAATTTGCATTAGAAACTGTATTAGAATTTCCATTGGAATTTCAACACTGCTCATAGAAGATTCTGTTCTCTTAGAAAGTCGGTATTTGAAACGTTTAAATGATGTAATAACAGTTCTCCCTATCCTGATTAGTTATGAGAAGGAAGATATTCTATTTACCATCCTCTTGGTGATAATATTTCATATTAAAATTAAGGATTGATTTTTCGGCTTCTGTTTTTTGTCTTCTTCTTGTTGTTATGTGCCGTCGAGTCAGACTGTTTTTTGTCTGTTGTTGTTGTTGTTGTTATGTGCCGTCGAGTCGGCCCCGACTCATAGCGACCCCTCCTTGGGTTTCCGAGGCAGTATCACTACGGAAGTAGGATTGCCCAACCTTCCTTCCGAGGAGTGGCTGGTGGGTTTGAACCACCAGCCTTCTGGTTAGCAGTCAAGTGCCTTAGCCACTATGCTACCATCTAGGAATATATAATTCTTGGCTAGAACAACAATGAAAACCGACCTTTCCACCCCTACTTCTACCCCACATTTCACATTCTTCATCACCTCTACTTCATGAAAAAAAGTCCCAGTCTTTTTTCTCATTTTATTTTCTTTCCTATTCTGCAGTGGCCCTTCGCTGACTATATAATATAGACAAAGCTATGTAACTTTTGTTTCTACTGTATTTCCTACTAAAGATCTGCTTTTCATCTTCTCTTCATATCTAAATTCTAATAATAATGGTATAGATTTTATTATTTATATACCATAAAAGGAACTCTGGTGGCACTGTGGTTAAAGCACACACTGCTAACCAAAAGTTGTCAGTTCAAATCCACCAACTGCTCTAGGGAGACAGATGAGCCTCTGCTTCTATAAAAATTTACAGAAACTTATATGGTCGCTATGAGTCAGAATCAACTCTGCCGCAGTGGGTTTGGTTTTGGTTTGGTTCATGCATAAGAGTTCATTTAGATGACACATACCCCCCCAAAACCCAAACTTATTGCTGTGGAGTAAATTCCAGCTCATGACCACCCCATGAGTTGCAGAGTAGAACTGTTTCATAGGGTTTTCTTGGCTGTAATCCTTATAATAACAGAATGCCAGGTGTTTCTTCTGCAGTGCCTTTGTTTTGTTTGAATTGCCAGCTGTTAGATTAGTAGTCAAGTCCAAGCTGTTTGCCCACCCATTGGCCTTTTAGTCACCACAATAATCCTTTAATAAAGATCATATTAATAATCCTGTGTTGATATTAAATACACTTGAGGCTAAGTTTTTACTTGAGGTAAACATTTTACTTGAGGTAAACATTTACTTGAGGGTAAATGTTTTATCACAAATGCTTCTTCCTCGACTAAATCTTCCCTCTTTCATCTCTTATAACAATTTATCTTCTTCTATGTTATAACTATTTAGTATGTTTATATTCCCCAGTGAACTCCAAGATCCAAAAGCTAAATCTGTGTCAATTTTCCCCCATCTCTCACTATCTTTGTGTCTAGCACAGCATCTCATATTTAGCAGGTACTCAATAATCATTTGTTAAAAGAATAAATAAATGACAGTTTCAAGATGAATTAATTCCATAAATCATATTGTCCATGGCTTCTACACAGATAACTATTGATATTTAATTACAATCATTGATTACAATTCCTCTGTCTGTACTTATAATATAAATGTTTAAAAGGAGTTGTCATGAGAAGATTAGAGTTACATTTTAATTCATATAAAAAGAAACTGAACAGGCTCTTACATGCTGAAAAGCAATAAGAAAACTTCTGTCAAGCTGATTCAACTCATTTATTTATTTACCTTTTTTTTATCTTTTTTTTTTATCATTTTTTATCATTTTTTATCATTTATTTAACCTACAGGACAGAGTAGAACTGCACTATAGGGTTTTTAAGACGGTAATCTTTACAGAAGTGGAACTGCCACATATTTTTCCCAAAGATTGGCTGGTGGATCTGTACTGCTAATTTTAGGTTAGCAGCTAAGCCTTTTATCCACTGCACCACCAGCACTCCTCTGAAAAACAAAATATATGTATAAACATATGGTTGTTGTTGTTGTTATGTGCCATCGAGTGGGCCACGACTCATAGTGACCCCTCCTTGGGTTTCTGAGCCAGTATCACTACAGAAGTAGATTGCCCTATCTTCCTTCCAAGGAGTGGCTGGTGGGTTTGAACCACCAGTCTTCTGGTTAGCAGTCAGGTGCCTTAGGCACTGCACTATATAAACATATGGGAAAGGAAAAATTTGCTAACAGATAACTTTATTGTAATACTACTATTAATGTATAGCAATCAAGAAGTTGTACAGAAGAGATGATATTTGAACTGTGTGCCGAAAGTTGAATCATGGCCTCTTAGGTAAAAAAGGTGGGGAGAAGCATGTCAGCCATTTGAATGAAGATCATGTTTAGATAATAACTCAGCACAGATCAGTGTAACTGGACTATGATTTTCTGAAGGTACAGAACTGTGCACTAGGGCTGGGCAATAATAATTAGACTTTGAATGGGTCTTTAAATCTTGAGTTTCATCTTGGAGGAAAGCTTTGATAATTTGCTTTGATGCTCCTGGATCTTGAATTTCTTTTACTCTTAGTTGTTAAGAAACAACAAATACGATATAGATCTTTTAAAGTCATGGTAACCAATTTCTCTATCTCACCAGCTGTCTTACATGTAGCTAATAAATAGATTGGATTTTCTATTTTAAAAATAATCTTCAACATTGTATAATGCCATGCATTGGCTGTGTATGTTTTCATTTTTTAAAGTGGTAGATGACTGCAACTTGTTCAGAATAGTTTTAGTAAAAATGACACAGTGAATTATCTAACTTAGTAAGGGTAGTTTTCTTTTTAATGTTATTGAGAGTTACATTCCTTTCTCCCTCAGTAATTGATTTACTGAACCATCCTATTGCCTTAAGATCTGGAAAAAAAAAAAAAAACTTAAGGAAAATGCTTTATCAAACAAAGTCATTCTTTACACATTCCAGCTCTCAATAAACTGGGTAGACATTATTCCAAAAGAGAGGAAAAATAGGCCTATCTTGGAAAAAAAACGATGGCTTGTTTTGGATATTTTTCTATGGAAAGTTCACTTTCCCCTCTCAGTTATATAGCCTTTACCTCATAATTTCTCCTGAAGTGCTATAATAGTTTTGAAATTTATTTATTAAGGTAAAAGTTACATATAGTAAAATTTGCCCTTTTGTGTATGCATTTCTGTAAGAAGTGCTGACAAATTTGTATTCGTGTAAGCATCACCCGGAGTTCTATGACTCATCATACTACCCATACAATATATGGTTAAACCTTCCTTCACTCCATTCATTCCCTGGCAAACCTGTTTTCTGTTCAAAGGGTTTTACTATAATATTTTAATTAGTCACAATATATTTATTATTTAATCTCCATGTTATATTAAAACATACTTCCCCATAATCATATTGTTAATGAAGTTGAAGAGAACGTGCAAACTGAGCAATTCAAGAAAAAAAAAAAACTGAATTAAGAAAAAATGCCATTAAAGATTCTAAATAATTCTGTTATGATTCTGAGTAATTTTTTTTTAATGAAGAAAAGGCTTTTATGTTTTTCCCCCTGAAAAGATGATTCTATTAATAATATTAAATTTTAAAATCTTCAGAATATATTTTGGCTCAATTATATAGTTTGTATAAAATATATTCTCATGATAAAATATTAAATATATATTATATTTAATATGATAATAAATGTTATATGAGAGTTTTTATATTGGCAACATTTATGATTTACCAATATGTATTCTTTAAGTGAATCTATCTCAAATATCTATTTTTAAAATATCTGTGAAAAGAATGAATCAATGACATTTGTCAGCCTAGTTCTTCATTACCTTTAAAAATGTTATTTCTTAAATCAAAAGGAGAAGATATTCTTTTTAAATTTTTAAAACTTGTTCATTGCAATTTTCATCTGAAAAATAAATATGATTGGTTGCCAGAAGAGCTACAGTATACAGTCCTGGTGAGAACCGGCAGTTCTCCCGGACCCTCCGATGCTCTGCCCTGTCACTTCCTCAGGAATAGCGCCTCGAGCTAACGTACAAGCCAGCGTCTGTAATTCGCCAAAACCAAAAGCCAAACTTACTGAGCCCATTCTGATACCTACTGGCTCTATGTAGATATGTGATTAGACTATAACCATTGAAATGAAAAAAAGAAAAAAAGAAAAGTGGAACTGAAATTAGTTCTTGTGTTTCTCAAATATTCCAGCAATTCTTTTTGTAAAGAAGATTTAAAATTTTGAATAATCTCTTTGTTCTGATTTAAGCTCTGCAGTACATAAAATTATTACATTTTTTAAACTTCTGTAAAATTATTTTTTCCCTTTATATTAGAGGCTATAATATGATATACATCTTTTTTTCTGAAAATAGTCTCATGCATGAAAACCTTCCTATCTCCCAAAATTAACTTTCAACTAATGAGAGGATTTACTATACAAACTCATGTTAAAATATCAGTCCATGATTAGTATTTTTATTTTTAATATAAGGTTAGATTTTTGCAGGTTCTAAGAAACTCTGAGGAGCTCTGATAGCATAATGCCTAAGGCACTTGACTGCTAACCAGAAGGCTAGCAGTTCAAACCTACCAGCCACTGCTTGGAAGGAAGGTTGGGCAATCTACTTCCGTAGTGATACCGCCTCGGAAACCCAAGGAGGGGTCGCCATGAGTCGGGTTCGACTCCACGGCACATAACAACAACAACAACAACAAGGAACTCTGTTGGCATAATGGTTAAATAGTTAGCTGCTAAACAAAAGGTTGGTAATTCAAACGCACCGGCCACTCTAGGAGAAGGAAGAGGTGGTCTGCTTCCATAAAGATTGTCAGCCTTGGAAGCCCTATGGGGCAATTCTACTCTGCCTACAGGATCCCTATGAGTTGGAATCAACTCGATGGCAGTGGGTATGGAACAATTCAAGAGAATAAGTGGGCAGAAGAGGGTCATTAGGCAATACAGCCATTGTTGTTCATCCCTGAGTTGTAATTCTTTCTTCTCCATATTATGAAAGAATCAGGGAAATAAAGCAAAATTTTAGAGACCATATAATACAGGATATTTGAAATTTTGTCATTTATTTCTGTGGTATTCTGGAACTCAGTTAAAATCATGCTGTATTTTAGAAAACTAGTGAAAAATTCAAGACCAACTCAATCTTCATATCCATATCTTTGTGAAAATCCTGGACACTATTACTTTTCTATCTTGTGATATCTTTTACTATGTAATATTACAATAACTTTTGATAATTTTCTGTAGATCAATACATTTTCATTATCAAAATATATTTCATTCTAGTGAACTTACTTTTCTTTAAAGATATTTATAGTTATCTCATATAATCTCAAAATAATTATAAAATTATTATTGTCCTTAATTTTGTGATGTTTTTTCCATTTTGCCTCTCAACTTTTCATAACATGTTTTCAGTAATAAGTTTCTTCATTGTAGAGATGTATGTCCCAAGAAGTAATGAAGAGCTATGCAAATTGCTGTTGTTTTGATTTCAATAATTGTAGTCTTTTATTACCTTTAAGAATATTGCAAGCAATTTATCTGCCATTTATAAAATAAACTAAATTATGAAACAGTTTAGGCATCCCTAACCTTTTTTAGGTTTCTGTAAGCTGGATAGTGGCTTAATTGTACTTTAAATAACTTGTATATTTAGATTTTAAAAGTACTTTGTCCTTTTATGCGAGCTCTGATGGCAAAGTGCCTAAGGCATTTGACTACTAACCAGAAGGCTGGGGTTCTATCCCACCAACCACTCCTTGGAAGAAAGATTGGGCAATCTACTTCCATAGTGATACTTCCTTGGAAACCCAAGGACGAGTCACTATGAGTCAGATCTGACTCAATGGCAGTGAGTTTGGGTTTTTTTTTTTTTTGTCCTTTTTCAGTGATAACATTTTTCTGTTTTTTTAAATAAATATACAAAATTACAAAAATATATAATTAATTGGTTTATAAAAGTTTATTACACACAATTTTTAATAACATGAAAGTAATAAGATTTGGTAGCAGGTCTATACACTGAAGTCATCAATCTTTAAATTTGTTCTTTTACAGCTTACTTATGTATCTATGTAATTATGAAACTAAAAACATTTTAAATCAAACAACACCCTTATGAAATTGTCATAACCCCAAAGTAGCAAGTGAAGAGGTATCAGATTGTGCTTAAAAGACATTAGAGTATCCATGAATGCATATAACACACTGTGTCACCAAATTTATATCTTCAATTGATAGCATCTAAAGGTCTTGGGCTTATTTATTATGAGATCGATGGCATAAATATGTCACTAATAAGCCTTTTACTTGGAATATTATTTGTCCATAAATTTACTGATTTAGAATCCTTTGAAAGTTTATATTCCCTGCAACCATATCTTCTCAGTATACAGAATATATAAAAATTGAAGAAAGGCATCAAGTCTTTAATCTGAAAACAAAAGCAAAACATTTCTTAAATTTAAAAGGTAAAGCCTTTAGTTTTACTTTTATTTGTAAGTGTGAATAATAATTAAAAAAAAAAAAAAAAAAAAAAAGCTCACTGCCGTCGAGTTAATTCAACTCATAGTGACCCCTCCTTGGATTTCCGAGGCGGTATCTTTACGGAGGTAGATTGACCAGTCTTCCTGCTGAGGAGTGGCTGATGGGTAGTTTCTGATTAATGTAAGAGCATGATCCCAACCCCAAGGGCTCTATTCCAAGAATATTGGATAAGTCTAACTATTTAGGGGATGAGGCTGGAACTCTAAGACGAGTCTCTCCTCTTTGTTTGTATACACCATTAATTCTAGGTAATCTGAATTCAGTTTTGACATCTCTGTTTGTTAGTTCACCTTAGCCAAAGTTGTCTTCTTTGTGACCCTTATAAGTAAGGATTACAGTGATTTCCAGAGTTGTATGAAGTTCACTGAAATAATATGAACTGTATTTTTCTCAAATAAAGCTACACACTGCTCAGTTTTTGGTGCTGTGGATGGTATCAACTCTATTTACGCCTGTTTTTCAAGTAAGGTAGGTTCCAATAAGGAACCTTTTAATATCAAGAAACACAGCAACCATCCACATTTCAGGGACAGTTGAAGAAATATACTCTGAACTTATGTTGAGTCTGATTTTGGCGTATGGTACTACTACTGTTGACCTCTGCTATTGAGTCAATTCCAACTCATAGTGCCCTGTAGAACAGAGTAGAACTGACTGGCCCATACAGTTTCCAAGGCTGTAAATCTTTACAGAAGCAGACTTCCTTATCTTTCCCCCACAGAGTAGCTGGTGGGTTCAAACTACCACCCTTCTGATTAACAGATGAATGTTTTAACCACTACGCCACTGAAGCTCTTTCAACATATAATAACCATGCAAAAAACTCTAATCCTTCTATGGATCTTTATAAAGGCTCTTCAGTGTACTTCATTTCAAGTGAATTTCAAGCATCTGACAAGTGCATATTCACATAAATTATGAATGATGATTACTTTTAAAAATAATTTTCTATTATCTTACCATATGCAAATTTCCATTTGCATATACAAATGGGTATACATGAAAGCACTTATAGGCATTGTATAAAAATTATACATTCAAAGTATAGATCTTTAAGTGTTGTCAGAAAAATTAATAAAGATAATTTTCAATGGACAGTTTTGTTATGATTATTTCTGTATTTCCAAAATGAAAGTTGTGAGAGTTCTTCAGCCATCATTCGAACACTAATTAGTCTATAATTTTAGTTGTCTGGATATTTCAGGGAAAAGGGCTGAGGCCTTAACTATTAAGTAAAAGATGGATTTACATATCATAATTACTCTTTAGGAGCTCTGGTAGCATAGTGGCTAAAGCACTTGACTGCTAACCAGAAGGCTGGCGGTTCAAACCCACCAGCCACTCCTCGGAAGGAAGGTTGGACAATCCTACTTCCGTAGTGATACTGCCTCGGAAACCCAAGGAGGGGTCGCTATGAGTCGGGGCCGACTCCACGGCACATAACAACAACAACAACAATTACTCTTTTGCATTCAAATTGAAATAGGTTTATGTTTAGTGTTAACTCTGTGCATTTTTATTGTTCTTGTGTCATTATGGTGATGTTCCATTATCACTGCTGTATAATCCTTTAACATTTTGTTATATGAATATTGTGATATTTATATTAATTTAATGTGTTAACAGGAGAATTTCACTGTGGATTTGAAGATGGTAACATTTGTTTATTCACTCAAGATGATACAGATAATTTTGACTGGACAAAACAAAGTACTGCAACAAGAAATACAAAATATACTCCTAACACAGGACCGAATGCTGATCGTAGTGGCTCCAAAGAAGGTATGAGGTTGTGAAGTGTTGTGTTCATAGC
Source organism: Orycteropus afer afer (assembly GCF_000298275.1). Lineage (NCBI taxonomy): Eukaryota > Metazoa > Chordata > Mammalia > Tubulidentata > Orycteropodidae > Orycteropus > Orycteropus afer. Next base: position 2,397,618 of record NW_006921698.1, on the reverse strand, counting down.
AACCATACGCAAGCCTTGAATTTTGTAAAATGTTATTGATATGAAACATTAAATTTGTGGATACAGTATTAATTAGATATTTTCAAAATTTTACACATCAATTTTCTCTCAGAACTCCATGACCTATATAGTTGAAAGATTAAACATATGTTTGGTGGGTAATTCAAGACTAAATTTCTAATTTGGTCTTGATTTATATATATATATTTTAACAATTGTATCTTTAATTATGTGCATCGCTTCTCCTTTAGACTATTATATTAAAGCAACCATGAATTATGTATACATACATACATTATTTAAATAAAGTGCAAATCCTTCTATTTGTCTTTACTTCCTGTGAAAATTTTAAAACTTCTTACAGATTTAAAATTTCAAGTTACCTAATAATACTATTTAAACTCTTTAATTCTTAAAGGTTTTTATATGTACATTGAGACATCTCGGCCAAGATTGGAAGGTGAAAAGGCTAGACTTCTCAGCCCTGTTTTCAGCATAGCTCCCAAAAACCCTTATGGACCTACAAACACTGCATATTGTTTCAGCTTCTTTTATCACATGTATGGACAACATATAGGTAAGATGGCAAGAATTACTATGTTCCTTCAAAGTTAAATCATAAGAAGAAAAGGATTCAATACAGACATTTTTCACTAGTTAAGCTAACCAATTATTTGGTTTTAAGAAGATTTCAGGGCATAATTTTGGTTTAAGGGAAATAGTTCCAGGGATTCACCCAGCTTTCATGGCTCCAGAAAGTCTGGAGTCCAGGAAAATTTGAAATTCTGTTCTGAATATTCTCCTTTTGACTAGGATTGCTGTGTAGAATCCTTGGTCAAAATATTCAGTAACTGTGGCTGCGTGTAATCCAGTTCTTTGGGTGTCATGGCAGAGGTGGTAGTTATTGATGAAGGCAACTAGCCACATATTCCATATCCTGTCCTATTCCTGATTCTTCTTTTTCCTCTATTGCTGCAGGCATTTTTTGAGTCTTAGATGGCTGCTTGCAAAACATTAAGACCCCAGGCACTATGCAACAAACTAGGAGATCGAACAGAAGCACTAAACATGTTATTAGGAAAATCAACTGGGATGTCGCATGAAACCATGACCCTAAAACTCCAAACCAAAACACCAAAAAAAATGTCTGTCTGCCTGAACCATCATGCCATTTTAAAAACTATCTATATAGGATCAAAAGTTGTGACAGCAACTTGAAAGGATATATAAGGAAGCTTAGGAGACAGTGAATTTATGATAATGAGGGTGAAACAACTCAGAAAAGGAGGATGAGAATGGGTGCACAACTCGAAAATATAATCAGTGTCACTGAGTAGTGCATGTAGAACCTGTTGATTTGGTTATGGTTATTCTCAACAACAAAATAAATAAAATTAAACCAATAACTTTTTTTAAAAAAAAAGAAAATTCACAAAAACACAGCATAAAAACAAGTTTAGTCATAGAATGGCTTCATTGATATGTTAAATAATGTCCTTATACATCTCAAAATAAAATGTTAAAAATCGTCCAACCATTCTTTCTTAATATTCAAATCTAGATTAGGTTTAGACAATTTTGGAACATTATCTATCCTCACTGGGATCCTAACTCAGAGACATTACAGTCTTTATAAGACAGATCTTGTGCAATTAGTAGTATTATAATTTATGCTAGTTCTTTTCAAAGAATGCTGCTTGAATGATGACACAATGCATATTAATGATGATTAAAAAGATTATTGTCATATTTGGGAGGGAAAAGTTTTAGTACTCATCAAGTCTAAATATTGGTGTGATTTTTTTTTTCTTCTTTTATGAAGTCAAACATACCTAGTAGGATTTAAGAATTGTCCCAGGTCCTGAAAGGGATACAAACATGAAAACTCACTCCGTGCTCATAAAGACCTCAAATTGTAATGGGGGCTCACTAAGTAAACACACAACTGTGCCAGATAGAATACGAGTTAATGCTGAGTGGATCTATTAAAACTCAAAGAGTGGAATGTTAATGTATGCTGACAATTCTTTAGGTATAATTCCAAATTCCAGAAAAACAAGGAACACCAGGAGTGTGTTTGTTTGTTGTTGTGGTGGTGGTGGTGGTGGTGTTGCTGTTCTTACCATTTGGCAGTATGTGCTGGCCTGTTCTACATTTGTTAGCAATACAGGACCATACTACTCTGTATCCTACTTAATGTAAGCATTTATGTCCTTTGCAGGAAAGATATTTATATGGAATTCTGCTTCAAATCTTTCCAAGAGATATCATATAATATGCAATTTACTTTCTATTTTGACTTTCCAGAATAAGATAAAATTCTGAGTAGTAAAACATATCCAGCCCCACAGTGTTGGACAAGGGATTCTGGATCTTTATCTACATAAGGAAAAAGGCAGTGTTTTAGGACAAAGGAAAGCATTTTGACTGTATGCAAGAGGGTACATTTCTAAAAGGCAAAATATGAGCACAGTGAATTATGATCGATGCAGTGAATTATTTGGTATGACTTTTCTAGTCATAGTCTTTGTAATTCCCGCAAGATTGCTAGGTAGGACCATGTAAATAAGATATGTAGACCACTGATGTTGAGATTGGTTAGTTTTGTCACATCTTTCAGAATGGATAAAATCAATGAGAAACGGAACATGAACTGGAAAAAACAAATAGCTATAAACGTAGTTTGGGGATCACTATAGCATAAACTGTGAGAAAAAACTGCTGTCTACACAATGAACAAACATTTATTGTGTCATGAGATTACTATCTTATTATAAAAGTATAATTAGCTCAATTCTAATT
>NW_006921698.1:2389650-2394186 GCF_000298275.1 Orycteropus afer afer | reverse complement strand
TAGTGATACTCCCTCGGAAACCCAAGGAGGGGTCTCTATGAGTCAGATTTGACTCCAAGGCACATAACAACAACAACAACAATGTATCTTCCTCACAGTCAAGAGATTTTCAGTTAACTTTGTATTACTTTTATTCTGATAATTTGGAGATGGAGATAAGGATAGTTTTCTATTTCATGGGACACATTTGCCATTTGTGTCCCTGTGTAACATCTAAGCATGCATTTCTATGCTTTACCAGATGGTTGAAAATTTGAGGTTGGGTATTAGGACAGTTTTCTGGGTCCTTGCCAACTCAAACCAAACACACTGATGTCAAGTCAGATCTGACTCATAGGGACCCCTCCTTGGGTTTCCAAGGCAGTATCACTACAGAAGTAGATTGCTCAAACTTCCTTCCAAGGAATGGCTGGTGGTTTTGAACTGTCAGCCTTCTGGTTAGCAGTCAAATGCCTTAGACACTAAGCCACCAGAGCTAGAAGGGCACAATAATGCTGCTTGCTAAAATTGAGGCAAAACTATCTGTGCCAGATATTGAGTTATCAATTAGAACTAGATGAGCACCTTCATTATATCTTTGACTGAAACCTTTTCTCTTTGAATATATTATTCTCAGACCCTTATTCATCTGTAAACCTGGGGGGGGTATTTATAGTCATAGGTTTATAAACTATATTAAATGTTTGGTTCATTTTTTTGGAAGTCCAGATTAAAAAAAATATTTGTCTTGGATTTGTAAGACCCTATAAAATAATTGCAGTTAGTATTTGATGGGTAGTTGTTAATAATCTTTGTCATTTTTACTATGACTAAAAACAATATTTCATCAAGGAAATTATATTCTTTAATAATAGAAAATGGGTGATCAATTATCATTAAACTAAAAAATATTTCTCTTTGAGATAAAGTCAAATTTGTACTAATTGTCTATTGTTGGGTAACAAAACTTCCTCAAATCAAGGGACTTAAAACATCAACAGTTATTATCACATGGTATTTTGGAGCAAGAATATGACTGTGAGTTTGCTGAGTAGCAGTTGCTAAAGTTCTCTCATAAGCATGCAATCAACATGTCAGCTGAAGTTGCAATCTAATTTGAATACTCAGCTCAGGGAGGATACACCCTAAGCTCACACACATGATTTTTGGCAGGCCTAAATCCCTCACATGCTGCTAGACTAAGGATCTCAGGTTCTTGCTGGATGTTGGATCATGATTTCACCATGTGGATATCTCTACCGTGCTGCCTCATGAATAAGCAGAAGGTTTCACTTAGAGCAAGCAATCCCTGAGAAAGAACATACAGCCAAGAATATTAAAATAATAATAATAACCTAATCTCTGAAGAAATGATGAAATAAAAGAGCTGAACAAAATATTTTGAAGGACAGCTTGAGAAAACAAATGAAATGTGCACAGAACTGTAATTAGAAAGCAAAAGAGAAGAACATGTTCAGTATTCCTCAAACTAAAAGAATGAAGAAAAAAATTCAATCCTTGACTTGTAATATTGAAGGATTCTATGGGCAAAATATTGAACGATTCAAGAGGCATCAGAAGAAGATGGAAGGAATTCACAGAGTCACTGTAAAAGAATTGGTTGATGTTCAGCCATTTCAGCAAGTAACATATGGTCAACAACCAATGCTATTGAAAGAAGTCCAAGTTACACTGAAGAAATTAGTGAAAAACAAGGCTGTAGGAATTGATCGAATGGTCATTGAGATGTTTCAACAAATAGATGCAGCCCTGGAGGCACTTGTTTATGCCAAGAAATTTGGAAGACAGCTACCCGGCCAATTGACTGGAAGAGATTCATATTTATGCCTATCAAAGAAAGGCAATCCAATATCACCTGCAAGTAAAATTTTGCTGAAGATAATTCAAAAATGGTTACAGCCATATATTGACAAGAAACTTCCAGAAATTCAAGCCAGATTCAGAAGTGGATGTAGAATAGTGATATCATTGCTATTGTCGTATGGATCTTGACTGAAGGCAAAGAATACCAGAAAATGTTTACTTGTGTTTTATTGACTATGAAGAGGCATTCAACTGTGTTGATCATAACAAATCATGGATAACATTGCAATGAATGAGAATTCCAGAAAATTTCATTGTGCTCAAGACAAAACTGTACATAGATAGACCAAGAGGCAGGCATTTGAACAGAACAAGGTACTGATTGATACTGAATGGTTTAGAATAAGGAAAGGTATGTGTCAGGGTTGTATCCTTTCACCATACTTATTCAATATGTATGCTGAGCAAATAATCCAAAAAGCTGGGTTTTATGAAGAAGAACAATGGAGAAAAGATTGAAGTTGTCAATGATTTCATATTATTTGCATCCACAATCAACACATATGGAAGCAGCAGTCAAGAAATTAGACATCAAATTGCACTGGGAAAATCTGCTGCAAAAAAAACTTTTTAAAGTGTTGAAGAGCAAACATGTCACTTTGAAGACTAAGATGTGCCTGACCCAAGCCATGGTATTTTCAATCACCTCATATGCATGTGAAAGATGGACAATGAATAAGGAAGATCAAAGAAGAATTAACGCATTTGAATTGTGGTGTTGATGAAGAATACTGAAAATACCATGGACTGCCAAAAGGCAAAACAAATCTATCTTGGAAGAAGTACAGCCAAAGTTCTCCTTAGAAGCAAGATTGGCCATACTTCATTTCATGTAATTTGGTCATATTGTCAAAAGGAATTGATCTCTGGAGAAGGATGTCATGCTTAGTAAAGTTGACAGAGTAAAAGGGGAAGACTCTCAATGAGATGGACCACCACAGTGGCTGCAAAGATGGGTTCAAGCATATCAAATATTATGAGGATGGCACAGGATTGGGTACATTCTGTTGTACATCGAGTCACTATTAGAGCTGACTCACAGCATTTAATAAGAACAACAACAATCTCTGAAGTGACAGCTCATAATTTCTGCCCTTTTCTATTCATTAAAAATGAATTGATAATTCCAGGCCCCAATCAAGGGAAGGGATTTATAGAAGAGTATTAATGTTAGGATGGGGGTAGTGGTAGTTCATTGGTAGAATTCTCATTTTCCTTGTGGGTACCCCAACTTTGATTCCTGACCAGTGCTTTTCATGTAGTCACCACCCATCTGTCAGTGGTGTGGGTGTTGCTATGATGCTCAACAGGTTTCAATGGAGCTTCCAGATTAATGGAGTAGGAAAAAAGGACTGGTGAACTTCTTCCAAAATAAGCCAATGGAAATCCTATGGCCCACAACAGACCAATTAGCAAATAATCATGGCGCTGGCATAGGACCAGACCAGGCAGTGTTTCAATCTGTTGTGCATGAGGTCTTCCTAAGTCCAGTGCCAACAGAGGGCAGCTAATAATAAATATTCATGTCAGGAGGAGGATATTATTGGAGGCATCTTAGAAGTTGTCAGACACATTTGTTTAATTAATTCTTAGTTAATGAATTTATCAAAATTAATTGAAGGAAAGAAAAAAAAAAAACTCCGAAATGAAAGTTGCAACATTTTAGCCTTATAATAATTATTGATTTAAATGTGTATGATATAAGAGCTGGCCAGTGACATTAATAAAAAAAACAAAAATCATTTCAGTATTCCTGTAGCTTCTAGTTGTTATTTCAGTTCTTGATGAATCAGTTGAATATTTAATGTGCTGGCAAAGATTGAACCTCATATGAGGTCAGTGCATATGACAAAAGCTTATTAAAAACTGGTAAAATATATATTTCATTTGTGTCTTAAAAGAAGAGTGTGAGCTATAAGCATCATATGGTAGTAAGAAATTAAAGGTAAAAACACAAAAGGCGCTTATGAATACATTCATTGAACTTGATAATAATGACCCAATAAAATTGCAGATCTAAAAAGCTTATTTCAATGTAGATCAAATAAGTGGCAGGGAAAAGGAGTTAATTAAGTCTTTTCTTTTGTGAATCCTGAGGGTGTGGAATTGATAATATAGAGAGGTAAGATTGTGGAGGGCCTTTCAAAGAGGAAAAATAGTTAACAGAAAGGATAAATTAAGAGACCATAAAACAGATGGAAGGAAGCAAGTCTCATGTCAATATGGGAATTAGCTTGGAGAGGGGAATTAATGCCACTTCCACTGCAATGAGAAGACAAGAATTAAGTAAGAATGTGTCTCCTGATACATTTCTAGATGTGCAAATAGATGTGTGATTTCCTTTCTTAAAAGCCTGTATTTTCTCTGAGAAATGGAAACAGAGCATTTTCAATGTATAGGTAGCATTAGGAGAATGGTGAATGGAAGCAGAAATCAATTAGGGATATGGAGATGGTTGTAGAGGTGAGAGATCAGGACATCAGTCTTCAGAGTTCTGAAATGTGCTTTAGAATATAATGTTAACTGAGAGTTCCGGTCAGATGGCAGACTAGGCAGAAAGACTGCACAGACTCTGTTCAACAAAGAGAAGGGAAACCAATTAACACAGACACAGAAGATAATCCTGGACCCCTGAGCCTTGAAGGGAAGGATATAGAAGTGGACTAAACCCCA
>NW_006921698.1:2382752-2383309 GCF_000298275.1 Orycteropus afer afer | reverse complement strand
ATCAAAGGTTGGAAAAAGATATATCAAGCAAATGGCAACTATAGGAGATCAGGAGTGGCAATATTAACTTCTGATCAAATTGACTTTAAGACAAAAAACACCATATGAGACAAGGAAGGATTAAAGGATCAATTGAACATGAAGATATAGCCATAATAAATATTTATGGACCTAATGAAAGAGCTCCAAAATACATAAATCAGACTTTAAAAGAGCTGAAAAGCCAAATAGATGACTCCACAATCATAGTGAGAGAATTTAATACACCACTTTCTTTGAAAGATAGAACAACTGGAAGGAAACTCAACAAAGATGCAAAAGAGCTAAACAATACAATCCACCAACTTGGCCTTATAGACATCTACAGAGCACTTCACCCAATAGCAACACAATAGACATTCTTCTCCCGTGCACATGGAACATTTTCCATGATAAACCATATGTTAGGCCATAAAGCAAGCGTTCATAAATTTAAAAACATTGAAATACTGCAAAGCATCTTCTCAGATCATAATGCTATCAAATTAGAAATCAACAATAGAAAGATCAACAGAAAA
>NW_006921698.1:2380381-2381347 GCF_000298275.1 Orycteropus afer afer | reverse complement strand
TATTTGCTGATGATATGATCCTATACCTAGAAAAGCCAAGAGACTCAGTCAAAAATATACTGGAACTAATTGAGAGATTTAGCATCGTGGCAGGATATAACATCCAAAAATCAGGTGGATTCCTCTACACCAGCAAAGAGATTGCTGAAGAAGGAATTAGGAATTCATTACCTTTTAAAATAGCTACCAAAAAAATAAAATACTTGGGAATAAATCTTACCAGGGACACAAAAGACCTGTCAAAGAAAACTATAAAAAAAAACTACTTCAAGAAACCATAAGAGATCTACAGAAATGGAAGAACATCCCATGCTCATGGATAGGAACATTGAACATTGTGAAAATTTCAACTCTACCCAAAGCAATATATACATTCAAAGCAATCCCAATCCAGATCTCATCAACATTCTTTAGGGATATGGAAATACCAATCACTAAGTTTATATGGAGAGGAAAGAGACCTCAGATAAGCAAAGCATTATTAAAGAAGAAAAACAAAGTGGGAGGTCTCACACTGCCGGATCTCAAAACCTACTATACAGCTACAGTAGTCAAAACTGCCTGGTATTGGTTTAATGACAGATACTAGGACCAATGGAATAGAATTGAAACCCCAGAAATAGAGCCATCAACCTATAGTAAGCTGATATTTGACAAAGGCCCAAAATCCATTAAATGGGGAATGGAATGTTTAATAAATAGTGCTGGCAAAACTGGAGATTCATTTGCAGAAAAATGAAACAAGATTTGTACCTCACACCATGCACAAAAACTAACTCCAGATGGATCAAAGACTTAAATGTGAAACGTAAAACTATAGACTTCCTCAAGGAAAAACTAGGGGCAAATTTAGGGGCCCTAATATATGGCATAAATAGACTCTCAAGCACAACTCAAAATGCACAAACAGCAGAAGAGAAACCAGATGATTGGGACCTTCTAAAAATTAAATTTTTATGTGCTTCC
>NW_006921698.1:2369223-2379896 GCF_000298275.1 Orycteropus afer afer | reverse complement strand
GAAACAACCTAGGTGTCCATCAACTGAGGAATGGATAACCAAACTATGGTACATACACACAATGGAATACTATGCAATCCTAAAGAACAACATAGAATCTGCAAAACACCGCATAATGTGGGTGAACTTGGAAGACATTATGCTGAGTGAAATAAGTCAATCACAAAAGGACAAATATTGTAATAGACTGTTATTGTAAAAGTCAAGGAAAGGTTTATCTATGGAAGGAAATTTTCTTTGTTGGTTACCTGAGGTGGGAGGGAAGGGTAGGGAACACTGTGAGATAGATAGAAGTAAGTTGATTTGGGTGAAGAAAAGGCCAGGTAGTGTACCAAATATGAGTGATCAATATGGTGGCATTGAGGAAGAGAAAGACATAGAGGGGTATGTGGGAGGTTCAGAAAACAAAGATGAACCCTTTTGCACATAAGTACTGCATTGTCAATGAAGGCAAACATGGGTATATGGGTGGATAGATGGGTGGACAGGCTGAACTATTAGGTATGTCATGAAGTGGGGAGTGTACTCAAGAACATATATAGCATTGGCAGACAATGGTCCTGTAAGTTTATGTGCATTATCTGAATTCCCAGGTATATAGTAGAGCTGACAAGGGGCAAGGTTGTAGTCACTGCTGGGTCACAGCCAGCTATCCAGAGGGACCAAGTAGTTGAACCTGTGGGCTCTGGACCACAGTCAAAGAGGACATCAAGCTCAATTGACATAACATACTATACAAAACATTGTTCTACCTCCTACTTTGGCAAGTAGTGACTAGGATCTTAAAAGCTTGCAAGCTGCCATCTAGATGCAATGATGGATCTCTCCTTGTCCAGACCAAAGAAGAATTAAGAAAACCAAAAATCCACGGAAACAATTAGTCCTAGTGACTGGTACACCATCCAATCTGCATCCTATACAACTATGAGTCCAGAAGAGCTAGATGGTGCCCAGCTACTACTGACAACCACTTGGAAGAGGATCTATGTAGGAGATCCTGGATAGAGAGGGAGAGCAATGTGGAAGAAAACTCAAAATCATTTGGAGAAAAAAAAGGTGGCGGGGGGGACCAGATTTGCTGGTCCGATAGAGCCTGGTGGAAGCACTGAGACTATGGCCCCTAGTTGCCCTTCAGGGCTGGAATTGAATCCACGCTTGTGGCGTTCAGCCAAACAGTAGACAGGCATAGGAGTTGAACATTTACCTGAGGTAGATACACTCCTTGGAGAGAACAATCACAGGAGAAAGAAGGGCTGTTTATGCACAGGGAGACAGCTCAATGGGCAGGAGTGCATGGAGGGATGGACACAGAGAAGAGGTAACTATTGGGAGGAAGTAGGAGGGGAGCTGTTGTATTGTGGTAAATTATGGTCAATGTCACGAGACAAGGTGAATGTGAACTACTGTATGTAAAGTGAATTTGCTCTGTAAATTTTCACCCAACTCACAATAAAAATAAAAATAATAAAAACAAAATAATAAAAAAAAAGAATATAATGTTAAGTTTGAATCTCCTCACATCTTGCTTATAGTACTTTTTAGCATCCTAAACAACCTGTCTCCTGGTTTCCTCTTTGCCCATATTTTCCTGGTTAAATATCATTCTCTAAAACCAGTAACATAAGAATCTTAATGACTTGGAAGGAGATCTATGTAGTAGACCCTGGATAGAGAGGGAGAACAATGTGGAACAAAACTCAAAAGCATTTGGGGGAAAAAAAAAAAAAAAAGGAGAGACCAGGTTTGCTGGTCTGACAGAGCCTTGTGGAGACACTGAGACTATGGCCCCTAGCTGCCCTTCAGGTCTAAAACTGAACCCACACCTGTGGCTTCCAGCCAAGCAAAAGACAGGCATAGGAGTTGAACATTTACCTGACGTAAATACACTCTTTGGAGAGAACAATCATGGGAGAAAGAAGGGCTGTTTATGCACAGGGAGACAGCTCAATGGGCAGGGGTGCATGGAGGGATGGACACAGGGAAGAGGTGACTGTCTGGAGGAAGTGGGAAGGGAGCTGTTGCGTTGTGGTAAACTGTGGTCAGTGTCATGAGACAAAGTGTATGTGAACTGCTGTATGGAAAGTGAATTTGCTCTGTAAATTTTTACCCAAATCACAATTAAAAAAAAAAAAAAAGAATCTCAAGGATATATGCCCCCTCTGACGTCTGTTTTGAGGAGCTCCATAATCTGTCTGTTCCAGATATACTTGGAGTTCTCTAAATAAAGCCATGTTTCCTTTGGGGCCTCTTCACTTGCTCTTCCCTTTGTCCTATTACCTGTTTGGTTGGTGAGGGCAGAAACAATGTCTTGTTAATATAAATATTTATTTGGACATTCAATAAATATTTATTAAATTGCTGAAAAGTTTTACAAGTATAAATATCTTGTTTCTCTATTTAATCAGCTATGCAACTTCTATTCTTTCTTTGAAATTCAACTCAGAGATATCTCCAGAAATAATTCATCCCCACTCTTTCTGCTCTTTTTTTTTTTCCCCTCACAGACCCTGATGTATACTGTTATCACAGTGTCTGTCACACTGGCCTCAGCTAGATTTTAAGTTTCTTCAGCATATTTATTAGATTTATGTATATTTGATTCTCTGGAACAACAAATGCTTACTAGATTTTAAAAAATGGTACCATATGTAGATTTTTAACTATAATAATAAAAATAATAATAAAGATTATTAATAGTATGGAGTTTAACTTGCAAGTTAGTTTCAACAAGATTGGGAAAAAATAAAATTCAGAAGTTTCAAATTTTTTTTGAAGTGTAACCTGAATTTGCATCTAAGTGCTCTTACAGATAAAGTATAAGGAAAGTAATAGGTATATATTTCTTAGCAATTCAAAGAAAATGTATCTTTATAAAATAATCTAATATATCATAAAATATAATATCTTCAGTTAGTACTTTAATATGCAAAACTTGTTCAAATGAAAATTTCATATATTGACACATTAAAATATCAGAGAGAATGAAATTATGTCTTGAGCCAATATAAAATCCAGATATATCACCCTTTGATGATCTGACTTAAGGTAGAAATAGAATTTAGAGTTTATGATTAACTAGCCATTAAGCGCCTCTGACTTAGGTATGTATTGTAGATATCCTTTAGTAAGAGTTACAGGATTTAATTAGCTTAGTAAGAGATCCAGAGCTAATTTTTTTTAAAAAAAGTTAAATCTGTGTTAAAAAATTTTAAAGAGACATAGAGAAGGCAAGAGTGTCAACTTTTGCATAAGGTCTAAGTTATTATTTATTCGTTTATTTTTAACTTATATTCTTATTCTTATCCAAGATAATATTCCTCTGGACAGAGTTTATAAACATCAGAAAGCTTACTTATGTCATGAATATCCACCACTTGTCTGTCAATTTATCAAACTGTGGTGGTTTGTGTGTTGTTATGAGGTTGGAGTCTATGCGACCGGTATTTCAAATACCAGCAGGGTTATTACCCATGGTGGACAGGTTTCAGTGAAGCTTTTAGACTAAGACAGACTTGGAAGAAGGAAGGGGCCATCCATTTCTCAAAGTATTGGCCAGAGAAGACCTTATGAATAGCAGTGAAACACTGCCTGATATATTACTGGAAAACTTGATGAATAGCCTTGAAACATTGTCTGATATTGTGCCAGAAGATGAGCCCCTCAGGTCAGAAGGCTCTCAAAACACGACTGAGCTGCCTCTGTAAAGTAAAGTAGACCTTAATGATGTGGATGGAGTAAAGCTTTCAGGACCTCCATTTGCTGGTGTGGTGTGACCTAAAAAGGGAAGAAACAGCTACAACATCCGTTAATAATTGGAACATGGAATGTATGAAGTATGACTCTATGAAAATTGGAAATTGTCAAAAATGAATTGCAATGTATAAAGGTTGATATCTTAGGCATTAGTGAGCTGAAATTTACTGGTTCTGGTCATTTTGAATCAGACAACCACATGATCTACTATGCCAGAGTGACAAATTAAAGAGGAATGGTGTGGCATTCATTGTCACAAAAAAAATGTTTCAAGATCTATCCTGAAGTACAATGCAGTCAGTGATAAGATAATATCCATGTGCCCTCAAGGAAGACAAGTTAATACTGTTGTTGTTGTTATGTGCCTTCGAGTCGGACCTGACTCATAGTGACCCCTCCTTGGGTTTCCAAGGCAGTATCACTACGGAAGTAGATTTCCCCATCTTCCTTCCGAGGAGTGGCTGGTGGGTTTGAACTACCAGCCTTCTGGTTAGTAGTCAAGTGCCTTAAGCACTATGCTACCAGATCTCCTACTATCATTCAATTTAATGCACAAACCACCAAAGCCAAAGATGAGGAAATTGAAGATTTTTATCAACTTCTGCAGTCTGACATTGACTAAACATGCAATGAAGATGTGTTGATTATTACTGGTGATTGGACTGAAAAATTTTAAAACAAAGAAGAATCACTAGTAGTTGGAAAATATGGCCTTGGTGATATTTAGAAATAACACTGGAGATGGCATGATAAAATTTTGCAATACTAATGACTTATTCATTGCACACCTTTTTTCAACAACATAAATAGTGGCTGTGTACATGGACTTCACCAGAAGGAATGCACAGGAATCAGATCAATTATATCTGTGGAAAGAGGCGATGAAGAAGCTCAATATCATCAGCCAAAAGAAGGCCAGAAGTTGACTGTGGAACAAACCATCAACTGCTTATATGCAAATTCAAGTTGAAGCTGAAGACAAAACAACACCATGAAAGCTGAAATATGACCTTGCTGACATCTCACCTGAATTGAGAGACCATCTAAAAAATAGATCTGACACATTTAACAGTAATGACAGAAAACCAGAGGAATTGTAGGATGACATCAAGAGCATTGTATATGAGGAAAAAACAAAGTCATTATAAAGGCAGGGGTGGAAGACAAGACCAAAATGGATGTGAGAAGAGACTCTGAAACTTCCTCATGAATGGAGGGTAGCTAAGGCAAATGGAAGAAATGACACATAAAAGAACTGAAAAAAGATTTTGAAGGGCAGCTCAAGAAGACAAAGTCAATTATTATAATGAAATGTGCAAAGACCTGGAGTTGGAAAACCTAAAAGGAAGAACACATTCGGCATTTCTCAACTGAAAGACCAGAAGAAAAATTTAAGCCGTCAGTTGCAATGTTGAAAGATTCTATGGACAAAATATTGATTGATGCAAGAAACATCAAAAGAAGATGGAAGGAATACACAGAGTCACTGTACCAAAAAGACCTGGTCAATCTTCATCCGTTTCAGGAGGTGGCATATGATCAAGAACCAATGGTACTGAAGGAAGAAGTCAAAGCTGCACTGAAGGAATTGGCAAAAAAAACAAGGCTCCAGGAGTTTATGGAATACCCATTAAGATGTTTCAACAAACAGATGCTGCACTAGAAGCGCTTACTCATCTATACAAAGAAATTTGGAAGACAGCTACCTGGTCAACTGACTGGGAGAGATCCATATTTTTTCCCATTCCAAAGAAAGGTGTTTCAACATATTATGGAAATCATTGAACAATATCATTAATATCAAATGTAAGTAAAATCTTGTTGAGGATGATTTTAAAACAGTTGTAAGCAGTGTATTGATTACAAGGGACTTCCAGAAATGCAAGCTGAATTCAGAAGAGGATGTGGAATGAGGGATATCATTGCTGATGTCAGATGGATCTTGGCTGAAAGCAAAGAATATCAGAAAAATGCTTACTTGTATTTCATTGACTGTGCAAAAGCATTCAACCCTGTGGATCATAACAAATTATGGATAACATTGAGATGAATGGGAATTCCAGAACACTTAATTGTGCTCACGAGAAACCTTTACATAGACCAGGAAGCTGTTTGAACAGAACAAGAGGATACTGCATAGTTTAAAAACAGGAAAGTAGTGCATCAGTGTTGTATCCTTTCATCATATTGTTCAATCTGTATGCAGAGAAAATAATCTGAAAAGTTGGACTATATGGAGAAGAGCATGACATCAAGATTGAGGGAAGACTCATTAACAACCTATGATATGCAGGTGACACATCTTGCTTGCTGAAAGGAAAAAATGACTTGAAGCACTTACTGATTAAAGACTACAGTCTGTAGTGTGGATTACACCTCCACATAAAGAAAACAAAAAGCTTCACAGCTGGACCAGTAAGCAATGTCATGATAAACGGAAAGATTGAAGTTGTCAAAGATTTTATATTACTTGGTTGTGCAGTCAACTCCAACGGAAGCAGCAGTCAAGAAATCATAAATCATATTGTGCTGGGCAAATCTACTGCAAAAGACTTCTTTAAAGTGCTGAAGATCAAAGATGTCTCTTTGAAGACTGAAGTGTACCTAACCCAAGCCATGGTATTTTCAATCACCTAGAATGCTCCTTGGAAGTGAGAATAGCCAGATTTTGTCTCACCTACTTTGGTCATGTTGTCATAAGGGACAATTCCCTGGAGAAGGATATTATGCTTGGTAAAGTGGAGAATCAGCAAAAAAGGAGAAGGCCCTCAACAAAATGACTTGATACAGTGGCTGCAATGATGGGCTCAAGCATAGCAGTGATTGTGAGGCTAGTGCAGAACCGGGCCGTGTTTCGTTCTGTTGTACGTAGGGTCATGGTGAGTCAGAGCCTCTTCAATGGCAGCCAACAACAGCAACATCATGAACATATTCCTCAAACAGGAAATCCACTTACATATTTTTATTTGTTTCCTAGAGTTACACATGATATGAGAGATGCTTTGGCCTGAAAGAGAAAATGTTGATATAAGGTACCACTTCTAGAGCTTGGATTACATTGACTATAGAGGAATCTCAGTAGAATAAATATGCAAATTTGTGTATACTTAATTTCTGATTAAGTCTCAGATTTAAGCTTCTTGCAAAAGAGAATGCCCAGGTTCAAGGGAATAGATAATATTATTTAGTATTCTCTGTTTAAATATTAGAAAATAATTACTAAACAGTGGGCTGTTTGATAAAGTTGGCGTTGTGGCATTCTTTCTGTTGTGATTTAGTCAAGGGACTTTGAAGTCTTGATTTGTTTAGTATTTATAATATCAATGTCATCATTATGGAAATAATGCCATAGGTTGAAGATATTTATTCACAAATTGGTTCGTTAAATTCAGATATATTTTAAATTGGAATGGATGGAATCTAGTCATGATTCCATTTATAATCAAAATCTCATTACACACAATTGTCACAGATTCTCTATTAAGAGTATATATAATTACTAATGCATTTACCTTTTAAGTGTCTAGTTTTGAACTACCAACTACCTCTAAACTTATTATCCTCCTATTTAGTTATTCATTGATAATGGCCTCTCAGACAATATACAGAGAAAGCTAAATGAAGTGTTTTAACAAAATTGGTGATAATGAATTGACTGAGAAAAGCTGTTTTTTTCAAATTGTACAGTCTCGTTTTTAGTGTAATTAATAGACAATATTATTTTGTTGTTGTTGTTATGTGCCGTCGAGTCGGACCCGACTCATAGCGACCCCGAGGCAGTATCACTACGGGAGTAGGATTGCCCACCTTCCTTCCGAGGAGTGGCTGGTGGGTTTGAACCGCCAGCCTTCTGGTTACCAGAGCTCTGGTAGCATAGTGCCTAAGGCACTTGACTGCTAACCAGAAGGCTGGCGGTTCAAACCCACCAGCCACTCCTCGGAAGGAAAGTGGGGCAATCCTACTCCCGTAGTGATACTGCCTAGGAAACCCAAGGAGGGGTCGCTATGAGTCGGGGCCGACTCGACGGCACATAACAACAACACTATTTTATTAGTTGAGTTAATGGTAAGCAAATGCATTAACTATATTTGATTCTCATCTAATAAATTAAGACTTTTAAACTAAATTGCATTGAAAGTAAGGTTTGACTGTGATGAGTAGTTTTATCTTTAAGTCTTAAACACACTCGTTTCTATTCAATTGGGTGAACTGCATAATCTGTGTTCTTAGTGGAATTTGGGGTTTTATGGAGGATAAAAAACAATTATGGTAAACTCTTTGTTTACCATAAAATAGTTTGTCATATAGTTGGAATAATAAATCATTTAATAAAATAAAAATCATAAAATAATACACATCAAAATGCACACTGGGCAAGTGGTATGAGTGAAAATCAGCACAAACACTGAGAAAAGCAGAGTTAAAATAAAAATTTCTATAAAAGAGAAGAAATGTATACCACACCCTCTCCCAAAAGACCTAAGTAGAAGATGGAAGACAAGAGTTAGAGAATATGAGAAATAGAAGGGTTAGAAGATGTGAGCATGGGGAATACTGGTCTTATTAGCAATTAGGGACAGTGGTAGAACCAAACACTTAAACATCTACATGAAGGATCTAATATATATCAGAGAAAATAGAAGCCTGATGAAAACTATATTTTAGGAAAATTGGTTGGATGCTAATATACAAATTTGTCTGGGATAAGTAAGCATGTTTATGCCTGGAGAAAGTGACCAGACATTTTTGTTTTAAGGTATCATTGCAATTATATATTGAAAGTATAATATAAATCAATGCATGCAGCCATTTCTATTCAAGCAGAAAATAAAGATTTTGTAATTTCCCATTTTTTATGTGTACATAAAACAAATGATGCTAACAATTGACTATCAGTGTCCGTAAATCTAGTCTAGAGCTAGATATTTTGGCACATCCTCATGTTTCACTAAATATGAAACTCAAATTAATGTGTCTGTTACTGATATTAATAGAAATGTAATTTATATATGTTATCCCCAGGTCTAGGGTAACCAAATCACAAACTACTTTATGTGAATTTTGTAATTTCAAATAGCTATAGGAAAGACATAACATCATTTTAGGGCATATATCCAAAATACATTCAGAGTATATACAAAATGATATACAATATGTACTTATAATAAAATAATGTTACGACATAATGATAGAGAAGAACTAGTTAATACAAATTATAAATAATGATTATATAAATTGTAATATTTTATGTAGTAATTCATATGGAATACTAAAAATGTTAATCATATTATTGCATTATGTTATAAATAACCCCCACAATTTGGCCATTGCTCATGACATAACAAAGCACTTAGTTCGTGAAGCCTTTTTGGCTGCACTCCTTAATCACTAGAGATGAGCAAAGTCCTCTTTAACATCTAGCATGTGACTCTTGAGTAATAATCAAAAACTGAAAAGTAGAAAACCAAAGAAAATAAGATAGTTTAAGTTTTCCTTAGCTACTTCAAACTTGTATTACGGAACTACATAGCATTTGAAAATCCTTGAGGATGATTAAATTCATATGTATTGGTATCTGGTGCCTACTAAAGGATAAACACAGGGCCTCTGAGGATTTAAAATTACTTTTGAAGGGTATTAACACAATCCATCATATTCACTTTGGAATTTTTTTTTTTTTACTTTAATACTATAATAATGTGCTGAATAAGCTTTGCTGAATCTAACTTCTCTTGGGTAGTTTTATTCTGTCTCACACATTCTAATTTTGTTGACCAAAGTGACCTGAACTTAAGTTTAAATAACTTTTAGCACTGAATTAGCTTTCATAAACTTAAGAACTGGACGCCTACTGGATAAAAAATTTTGAAATTATTTGTCTATTAATATTATTTTTATTA
Organism: Orycteropus afer afer; assembly: GCF_000298275.1. Lineage (NCBI taxonomy): Eukaryota > Metazoa > Chordata > Mammalia > Tubulidentata > Orycteropodidae > Orycteropus > Orycteropus afer. The sequence goes on along the minus strand of NW_006921698.1, from coordinate 2,370,243 downwards.
TTGTCTCTAAAACAGACCAGTGAATGGGTAGCTTCTATTCATTAATTAGTATAATGGATGGAATCAATACTATGTATGTAAGAATAAACCCACCAAACCCACTGCCATTGAGAGAATTCTGACTCATAGGAACCCCAAATAAATTTCCAAGGTTGTAAATGTTTACAAAGTAGATTGCCTTATCTTCCTCCTGCCAAGTGCCTGGTGCATTAGAACCACTGACTTTCTGGTTAGCAGCCAAATGCCTTACCCACTATATCACCAGAGCTTCTTACGTATGTAAGAGTAAAATAAAACAAACCAAGCTCACTGCTATTGAGCCAATTCTGGCTTATGGTGACCTCCATTGGGTTTCCAAGGCTATAAACCTTTACGGAGACAGACTGCCCCATCTTTCTTCTGCAGAGTGGCTGGTGGGTTCAAACCACAGACATTTTGGTTAGCAACCAAATACCTTAACCACTATACCACTGGAGCTCCTAGTATGAAAGAATAAAATATTTAATACTTTATGTAGTTGAAAGAATGTATCTCAGTTATACTTCCAGTGTCTTTTATAAGACAAATGATATTTGCTCATTTAATTTACTCAAAACCTATTTACAACTAGGACAATTTAAACCTGGTTCTTAAGACTTAGTCAAAATATTTTAGACCTATTATGCATTCAGGAGCTCTGGTGGCATAGTGCCTAAGGGACTTGACTGCTAACCAGAGGGCTGGTGGTTCAAACCCACCAGCCACTCCTCAGAAGGAAGGTTGGGCAACCTACTTCTGTAGTGATACTGCCTTGGAAACCCAAGGAGGGGTCGCTATGAGTGAAGTCTGACTCGACGGCACATAACAACAACAACATTATGCATTCAGTGAGGAGTTCTAGTGGTGTAGTGGGAAAAGCATTCAACTGCTAACCAGAAAGTCAGCAGTTCAAACCCATCTGTTCCACAGGAAGAAGATGAGGTAGTCTATGTCTGTAAAGATTTACAGCCTTGGAAATCTAATGGAGTCATTGCTATGAGT
>NW_006921698.1:2321521-2369123 GCF_000298275.1 Orycteropus afer afer | reverse complement strand
CAGCCTTGGAAATCTAATGGAGTCATTGTCAGGATTTAGATTGGATTTAATTTAGAGTTATAATTTTTTTTTTTTTTTTTTTTTTTGTTAATGCACTCCATATGAATTGAGATAATTCAAATTTAAATTTATATTAAAATGTATATGTATATGTAAAAAGAAAATAATTAAAAATGTAAACATGATCACAGGCAAAGCCTGTTTCCAAATTTTAAAAAAATATATTAAATATTGATATAATAATCTATCATTATTGATATAGTAATAAGCAATAAGTTGTATTCATTAATATGTGTTTCATTAAAGCAGTTTTTATTACTTTATGTAAGTTTCAAAAGCTACATAGTACATGATACTTTGTTAGCCTAATTATAACTAATATTTATTTTTAAAGTATTATAACTTCATTTATATATCATAATTTCCTTTATTTGGGCTTTATTTCCTGTCATTTCAATCAAAATATTAAGTCACATTACTCAAGAGAAGTAAGACTTCCAGATAAAGTGATATTTGATTCACAGTCATCTATTTACATTTGGACCTCACATCTTTGAAGTATCCACTGGTAATTTTAAAAGTTTAAAACAAATTGAACTGCCTTGGTAGCTTGGCGAGGCCATCCTTCATTGTGTACATGCCAACTATTGAGGGACTTCTAGATAGAGAAGTTAAATGGGGTGAGAGTCAAGAAAGGAAAATAAAATAAAATAAAAGGTTAAGTGGTCTTCCCTTTCTGAAAAGTAGTATAGTCTCATGCAAATTCAATAGAGAATATCATAGCTCAACCCAACTAATTACCATTAAATGAGTATAGCAAGCTATGGACTGTAGGAAGGTCAACAGATGTTGTTGTTGTTAGTTGCCATTGAGTAAACTCCATCTCAAGTCAACCCTATGTACAATATAACAAAATGGTGCCCAGTCTGTGCCATCTTCCTGATAGTTGGCATGTTTGAGTTCCTTGTTGCAGTCATCATAGAGTGCCATCCCAGATAGAGGGCTCATCTTCCAGTTCTATATTGGACAATATTCTGTTGTGATCTACAGGGTTTTCATTGGCTTATTTTTGGAAGTAAATCACTGGGCCTTTCTTCTTAGTCCACCTTAGTCTAGAAGCTTTGCTTATACCTGTCCACCACTGGTGACCCTGCTGTCCTTTGAAATATTAGTAGCATAGTTTCTATCAATTTAGTAATAAGCAATCCACCACAGAACAACAATGTGGTAGAACAGATGAAGAGAACTTTATTTAAGTCACACACAAATTATTTTTCAAATAACTTCTGCAAGAATAAGAAGGAAGAAGGATGGTCCCTTCCTTCTTCTTCCTACTTTGTTAGTCCAATGGATAACTAACAGATCAAAAGAGTTTTATTACTTTATTTTATGTTTAGCACAACTTTTATTTATTTATTTATTTGGGCTTGATTTCATTGGAATCCCTCCTTCTTGTGGATTAAAGTTCAAAAATATAGTGCAACTATACTATACAGAAATGTGGCCATCCCTGGTTCTTCCTTTGAGCAGAGGGTTTTCCTTCTGATGCACTTGGTTATCAGTATGAAGAAACAAGAAAAATAGGCCACATTAAGTACCTAAAGATGACACTGGGAAAATTCAAAAGATGGATTTGGAAGTCTACTCCCTGACACAAAGGCTTACCAAACACAGTGGAATAATCCCAGAAAGTTCATCTCTTAAATGGTTCATGGCTTAAATGTCTGTCCACTGTCCTCAGATTGTTGAATCTTTGATATGGTAATGAAATCTCTCATTAACCTGCCCTGCAATTTCAGATCTCAGAGAAGAATTTAATAATATCCACACCCATAATGTTCATATTAAAGAAGCAACCCAGTTTCTATTATTTGTAGATGAATAAAAGGAAGAAATGGAGACAGAGAAAATACTGCTCCCATGAAAAGAGTCATAATATAAAAAGAGGCTGACATGGATCATAATAGATGAAGCACAAACTATTGAAAAAGTCTTACTGGCTTCATTCAGGTGGAAATAAATGTTCTATTTGTTGTTGTTGTTGTTATGTGCCGTCAAGTCAGACCTGACTCATAGTGACCACTCCTTGGGTTTCCGAGGCAGTATCACTCTTCCTTCTGAGGAGTGACTGGTGGGTTTGAACCGCCAGCCTTCTGGTTAGCAGTCAAGTGCCTTAGGCACTATGCAACCAGAGCTCCTAAATTTTCTATAGTATATGCTTTATCTTTTCAATAAAACACATAGTGTTATGAACTTTGTGATACAATAAAAGATAAGATGCTAAAATCATGGACCACGAAGAAGAAAGAACTGGTTAAAAGACAGACACAAATTAAAAAAAGCATGATGACATCAGAAAATAATGTAAAGTCACAAAGAATAAAATAGCAAAATAAAAAAAGACATCAGAAAAAAAAAGAAGAAAACCTAAACTGTGGAAAATAAAACCAATAATATGGAGGATAAATTCTTTCACATTGAAGAGGAGATATATAGAAGACAATAGATTTTGAAGCGAAAAGTAAAATGCAGCATAGAAATATAAAACAAAAAGAAAACTGGAGAATTTAATGTATAAATGCATATGCATTATCTCTAAATACAATATAAGCAAATTCAATCAACCCATAATAAAAGAGTAGTAGTCGATTATCAAGTAAAATGTATTCCACTAATATAAACACAATTTAATAGTATGAAATGCATTAACATAATCTATAGCACCAATAAGAAAATATAGAAATATTATTTGAATATCTTGGTAGATAATAATAGTAAACATAGTGCTCACTATGTGTGAGGCATAAAAATACAGTTTACATATATTAACTCATTTTAATTTTCAAACAGTGTTTGTATAAGTTACTATTATCATCATCTATTACCTGATGAGAAAATCAAGGCAACGCAAGAAGAGACTATGGTAGTTAAGGTCATGTGCCACCTTGGCTTAGCCATGATTTTGAGTAGCTTGGCATCTGGATGTGGTTATTCTCCATGATGAAACTGAATGTGGTATAATTAATTCCATACTGGAATCTGCTGTGAGTATCTAAGAGGTTGCCTTTGGGATGTGGCCTGCTTCCAGTATATATGGAGAAGCTTTGAGAAAGGTCTCTAGCTTTTTGACACATTTTGGATCCTGCATTTGGCTAACTCTTCATCTCCAGTTCCTGGACTTGAACCAGGGGCCTGCCATCTTGCCTCCTGATTTGGGTTTGTACTTCCTTATCTGCCATGAATAAGTCATTGGCCTTGCAAAATGCTATCATGTGATCTCCAGCATCATGACTTATTCATTGCAAATCCCTTTTCTCAACAATACAAATGGTGGCTATCCAAGTAGACTTCACTAGATGGAGTGCACAGGAATCAGATTGACTACATCTGTGGCAAGAGGAGAGGGAAAAGCTCAATATATTCACTCAAAACAAGGCCAGGAGCTGATTGAGGAACAGACCATCAACTGCTCATATGCAAGTCCAACTTGAAGTTGAAGAAAATTAAAACAAGTCCATGAGAGCCCAAATATGACCTTGAACATATCCCTCCTGAGTTTAGAGAATAGATTTGATGCATTGAACACCAATGACTGAAAACCAGAGGGATTGTGGGATGACATCAAGAACATCATCTATGAAGAAACAAAGGGTCATTAAAAAGACAAGAAAGGAAGAAAAGATCAAAATGGATGTCAGAAGAGACTCTGAAACTTGCCCTTAAATGAAGAGTGGCTAAAGCAAAGGGAAGAAATGACAAAATAAAAGAGCTGAACAGAAGATTTCAAAGGGCAGCTCAAGAAGACAAAGTAAATTATTGTAATGAAATGTGCAAAGACATGGAGTTAGAAAACTGAAAGGGAAGAACATGCTCAGCATTTCCCAAGCTGAAAGAACTGAAGAAAAAATTAAGGCTTGAGTTGCAATATTGAAAGATTCTATGGGTAAAATATTGAATGATGCAGGAAACATCAAAAGAAGGTGGGAGAAATACACAGTCACTGTACCAAAAATAATTGGTCAATATTCATCCATTTCAGGAAGTGGCAAATGATCAAGAACCAATGGTATTGAAGGAAGAAGTCAAAGCTGCACTGAAGGAATTGGCGAAGAACAAGGCTCCAGGAGTTGACGGAGTACCCATTGAGAAGTTTCAACTAATGGGTGCCTTGCTGGACGCACTCACTGAGTATGCCAGGAGATTTGGAAGAGAGCTACCTGGTCAACTTACTCGAAGAGATCCATATTTGTACCCATTCCAAAAAAAAAAAAAAGGAGCATCCCACAGAAAGTGGAAATTATCAAAACATATCCTTAATCTCACACACAAATAAAATCTTACTGAAGATAATTAAAAAACAATTGCAGAAATATAGACAGAGAACTTCCAGAAATGCAAGCTAGATTCAGGAGAAGATGTGGAGCAAGGGATATCATTGCTGATGTCAGATGGATCTTAGCTGAAAGCAAAGAATGACAGAAAGATGTTTACCTATGTTTTATTGGCTATGCAAAAGCATTTGATTGTGTGGATCATAACAATTGTGGATAACATTGAGAAGAATGAGAATCCCAGAACACTTAGTTGTACTCATGAGGAACCTGTACATAGATCAGGAGGCTGTTGTTCAAACAGAACAAGGTTTAAAACCAAGAAGGGAGTGTGTCATGGTTGTATCCTTTCACCATACTTATTCAATCTGTATGCTGAGCAAATAATCTGAGAAGCTGGACTCTGTGAAGAAGAACACACCATCAGGATTGGAGGAAGAATCATTAACAACCTGCGATATGCTGATGACACAACTTTGCTTGTTGAGAGTGAGGATGACTTGAAACACTTACTGATGAAGATTGAAGACTGCAGTCTGCAGTATGGATTACACCTCAATATAAAGAAAACAAAAATCTTCACAACTGGACAAATAAGCAGCATCATGATCAATGGAGAAAAGATTGAAGTTATCAATTATTTCATATTACTTGGTTCTACAGTCAATGCCAATGGAAGCAGCAGTCAAGATATCAGATAATCTATCTAAAAAAATCATGCTCACTGCCATCAAATTGGATCCGACTGATAGTGACCCCTCCTTGGGTTTCTGAAGTGGTATCTCTATGGAAGTAGATTGTCCAACCTTCCTTCTGAGTATTGGCTGGTGGGTTTGAACTGCCAGCCTTCTTGTTATCAGTCAAATACCCTAGGCACTGTGCCACTGGAGCCCCTTCAAACAAGTATGTTGTTGTTGTTGTTGTTGTTGTTGTTATGTGCCTTTGAGTCAGAACCAACTCATAGCGACCCCTCCTTGGGTTTCTGAGGAGGTATCACTATGGAAGTAGACTGCCCAACCTTCCTTCTAAGGAGTGGCTGATGGGTTTGAACCACTGGCTTTCTGGTTAGCAGTCAAGTGCCTTAGGCACTACGTTACCAGAGCTCCTAAGACAATGTATAGCACTCAGCAAATTGTCTGCAAAAGACCTCTTTCAAGGGCTAAAGAGCAAAGATGTCTGCTTGAGAACTAAGGTGCTCCTGATCCAAGCCATGATAATTTCAATTGCCTCATACACATGTTTGTTTTTTCATATGCATGTGAGAGCTGGACAATGAATAAGGAAGACCAAAGAAGATTTGATGCTTTTGAGTTGTGGTGGTGGCAAAGAATGCCAAAAATACCATGGACTGCTAAAAGAACTAACAAATCTTTACTGGAAGAAGTGCAGCCAGAATGCTCCTTAGAAGCAAGAATGGCCAGGCTTCATCTCACCTACTTTGTTCATGTTGTAAGAAGAGACCATTCCCTGGAGAAAGATACCATGCTTGGTAAAGTGGAAGGTCAATGAAAGGCAGGGGAGGCCTTCAAAAAGATGGATTGACACCGTGGCTACAATGATGGGCTCGGGTATAGCAGGGATTGTGGAGCTAGCTCAGGACAGGCCAGTATTTGTTCTTCTGTGCAAAGGGTTGCTGTGAGTCAGAGACAACTTGATGGCACATAACCACAACAACCACCTCCTGATCTTGGGTTCTTCTGACTCAGCAGCCAACAGCTGTGTGAGTTAGAAGAAGTGTCCGGCTCTAGTAGTTCTGGAACAAGAGGCAAAGCTGAAGCCCCAGGTCAATGGGCTAGGTCAGCGCCTAGAGCTGGCACTCTAACTTGAACTTCTAGCTTCCTAAACTGTTAAAGAATAAATTCCTGTTTGTTAAAGCCACCCACTTGTGGTATTCCTGTTACAACCAAAAAAAAAAAAAAAAAAAAAAAAACCTCACTGCCATCAAGTCATTTACAACTCATAACAATTCCCATTGGGTTTCCAAGGCTATAAATCTTTATGGAAGTAGATCACCTTGTCTTCCTTCCATGGAGCAGCTGGTGGGTTTGAACTGCTGACCTTCCAGTTAGCAGTCAAGTGCCTTATCCACTACGCCACCAAACCTCCTTATTTCCATTATAGCAGCAATAAACAAATACGACAAAGACTAAACCAAGTTTATTCAGCCAGAAAGTGAGAGCTGGGATTTGTAGAATGCACCTTTTTTATCTTTAAAGCAGGTATTCATGTGCAGTCTTATGTATAAAGAATTAAACAAAATTCCTCAGAAATCTGAAGGACAAAGTAATGTATTCTATATAATCTCAAATGTGTTACATGTACATATATGCATAACTGTACATATTAGATATACTTTAAAAAATGGGAGAAACATGATAAAATATGAAGGAGGCTATCTCTGAATGTTTAATGATTATTTTAAATTGTTTTTCTTCTTTTCTGTACTTGAAAACAATCCAGGGCTAGCACATATTCTTTTGAAAATAACAAAAATACGTAATAAAAATATTAAAAGGAAATTCAAGAAATTATCCATGAGTTTCATTTTTTTATTGTAAAAATATTTAAGCTAAATATATCTCATCATACATACCAGTTAATTAAAGATATAACAGGCACGCAGATTGTAATTACTCATTTTAATATTTATGTGCAATATTGGTATAAATGTGGGAGAGAGATGAGGCAGTATGCTTCCATAAAGATTTACAGCCTTGGAAACCCTTTGGGGCAGTTTTAACCTGCTCTACAGTGTCTCAATGAGTACTAATCAACTTAATGGCAGTAGGTTTGGTTTGGTTTGTTCATATAAACAGTTATACATATTACAGATATCCATTGCTTAATGCGCACAATACATTCTGTGAAATAGAATGTTAAATGATTTGTACATTGTGTGAATACCATATTATATCTGTATATATATCTGTATATAATATGGTGTTCATACAACGTCCAAATCACGTAACAGCTGAGATCACATGGCTTGTATGGAGCCTTGGGCCTGAGCCCAGTCACTTTCTGCTCTTTGTATCTATGATTGCCCCAGTCATTGCCCTTTTCCACTGGCACAGCACTCCCAGCCTGCAAGAGGGAGAATGTTTGCTACTGACACCAAGGTGATGTTACCCCTCCCCTCTTTGGCTGTTGCAGCCGAGGGGCTCAAACTTGAGTTCAGAGTGAGGGTCTCTAGCCATATAAGCTGTCTTCTCTGTCTTCTCAGACAGAGGTGTGAGGTGTATACATCTTCAGAGGGCCTTAAGGAAGATAGTGGCCCTAGAGGAAAATCAGGAGTCCCATCCTGCCTCACCTCATGCCAGTCTCTCACTACTGGGGACATCTCCTAGAACCTACCACCAGCATCACCATCACAAGGCCCTGATTCACCTCCATGATCATCAACATGGCATCCCCCTCTAGCTCTAAGGTGGTCTTCCAGTCGCAGCTACAGGAAGAGCTGTTTGACCTGGATCCTCAAGGTTTCCAGAAATCCAGATCAGGAGAAACACCTTCGGGTCCAATTCTGAGTTGGAGCCAGAGAAGGCACCACTAGCTCCCCAGGCAGACGTTCCTGAGGTGAGAATGGGCTAGGACACAGGGATGCTGAAGAGACTGCTGACAGTCATTCCCTGGAGACTCAAGTGTGGGGGAAACTTTTGGGCCATAGGCCACTTTGGAGCAATCCATGGACCACCCACCAAAGGCCTGGACCATGTAAGTGAAAGGAGTATCTGGTACATGACACCCCTGCCATGGGAGCCCTGGGACTGAAGACAGCCCCCAGGCCACCAAGCTGGGCCTTGGCTTTGCCCTGGGCAAATGGTTCGAGGACTTACATGGCAGTGTACAGGGCTGGAAGCTGTCCTGCTATGAAACATGTGTCAAGAGGTTCAAGTACAGCTTGCTATTGCTGAAGCAGCACCAGAAGACCCACTGCAGTGAGTAGATGGGGCAGCCAGGAGGGGCCAGTGAAGGACACTGGCCTATGTTAAGGCTCCAGAACGAGGCCCCCTGCCCATCAACTGTCCCACACTGTGGTCCAGCTCTCTATGCCCAGTTTTCCCAGTAATCTTTTCTGGTTGCTAGGAAAAAAATTATGGGACCATGGTTGTATATGTAGTGGGATGTTGTCCTAACTGATGTTATGCAGCATATACCTATCTACAGAAGATATATCTGTGCACATTCTCAACTATATATGTTGCTGCTAGGTGCTGTTGAATAGGTGCCAGCTTGTAGGGATCCTATGTATAATAGAAGAAAACACTGCCAAGTCCTGCATATATATATATATATATATGTATGTATTTATGTATATGTGGAATGAAGGATATTGTTGCTGATGTCAGATGAATCTTGGCTCAAAGCAAAGAATACTGGAAAGATATTTACTTGTGTTTCATTGACTATGCAAAAGCATTCAATTGTGTGGATCATAACAAATTACAGATAACACTGAGAAGACTGGGAATTCCAGACTACTTAATTGTACTCATGAGGAACCTGTACATAGACCAGGAGGCTATCATTTGATCAGAACAAGGGGACACTGCATGGTTTAAAATCAAGAAGGGAGTGTGTCAGGGTTGTCTCCTTTCACCATACCTATTCAGTCTGTATGCTGAGCAAATAATCCGAGAAGATGACTATATGAAGAGAAACATGACATCAGTATTGGAGAAAGATTCATTAACAACCTGTGATATACTGATGACACACCTTTGCTTTTTGAGAGTGAGGATGACTTGAAACACTTACTGATGAAGATTGAAGACTACAGTCTGCAGTATGGATTACACCTCAATATAAAGAAAACAAAAATCCTCACAACTGGACAAATAAGCAGGCATCATGATAAATGGAGAAAAGATTGAAGTTGCCAAAGACTTCATATTACTTTGTCCACAATCAACACCAATGGAAGCAGCAGTCAAGATATCAGACAATGTATAATACTGGGAAAACCAACTGCAAAGGACCTCTTTCAAGTGCTGGAGAGCAAAGATATCTCCTAGAAGACTAAGGTGCTCCTGACACAAGCCATGGTATTGTCAGTCGCCTCATATGCATGTGAGATGTAAACAATGAATAAGGGAGACCAAAGACAAGTCAATGTTTCTCAGTTGTGGTGTTGGCGAAGAATGCTCAAAGAACTAATAGATCTGTCCTGGAAGAAGTGCAGCTGGAATGCTCCTTGGAAGCAAGAAGGGCCAGACTTTGTCTGACCTACCTTGGACATGTTATAAGAAAGGACCACTCCCTGGAGAAGGATATCATGGTTAGTAAAGTAGAGGGTCAACAAAAAGGGGAAGGCCCTCAACAAGATGGATTGACACAGTGGCTACAACGATGGCTACAATGATGGACTCAGGTATAGCAAGGATCATGGAGCTGGTATGGGACCAGTCAGTGTTTCGTTCTGCTGTACATAGGGTCACTATGATGCAAACATGTCTCACTGGCACCTAACAATATGTGTGTGTGTGTGTGTGTGTGTGTGTAATATTTTGTGAAGCCATACAGCAGTAACTGGTATCAGCTTACTGCCATAAAAAACTATAAACATGGATAATAGTTTTCAGAAAATGGACAAAAGGCTAAGCAAGACTAAGATCTATGAGAAAAGGGAAACTAATGAGGCAATCCCCATAATATCCCTGTTCTCTGCCATTTTTTGGCAGAGATACATGAAATTCAAGAAATATTCGAGTCATTCTGCGTTCAGGGTCAGAGATGAGAGTGCTGGGTAGTTTGAGAAGTTGGAATCTAGAGGAAAGTCTACTAGATCTTTCCCAAAAAAGCCTAAAGTCAAGCCTTAACAAGACCTACAGGGAATATTGATTTGGAAGTTGAGTTTCACAAATTAGAGTCTAAGACAATAATTTGTCTTTTCACAGATTTCCATGATTGGTGCAAAACCAAGGTTATTAATGTCTTACCTGATCAGTTATTGGACTATATGATAAACAAATAATCAGAAGTCTCCAGAGAAAGAACAGCCGAGAAAGAGAAACTATAGTAAGGACCAAATAAGAATTGTACTGAAAGTACAATAAAAGAAAACAAATCACTGGAATCACTGGATGGGTTTTCAGCAGACGGCAGACTAGTTGTTTTTGTTATGTGCTGTCGAGTCCAGCCCGACTCATGGCGACCCCTCCTTGGGTTTCCGAGGCAGTATCACTATGGAAGTAGATTGCCCAACCTTCCTATCAAGGAGTGGCTGGGAGATTTGAACCACCAGCCTTCTGGTTAGCAGTCAAGTGCTCTAGGCACTATGCCACCAGAGCTACTGGACCAGAGGCAACAGCAGACTAGAGGCAACAGGAAGAAATAGCCATGAACTTGATGAGAAATAAAATTTTCCAATCTGAGAAAAGATGGAAAAAGATTGAAGAAAAATGGATAGTCTCAGTAACTTCTGGAAGCATGTCAAATTACATAACAGACAATAACAATTGCATAATAGAATCTATATGTCTGTACTTGTGGTTAGAGTCAGAAAAAGAGAGAAAAGAGGCAAAATATATTTTTTAAGTAATTGAAAGAACTTAGAAGAAACTGACCAAACTCTTAAGCAAGATAAAAATAAAGAGAACCATGTTTAGGTACAAAATATTCTAACTACTACAAACCAAAAACAAAAGCAGACAGGAGGAGAAAGAGAAACATTTTATGTACAAGGAAGCAAATACATCAATAATGGCTGACTTCACATTAGAGACCATGGAATGCATAAGATAAGGAAAATACAAGTAGAGTTCTAAATGCAGCAAAAGCATAAGGGTAAAATAAGGATAGTTTTGTATAGACAAATCTGAGTTGTGTCTCATGCATTTCACCACTACCAACAGTGTTAAAAGATGTACAACAAGCTACAGGGAAATGGTACCAGATGGTAATTCAGATTTACAAGTAGAAATGGTTACCACCATAAATGGTAAACAAGTGGAAAATTATAGCTTATGTAAACTACTTCTGACTTTTAAAACAAAGATAATAACACTGTAAAATGAGCTTTATAGTTTATGGAAAAGTAAAATATACAATAATAATTGAATAAAGAAAGGGGCAGATAAATGGAGTTGTACTGTAGTAAGATTATTGCATTTGTGAGAGTGAGGTACAGAATTGATAAATGTTACTGTCATTGTGAATTGGAATCTGGGAAGGAATAGTAGAATATGTGAAGTGCGTGTGAATTATGAATTGTGAAGTAGAAAGAACTAAAATATTGATTCTAATTAGACTCTGAAAAGTGGTGTATGCTTCTATTAGCCCTAAAACAAGTAAAAGAAATATATTGTAGAAGTCAGTAGAGGAAGTAAATTGGAACTCTAAAAATATTTGTTCAACTGAGAAGAAGGAAGAGAAGGAGCCACAGAGAAAAATAAATAGAAGGGAAAAATGGAAAGCAAATATCAAGATGGTGGGTTTGAGCTTAACCATATCAATAAGGTTAAATGTAAGTGAACTAAGCACTAATATTCAAAGAACTAATGTAAACAACAGATGAATATCACCAACATTACACTGATGGAAAATAGCCAGACACAAAGTACATACTACATAATTATATGGATATAAAATTCAAGAACAGGAAAAAAATCATCAGTTAATGAAAGGAATCATATCAGGAGCTGTTTGCACAGGGAGGGGGGCTGGAAAGATTAACTACAAAATTAATCAAGAGAACTTTCTTGGGAGGTAGGCGTTTTCTATGTCTTGACTGAGTGGTAGTTACACTGTAATCTATATTTGTCAAGTTATTGACCTGTACACTTAAAATGTGTGATTTTATTGCATGGAAATTACACCTCAACAAGGGTGATTTTTAAGAAAAATTTTTCTATTAAAAAATATTGATTGCCTAGTGATTAAGATATCAGACTGAAAATCTTGTGTTCAATCCCCGATTCATTTATTTATTTTTACTGTAGGGCCTCAGGCATGTTCCTTAGCCATACATTTTCTTATATATTACATGGGGATAAAAATAGTAAGTATTTCATAGTATTGCTAATCTGGAGTAAGCATTTAGCATGCTATCTAGTATAAATAACATCACCATTATCACTGTCATTACCACTCACAGGATGTGAAATGTTGGCCTACACTATCAAATCATGAGACAAAAAAGCTGTCTTTATTTAACTTTCAAAATTTTTCGGGTAGAAAAATTAGACTTGGATGAAGAGTTAATTTAAAAAGTGATATTAACTGATAATATAAAGTGATACTTTTAGAGTCAGAGTATGGGCAACTCAGTCACTATATTACATGTTATGTTGTTGTTGTTGTTGTGTGCCGTCGAGTCGGCCCCGACTCATAGCGACCCCTCCTTGGGTTTCCGAGGCAGTATCACTACAGAAGTAGGATTGCCCAACCTTCCTTCCGAGGGGTGGCTGGTGGGTTTGAACCGCCAGCCTTCTGGTTAGCAGTCAAGTACTTTAGCCACTATGCTACCAGAGCTCCCATTACATGTTATATTAGTCTCCTATTGCTCCTGTAACATATAATATTTTTTTTCTTTTTGCTATTTTTGTTATTTCACAATTCTGGAGGGCAGAAGTCCAAAATGAGTTTAACGTGCCAAGTGAAAGTGGTAGTTCCTTCTGGAGGGTTTAGGAGAGAAACTGTTTTCTTGCCTTTCCTAGTTAATAAAACTACCCGTATTCCTTGGCTACTAACCCCTTCCTCCATTCTCAGAACCAATGGCATATCATCCCTTTCTGTCACATAGCCTTCTCTCCTGTGTCAAATTTCTTTCCTCCTCTGTCTTACAATTAAGGTCCTCTTAATTACAATTAAGGCCCACCTGGATAATTTCTCCATCTCCAGATTCTCAATCACATCTGCCTTTTGTCATATAAGGTAATATTAAAAGGTCTAAGGGATGTGATTATTTGGGGGAGCCATGATTCAGCCTATAACACATGTCAAATGTCATAAAGGAAAGATAGGAAATGAGAATGGAAGAGAGGACAAGTCACCACAGTGTGCTGATAAATTTCATTTGCAAACCTTTACAAGTATTTGTTCAAGGATAAACAAATTTGAAGCAAAAATGAATATACAAAATAAAATCTTATTATTTTTTAGGTGTTTTAAATGTTTATCTACGTTTGAAAGGACAGACAAAAATAGAGAATCCACTGTGGTCTTCAAGTGGGAATAAAGGACAACGATGGAATGAGGCCCATGTTAATATATATCCAATTACTTCATTTCAGGTAAGAAAAGAACAGTAATCTCTGCTGATACATTGTTGTAATGAGAATATGATAAAAGAAGACCCTAAGCAAACATTAGAATATGAACATTCAAAATTCCTGTGATATGAGAATCCAAAAACTACATCATTTTAAAATCTTCCTTTAGTTCTAAAATCTATAAAGAAAAAAAAAAAAGCCTTTTTCTTTTATTAACTAACATCTACCAAACAGCGTGTTTGGCTAATAGTCTTTAGTAAATTCAAATGATTTGTCTGGAGAAAATATATTTATATGAAATCATATTTGTATTTTTTTTGTTTCCTAAAGACAAACAAAATTAATTCTTATAAACGTGGAAGCTAGATAATCAATTCTCAAATAACGTTTGAATTTTACTTGATAGAATTTTATCTCCTTCTAGGAAAATGTATTTCTTTGAGGAATGCGTTTTATTAATTTATCATGTTGATTTTCAAACTCAGACAACTTTAAGTAATGTTGTTTTTCTTTGTTTTTATATAGAAGATAAGTAAGACTTGCATAAAGATGTAATAGCTGTTTCAGTAATTGTAGCAATGCCCATCATTGTTAAAAATAAGAAAATAACTCATGAGACTAAATAAAGTTACCAATGCTCTTTGAATTATTTAAATAACTTTATAACTATAATTCTATATATGGATATATCCAAATATTTTTATTCATATTTTAAAAATGTAGTGAGATGTCTTTAAAATCTAGTGACATGTACTATGCTTTATATTATTTATTTTATTCCTTTAGTATTTTAACAGGAGTTGAATCCATTTTATGAAATTATATTCATAGCAATAAATGTTTTTTCTCTTCTGGTAATCTGTTGGATGAGTTTCATGGCATATGGTTGCAAGGGTATTCAGAATCAGAGTCTTCAATTATGCCAGTTTTTAATTGGTGGAATGGGCTCTTCTTGTAATCTAATCTGTACAATTTTAGCATCTAACCAACCGGAAGAATAGGAAGGAGAGTTGAGAAGAGATCATTGTGTAAGGTGAAAACTGAACTGGGAGAGGGCTGGGAAACAGAGAAATGACCAACGTTTTTGTTCCAGCAGAGTTTAGAGTGAACAAAGATTCTGAGGTCACATACCACAATATTTGCCAGAGAACCAGGAAACATATAGTGTGAGGCTGCAGTTTTGTATGTTTGTAAAGTCTATTGCACATTCATTTCTGAAAGATACCTCCTTTGAGTGTAGAAGTCTAGGTTCATAGGCTCCCCCTCCCCTTTTGGAAATCTAAAGAGATTGTTCTAAAAAAATCTAAAGAGATTGTTCCACTGTTTTATTGTTCCCAAGGAAAAATCAGCTGTCACCCTTTTATTTATTTCTCTGGATGTAATGTGACTTTTTTCTGGTTGCTTTTAAGATTTTCTCTTTTGAGCATTTGGTTTATGATGAGCTTCAGTGTAGTTTTCATTTTTTTTTTTTTTTCTTGGCTAGGGATTCACTGAGCTTCTTGAATCTGTATTTCCAGAGTTTTTATCAAATTTGAAAATTGTCTGGCTAATATTCCTTCATGTATCTTTCCCCCTCCTCTCCTTTGAAGTCTCCAGTTGCACATAGGTGTCTCTTGAAGGTATTACACAGCACATTGGTATTATTATTTTTTTCCTCTTGTGTTTAATTATAGATAGTTTCTATTCTGCCTTCTCTTTTACTAATTTATTCTGCAATGTCTAATCTGCCTTCACTCCAGTTTAATATATTTTTTTCATTATGGCAATTGTACTTTTTTACCTCTGTAAGTTCAATTTAAGTATACTTTGAATTTTCCATTTCACTGCTTAAAGTTTTGAGATTACTGAATGCAGATATAATAACTTTTAATATAATGTCCTTGTCTGTTAACAACTGTGTCAATTTTAGGTAGGTTTTTTTTTTTTTAATTTTTATTTTAAGAGGTTGTTTTACATCCAACATAACATGTACATTTGGTTTCATTCCCCAATCGCCATGTCCACCCCTAACCTATACTCTTCCTGTCCCTACCTTATAACCCTCCCCCGTGCCCCTCACATTCATGCCTTCCTGTTTGTCCTGCATTTCCTTAGTTTGAATGTTAGTCCTCTGGTGTCCCATGGTCTATTGCTCTAAAGGATGTATTACGATTGAGTGTGTGGGTGTGTCATCCTGGGTTGAGTGGTCTGCATGTACATCTTGTTAACTATTGGGCTGAGACCCCCTCCTGGGGGTGAGTTTTATTCCAGGTGCAGAATGTATTCCAGGGCCATAGTATTGGTGGTCTCATCAGACTCCATCTGACCAGTAATTCTGGTCATTATTGAGTTTTTGGATTATGTTCCACATTTTTCCTCCCACTCTATCCAGGGTCTCCAGATTTGATCCTTTCCTGAGTGGTTGACATTGGTGGCTGGGCACCATCTAGTTCTTCTGGTCTCAAGGGCCATCGTGTCCTAGAGGTGATTGAATGTATTTCTCTCTTCATCACGGGATCGTACTTTCCTGTTTATTTGCATGTTTGGTGTTTTAACTGGATGCCAGACATTTTGAATTTTACCTTAATGAATGCTGGATATTTTTGTATTTCTGTAAATATTCTTGAGCTTTTGGGGATGTATTACTTGGAAACAATTTTACTTTTTAGGTCTTGATTTTAAATTTTGTTAGTGAGACCAGAACACTGCTTAGTCCAGGGTTAACTATTCCTCACTGCTGAAGCAGGATTCTTCTGCATAATCTACCCAGTGCCCTATAAATTATGACGTTTTTCAGGTTGGCTAGTAGTAACATTTGCTATTCCTAGCCCTGTGTGGATTGGACACTCTTATCTTAAATGTATCCTTGTGTTTATTTCCCAGGTCTTGGGTAGTTTCTTCAAATCTATGTACTGATCAGTACTCTACTCCATATTTAAGGGTGACCTGCTGTAAATAGCTTCCTCCTCTGCCACTTTCTTCCCTCATGTTCTACTCTACAAACTCTAGGTGCCTTGGCCTCTTCAGACTCTCATTTCCACGTCCTCATCTCAGGTTTTCTACTAAGTTCCACCTTGGCTCCCATTACTTACACCATGGCCTATAAACTCTCTCAAGATAGTAATGGAGGGAAGTCATAAAATTCATCTTACCTGATTCCTCTCTCACGGGGATCACTGTCCATCATTACTTGATATCCATTGTTCTGAAAATCACTTGTGCATAAATTTTGTCTAGTTATTTGGTTGTTACAAGAAGCATAAATATGGTTCTTGTTATACTAACTTGGCCAAAATTAGTTTTGACTTTTGGATTTTAACATAATTCATGTCTGAGCTATATAAATGACCAATGAAAATTAAAATAAATAACATCACATTTTTAGTTTGGATCTCTACATTCTTTCATTTCCTAACATATTTCTGTGTCAGTTGGCTAAGGACTTTTGTAAGTCTTTATTATTAAAGGAAGTATGAAGCTACATGATTTCACGCATTTTCTTGTTTTGTGTTTTTTTTTTTTAGTTTCTTGTGAGTTTCTTGCTATTTTGAAGTTGTTTTCAGACAAAGTAATTTCTTCTCAAAAATCAGTTATTATCTATCAAGCTTTTTAAAAAATACTTACTTTGACATGCAATGCCTAATGGAAAGGTATAGCAACACCATTACAAAATATATTAAATATATAAAAATTAAGCTATGAGAAGTTTTAATATTATTCAAATATGGTTTTATGGCATTCTAGGATGTCTTTAAGTCAAGTAGAAGGCATATCTGTTACTTCTTGCAATTTTAAATGGAATAATAGTGATGTTGAGCCTCTATTTCAGTGATGGTTATGTTGTTTTATTTGTTTGGATTTGCATGATTTTAAATTATTTTATTCATAAACCCTTAAAAAAAAACAACTTTTCTTTGGTATGTCCACTTAGTTTGATTTGCTGAAAAAAGAAGTTATTATATAGTACAGTCCAGGGCAAACAGAAGTTATATGCTACTGAAATTTCTTCTTGGGCTCTTTTTCTAGAGTTAATTTAACATGATTAGAGCTTGCAATTTAAATACATTTTGCTGTATTTGATAACTTTAGGGTAAAATTTCCCCCAAAAAAATTAAATTAAATTAATGTAGTGTTAATCTTAGAATGTCATTTATATTTTACATACTACATCAAGCAAAATATTTGACTATACCTTTAGATGATTTTCTTCATTCATAGTATAGTCCCAATGTTTTCCAGAGGAAAGGTATAAAGAAATAATATGAGCCACAAAGTACTTTTATGTTTTCTTACTTTGGTGAAAGGGATTCTGGAGATCATTTATTCTTACATCCTCATTTCAAGATAAAGTGAGTTTCAATACAATTTGTCTTACACGTACATACTTGACATTGAACAGGAGTTGTATGGTAAGTATGAAGTACAATTACTGTTATTATACAGTTAAGGAGCCCTGGTGGTGCAGTTGTTAAGCCCTTTGCTGCTAACTAAAAGACAAGCAGCTCAAACCTACGAGACGCTCCATGGGAGAAAGATGTGGCTATCTGCTTCCATAAAGATTATAGTTTGGGAAATCCTGTGAGGCATTTCTACTCTGTCCTATAGGGTCTCTATGAGTAAGAATCAACTTGATGGCAACAGGTTTGATTTTCTGTTTTTATACCATTTTGCCTTTATGTTTATATAAACATAAGTAAGCATAAACATTGCAGAGTTTGTGGAGTCACAAAAATGGAACTTCAAGACAAATTCGAGAACAATTTATACACATGATGATGGCTCCTGGATTAAACATCAAAAACATTGTCCAGTTACAACTCAGAATTTTCTATATGTATTTCCATATTTGCCAATGGTCAAAATCCCATGTTAGTATTTGAAATTAACAATTGACATTCACCCAGCAAGTTGAACTGGAAGAGTCTTGTGAAGTTAAATTCATTGTTCACAGCTGGGATTGTTTTCCTGGGGGAAAAAGCCAAGGCTAATCACCTGGTCCATCATTCTTCCTCTATTCAAATATATTTAGGACAAGTTAGTGATAATTCATTTATTTGCTGAACCAATGATAAAATAAAGGTAGCACTATTAATGCTAATGGATATTTTGAAATTTATTTGTGTCCTGAAATTTTTCCAAGTGATGAACACTTTCTAAGTTTCAAACTAAATGCTTAGATTTTGCACCTGGCTTAGCAATAATGATCAAAAGTGATCAATATCTTGTCAAGAGAGAAACATCCTGTGCATATTTGCAGCAGGCGCCACAACATTGAAGTCAGATCATCAGAAATGGCTTGCATGCTTTGATACCCTCTTCTACTTAGCTTCCTTTTGCTGCTTGTAGCTCTTCTCTTCCTGAGAAATTATATTTAAATATAAGCTATAGTAGCATCATTTCTATCTCTGTATCTCTATCTACATGATTTAAGGCATTATAATGTATGTAAGAAACTGTCAAGAGATGATTTTAAACAATTTTATGTGGTGTGAATCTAACAAATAAGCCCACATAAAATTATTTTTAAAGTTTCCATTTGAATTTACCCACAAAGAGTTATTTTTTTTATTATGCACTATTTCTTACATATTTAGTTTGCTGAATTTCTTCCACACACCATGAAAACATTAAAATTTTAAACTTGTCATTGCAGTTAATGGAAAGCATTTTAAATAACATCAATCTGATTGTGTGCAAAGAACATGTTTTGCATAATTTGATCCTGCTTTTTGGAGACCTAAACTTCAGAATTTTCTCCATGGGTATCTATATGCTGTTAATTCCTTTTTCAAGCAAATTAAACCAAATGCATTTCAGAAGTACTGAAGAGGAAAAGAACATAATTTTATTCCTTTAATAGTAGAGTTAGAATCATGATGCAACTGCATGAAAATATGATATGATTTAACTTTTTAAATGAGAGCCTTTCTTCCCTGAGATAAAATACATCTTTTTTTTCATTGCATAGAGATCTCATTTTCAAAATTGAGAGATAGACTATTATAATGCATTGTTATTGTTACTCCATATTTGTGAAAAATATATATGTCAGTACAGATTTATTTTTATAAACATCTGAATGTTTGGCAATGGTATATCTTTAAACCATATGTTTATACCTTACAGTAAACAATAATATAGTAATAATAATATAAAACCAAAACCAAACTCATGGCCATTGAGTCGGATCCAACTGATAGCAACCCCTCCTTGGGTTTCTGGGGTAGTTGACTGCTAACCAGAGGCTGGTGATTCAAACCCACCAGCCACTCCTTGGAAGGAAAGTTGGGCAATCTACTTCCCTAGTAATATTGCCTCGGAAACCCAAGGAGGGGCGCTATGAATCGGGTCTGACTCCACGGCACATAACAACAACAACAACAATCACTACAGAAGTAGATTGCCAAATCTTTCTTCCGAGGAGTGGCTGGTGGGTTTGAACTGCCAGCCTTCTGATTAGCAGTCAAAAGCATTAGGCACTACACCACCAGAGCTCCCTATAATAATAATAATAATAAAATAAACAGATAGCTTTTTTTCTAGATGCCACTTAGGAGTCTACTGGAATCTATAAAATTTAGTTACAATAATTCAAAGATATAATTGTAATAAGATTTTAGAGCAGAAATAAAACAATGCAATACATATTTCTTTTATTTTTTAATTATTATTGTGATTTGGGTGAAAGTTTACAGAGCAAATTCACTTTTCATACAGAAGCTCACGTACACTTCAACTCATGATATTGACTGCAATTTCCCACAATGCAACAGCTGTCCTCCCACTTCCTCCCTTTAGTTACCTCATCCCTGCATCCTTTGCTCCATGCACTCCTGCTCCTGAGCTGTCTCACTGTGCATATACAGCCCTTCTATTTTCCCATGATTGTTCTCTCCAAGCAGTGTATCCACATAATGCAAATGGTCAACTCATATGCCTGTTGTTTGTTTGGCTGGAAGCCACAGGATTGGGTTCAATTTCAGACCTAAAGGGCAGCTAGGAGCCATAGTCTCAGTGGTTCCATCAGGCTGTATCAGACCAGCAAACCTGGTTTCTTTCTTTCTTTTTTTTTTTTTTTATGATTTTGAGTTTTGTTCCACATTGTTCTTTCACTCTATCCAGGACCTACATATCCCCCTCCGAGTGGTTGACTGTGGTAGCCAGGTACCATCTAGTTCTTCTGGTCTCAGAGTCATATAGGCTGAGGATCGCAGTCCCTTGAACTAATTGTTTCCATGAATCTTTGTTTTTTTATTCTTCTTGCTCTGGTTAAGAGACCCATCATTGCATCTAGATGGCCACTTGCAAGCTTTTAAGATCCCAGTTGCTACTCGCCAAAGCAGGATGTAGAACATTGTTTTCGTGTACTATGCTATGCCAATTGGGCTTGATGTCCCTTGAGACTGTGGTCCTGAGCCCACAGGTGCAATTATTGACTCCCTCTCGGTAGCTGGCTATGGCCAACAAGTTACTACAACCTTGTCCCTTGTCAACTTTACTATATGCCTGGAAATTCTTACAGAACATACCAATACACTTGTAGAAACATTGTCTTTCAACCCTATACATGGTCTTGGGCACACTCCTCTCTGCATAGACATACCTAATAGTACAACCAGTCCACCCACATATCCACCTGTATATTCACGTTTGCCTTCACTGACAATGCAGTACTGTAAGTACAAAAGAGTTCATCTTTGTTGTCTGTACCTCCCATGCATCTCTCTATCTCTTCCTCGTCCTCAATGCCACCATTTGATCACTCACATTTGGTACTTGCCTTTCTCTTCACTCAAATCAATACTTGTCTGTACCTATCTAACAGTCCCCCCCCCCCACCCCTGGTAACCAACAAAGACAATTTCCTTCCATATAGGAACCTTTCCTTGACTTTTTACAATAACAGACTAATACAATATTTGACCTGTGATTGACTTATTTCACTCAGCATAAACTCCAAGTTCATCCATGTTATGTGGTGTTTTGTTGATTCTACATTATTCTTTAGGTTTGCATAGTATTCCATTGTGTGTATGTACCATAGTTTGGTTTTCCATTCTTCTGTTGATGGGCACCTAGGTTGTTTTCCATCTTTTTGCTATTGTAAATAGTGCTGCAGTGAACATGGGTGTGCACAGATCTGTTCTTGTCCTGGCTCTCACTTCTTTAGGATAAATACCTAGTAATGGAATGGCTGGGTCAAATGGTATTTCTAATTCCAACTTTTTAAGGAAATATCATACTGCTTTCCACAGCAATTGTATCATTTGACAGTTCCACCAGCAGTGTATGAGAGTCCCAATCTCTCTGCATCCTCGCCAGCATTTGTTATTTTCTGTCTTGTTTAACTTTGCTACTAGTACTAGGGCAACATGGTATCTCGTTGTTTTGATTTGTATCTCTCTAATGGCTAATAAATTTGTGAGCATTTCTTCATAGTTTGTTGGACGCCTAAATATCCTCTTTGGTGAAGTGTCTATTATGTCTTCTCTCCATTTTTTAATTGGATTATTTGTCTTTTTGTTGTTGAGGTGTTGGTGTTTTCTATAAATTCTAGAGATAAGTCCCTTGTCAGAAAAGTCATTGCCAAATATTTGTTCCCAATCTGTAGATTCTTTTTTGATTCTTTTGGACAAGTCTTTGGAAGAACATAAAAATTTAATTTTTAGAATTTCACATTCATCTAGTTTCTCTTCTGCTGTTTGTGCATTTTGGATTGTGCTTGATAGTCTGTTTATACCATATATTAAGGTCCCAAAATTTGCCCCTAGTTTTACCTTGAGGAACTTTATAGTTTTAGGTTTCACATTTAAGTCTTTGTTCCATCTGGAGTTAGTTTTTGTGTTTGGTGTGAGGTACAGATTGTGTTTCATTTTTCTGCAAATGGATATCCACATTTGCCAGAACCATTTATTAAACAGACAATCCCTTCCCCATTTAATGGATTTTGGCCCTTTGTCAAAGATCAGTTGACCGTGGGTCAATGGATCTGTTTCTGGGTTCTTAATTCTATTCCAGTGGTGTATGTGTCTGTCATTGTACCAATACCAGGCAGTTTTGACCACTGTGGCTGTATAGCAGGTTTTGAGCCAGCAATGTGAGACCTCATACTTTGTTCTTCTTCTTCATACTGCTTTGCTTATCTGAGGTCTCTTTCCTTTGCATGTTAAGTTAGTGATTGGCTTTTCCACATCCTTAAAGAATGTTGATGGGATCTGGATTGGGGTTGCATTGAATGTATAGAGTGCTTTGGGTAGAGTTGACATTTTCAAAATGTTCCATCATCCTATCCATGAGCATTGTATGTTCTTCTATTTATGTAGATCTTTTATGGTTTCTTAAAGTGGTGTTTTATAGTTTTCTTTGTACAGGTCGTTTGTGTCCCTGATAAGATTTATTCCCAAGTATTTTATTTTTGGGGGTAGTTATTGTAAATGGCATTGATTACCTTATTTAATTTTCAACAATCTCTGCTGGTGTAGAGAAATCCAACTGATTTTTGGATGTTGATCTTGTATTCTGCCACAATGCTAAATCTCTCAATTAGTTCCAGTAGACATTTGACTGAGTCTCTAGTTTTCTATATATAAGACCATATAATCAGCAAACAGGGATAGTTTGATTTCTTTCCTACCAATGTGGAAGTCTTTGATTTCCCTTTCTTGCCTTATTGCTCTGGCTAAGACTTCCAATACAATGTTGAATGGAAGTGGTGAAAGAAGGAATCCTTGTCTGGTTCCTGTTTGCAAGGGATATGGTTTGAGTCTCTCTCCATTGAGAATAATGTTGGCTGTTGGTTTTGCATATATGCCTTTTAGTATCTTGAGGAATGTCCCTTCTATTCCTATTTTGCTTAGAGTTGTGATCAGGAATGGGTATTGGATTTTATCAAATGCCCTTTCTGCATTGATTGATAATCATGTGGTTCTTTTTCTTTGTTTTATTTATGTGCCGGATAACGTTGATTATTTTTCTAATGTTGAACCATCTTTGCATACCTGATATGAACCCCACTTGGTCGTAATGAATGATTTTCTTGATATATTGTTGGAATCTATTGGCTAGCATTTTGTTGAAGATTTTTGTATCTATATTCATGAGGGATATTGGTCTGTAGTTTTCCTTTTGAGTGATGCCTTTGTCTGGTTTTGGTATCAAGGTTATGCTTGTTTAATAAAATGAGTTAGAGAGGATTCCATCCTTTTCTGTGTTTTGGAATATTTGAGTAGGATTGGTGTCAGTTCTTCTCTGAATGTTTGGTAGAATTCTCCATTGAAACCATCTGGGCCAGGACTCTTTGTTGTTAGTAATTTTTTTTTTTTTTTTTTTAATGACTTGTTCAATTTCTTCTTTTGTTATGGATCTGTTCAACTTTTCCACATCAATCTAAATTAATGTTTAGGTAAGTGCTGTGTTTCTAGAAATCTGTCCATTTCTTCCAGATTTTCAAATTTGTTGGTGTACTGTTCTTCATAGTATCCTGATATTATCCTTTTTATTTCAGTTAGTTCTATTGTGATGTCACCTGTTTCATTTCTTATTCGTGTTATTTGTGTTATTTCCCTCTTTTTGTTTGTTAAATTTGCCAGTGGTTTGTCAGTTTTATTAATCTTTTCAAAAAACCAACTTCCAGTCCTGTTGATTTTTCCTATTGTCTTTCTATTTTCTGTTTCATTGATTTCTGCTTGAATCTTGATTATTTCCATTCTTCTGGTGACTGTAGGCTTTTTTTGCTGCTCTTTTTCTAATTGTTGGAGATGTTGGGTTAAGGTGTTGATATTGGCTTTCTTCTTTTTTCATGTGTGCATTTATTGCTATAAATTGGCCTCTGATCACTGCTTTTGCTGTGTCCCAAAGATTTTGGTATGTTGTGTTTTCATTCTTGTTTGATTCAAGGAATTTTTGAATTCCAATTTTTATTTCTTCTCTTACCCATTCCCTCTTAAGGAGGGTTTTGTTCAGTTTCCATGTGTTTGCTCTTTTTCCTTTGATCTTCCTATCGTAGATTTCTAATTTGATAGCATTGTAATCTGAGAAGATGCTTTGCAGTATTTCAATATTTCTAAATTTATTAAGTCTTGCTTTATGGCCTAGCATATGGTCTATCATGAAGAATGCTCCATGTTCACTGGAAAAGAATGTATATTGTTGTGCTGTTGTTGGGTGAAGTGCTCTGTAGAAGTCTATAAGGTCGAGTTGGTAGATTATATTGTTTAGCTCTTCAGTATCTTTGTTGAGTTTCTTTCCAGTTGTTCTATCTTTCATTGAAAGTGGTGTATTAAAATCTCCCATTATGACTGTGGAGTCATCTATTTGACTTTTCAACTCTTTTAAAATCTGATTTATGTATTTTGGGGCTCTTTCATTGGGTCCATAGATATTTATTATGGTTTTATCCTCTTGTTCAATTGATCCTTTAATCATTATATAATATCCTTCCTTGTCTCCTATGGTGTTTTTGTCTTAAAGTCAGCTTTATGAGAAATTAATATTGCCACTCCTGCTTTTTTTTGGTTACCATTTGCTTGATATATATTTTTCCAACCTTCGATTTTCACTCTATTTTTGTCTTTATCTCCAAGGTATGTCTCTTGTAGACAGCATATTGATGGGTTATGTTTTCTTATCCAGTTTTCAATTCTCTGTCCCTTGAGTAGTGCATTTAGTCCATTGACATTCAGTGTAATTTTTGACAAGTATGAATTGGTTCCTGTCATTTTGTTATGTGTTTTTTCATGGTGTTCCTGGTTTCTTTGTTCCATATAATTTTCTGTGCTGAGCTCATTATGTTTATGAATCGTGTTATCATTTTCTTTGTTGTGATTGTTTTACTATTTGCTAAATATTTGTGCTTGTCCTCTTTTTTATTGTGATGTGAAGGAAGGTTTATCATTTTTCTTTGAGCTTACCCTGTGATTTAAAATTTTCACCCTGAGTTTAGAACAGTCCATTCTATCCATTCTATCTTGCAACTCTCTCAACTTCCTCACCATTTAGAAGGTCTGTAACTACACTATTTTTTCCCTCTTTTTGGTTTGTTGTTGTCCTCATTTGCCAATTGATATTTTGGTTCCCTGTTCACAATCTTGTAAGCTTATTTTACTTTGGATACTTCCAAAGCTGTGTAGGTTTTGGGATTATGTCATCTTGTGTATTAATTGTCAGTTGTTGTTTGTTATTATTGGCTCTCTGTTCAAAGGAATCCTTTAATATCTCTTGTAAGGTTGGTCTGGTTTTAATTTAATTCAATTTCTGATTATCTGGAAGTCTCCTAATTTCACCATCATATTTGAGGGAGAATTTTGCTTGGCATATAATTCTTGTTTGGAAATGTTTCTCTTTCAGGGTTTTATATATCCCATTCCATTACCTTCTTGCATGCATGGTCTCTGCTGAGAAATCAAAGATTATTCTTATTAGTTGTCCTTTGTAAATAACTTTGTTTTTCCCATGCTGTTTTCAGGATTTTTTCTTTATCTTTGGTTTTGATGTGTTTGATGATGATATGTTTTGGTGACTTTCTTTTGGTGTCTGTCTTGTTTGGGGTTCTTTGGACTTTCTGAATGAATATATTGTCATCTTTCAACATATCAGAGAAGTTCTTTTCCAACAAATCTTGGTCAATTTTCTCAGTAGTTTTCTTTTTCTCTTCCTGCTCTGGAATTCCAATGACACATTGGTCATTCCTTTAGATGGGAACCCACATGAACCTTAGGCATTCTTCATTTTGTTTTGGTCTTATTTCTATTTGATCCCTTTCCAAAGATGTATTCAGGTATCTGTCTTCAATCTCATGAATTCTGTCTTCCGTTGATTTAATTCTTCTCCTTTGCCCTTTCAATGTGGTAGCTATTTCTGAAAATTTAGTTTTAATCTGGATTTCTATCTGTAGATTTTTTATCATTTCGTTTTTCATTCATGTGTTCTTTTTGTTCTTGTATTTACTTCCAAAAGTTTTCGAGGGTTTTGTATGTGTTTTCTGTAATTTTGTCAGTGTTTTCCTTAGTCTGTCTCTCAATCCTTTGATGATACCTGATATAAATTTTGTGAATTCCTTATCAAGGAGTTCTAATGCTACTTCTTCCTCAGGGATGTGTTCTGCTTCTGTATCCTGCTCCCTCATTTCTACTGCTTTATTTTGCTTCTTTGCATGGACTGTGATGGTCTGTTGTCTCTGAGACATCATGGCATTATTGTATTTAGATCTCTATTAACTAATGTGTGGAGTGCAGTTAAGGGCAAGTCAGGCTTTTCTTGGTAGTCATGGATCATTGGCCAGTTAGTGGAGAAAGAAGTGGTGGCTCTTACTCAGTAAGGGAAGTGCAGAATGTACAGGTGTAATTGTGTCATATGGGCACTTTTGATGTTTCCCACTCAGACAAAAACAACAATCGAATAATCATCAAAAAAATAAAGGCAAGTGAACAAAACACAGACTGTGTAAGCACACAGGAACAATCACCAAAAAAAAAAAAAAAACCCACAATTTCTGGGGAGAGGGCAATAAGAGAAAAAAGTAGAGTAGGGGATTAGTGAGGAAAAAAGAAAAACAAGGAATGGGGTTTACCAAAAGAAAGAAAAAAATGAGAACCAGGAACAGGGAAGGGAGAAAAAGATGAAAACCAGAATCTGGGAAGGGAAGAATAAGAATACACTAAAAAGGATAAATAATAATAATAATAATAATTTTAAAACAGACAAAAACAAACAAACTATATAAAAGGAAAACAAATTGTGCATGGCAGTGCAGGGCACTCAGGCTCTGTCTGAGCACACAGAATGGGGTGCAATTCCTGCTGGCCCAGAATGTGGGTGGGAGTGAGGGATGGCCACACCTCCATTCAAAAAGGGTAAGTGGTCTAAGAGTAGCAAGGGGAATATCACACCTTTCCAGTTATTTGTGTCCTGAATGTCCTTGTGGTTCCTGGCAAGTGGAGCCTATTCTTAAGTCCTTGGGAACTGGGAGAATGTTGTTGCTTTAAATATCCAAAATTGTCAAACAGCTTGTAAACATTCAAAATGGCTACACCCTCCAGACAGGCAGAAGTCCATAGCTCAGCCCACTTTCCTCTTCGCTCCTTCCCTTTTTATTTACCAGCCACTAGTGCAGGCCTCCATGCAGCCCTTGGCTAGCAGGGCCGATTTTTAGATTAATTCTTAGGTCCTAACACCACTTGGCAATGTCCATGTTCTCTGTGCTGTCAGGATCACCAACAGACCACCTCACCATATGTCTCCTTTTTTGGTGTTTTCATGCAGGTTCTTCTACCAGTTGGAGTTTAGTCCACTTCTAAATCTTTCCCTTCAAAGCTCAAGGATCCAGAATTATCTTCTGTATCTGTGTAAATTGGTTCCCCTTTTCTTTGTTGAAGAGGATATGTGCAGTCTGTCTGCATATTCCACCATCTTACTGGAACTCACAATACATATTTCTTTTTAAGTCCAGATCAGTTAAAAAAAAAAAAATCTGTATTTTCTCAATAGTTAAACTATTAGGAAAATTGAAAGGAAACAAACAAATACACTTCACAAGATCTTTTTCTTTCTTTCTGTTCGAGCAGGACCCTGAGGAAGACTACAGTATTGCTCTGTCCTATTGGATTGGATTCCCCGTCATCATAAGATTATAAATAAAAATTAAAAGCACTATAACAGTGTAGTGCCTAAGGCATTTGACTGCTAACCAGAAGGCTGGCAGTTCAAACCCACCAGCCACTCCTCAGAAGGAAGGTTGGGCAATCTACTTCTGTAGT
The DNA here is from genome assembly GCF_000298275.1 of Orycteropus afer afer. Taxonomy (NCBI): domain Eukaryota; kingdom Metazoa; phylum Chordata; class Mammalia; order Tubulidentata; family Orycteropodidae; genus Orycteropus; species Orycteropus afer. The sequence goes on along the minus strand of NW_006921698.1, from coordinate 2,340,848 downwards.
GATACTGCCTAGGAAACCTAAGGAAGGGTTGCTATGAGTCGGGTCTGACTTGATGGCACATAACAACAATTATATCTACACCAGGAGTTGATTGCTAGAAATCATATTTCTTATCATTTCTGCATTACACTAGTTCCTTGCTTTACTTCCACGCCATGTCTAAAACTCCTTCTGTGCTTTTAAATAAATAACCCATGTTATTTATTCGATGACAAAATATATTACCTTAGTATAAAGGTAAATGTAAATTATAAATTTACAAATTAGCCAACTGATATTACTGTAACACTTCATCTATTCATTCAGGATCACCAGGGAATGAAGTATTCACATAGAAAAATGTTCTAGATACAGGCAGCCCTCTGGACATGTGGCAATTTAACTTGTGTTGATTTGTATTTTTGCTGTTCAGCCAGCTGCACACTTACAGTCAACATATTTCCCACAGGTAGTCAGCACAGATGTTAAATTACATCATTCTATTTATTCCCTGATGTTTCCCACAGAAAGCTCCTCATACCCCCTATCAGTCAGACCACAAATGAAGAGCAGCAACATCATTCACAACTTCTTGCTTGGGGATGTTTGTCTTTAAAACAAACCTAGCTAGCTCCAAAAGTTTTGATCAAGCTGCACCAGGGAGGCAAGATGAAGGAAAGAAAAAGGAAATTAACAGGAAAAGGAGGAATATTTAACTTTAAAGACAGTAGCAGAAGTTTTGAAATGCTTTGAGCATTGATTGGATCATTCTAATTAACACATGGCTTCCCAGGAAAAGCAGCTTTGGATAGTTCAGAAATGATTTTTCTGCTTTTTTGAATTTTAGTTTTAATTTTTTAAAAAACCCCATTACTTTACATTGACTCCTGTCTCCAGGTAACATGAACTTCCTAGACAAAATGAGTGTGTACTTTAAATAAGAAAAATAGTAGATTGGTTTATCAACTTCTTACCTCTACATGGCTAAGATAAAAAATTAATGTATTCTTAAAGCCTGTTTGTACAGCATCCTTTCCCAAAAGAATTAATGACTTCAGCCTCATTTATATACACTCAAATATGACCAAGTGCAGAACATTCTAACTTACCTTTAATAAGCTCTTCCCCCACATCTCACTTTCCACACAACATATATGGGAATGCAATTCCCTTATCTTTCCCATGGCTATATTGCTACTCTTAATTACACTCTACAAGCAGTATTTGCTTCTATTAACCCACTTCCCTCTTCCATCTTTTAAATTTAAAACTCAGAATGACTGAGGAGGCTTCCTCTTACCGTACCAAATTTTCCTGATTAAAACACCTTCATTCTTTCTTTATTCCATTCATGTTGTTATCTTCAAGAGAGAAGAGTCAGCGTCACATGACTAAAATTACAAAGGAGGGGCATTGGAATAATTATCAGTTTATTCTAATATGATTCTCTACAAGATAAGCAGCAACACAACGCAACACATGGCACTGCCATCTAGTCGGATCCCAATCACAGCAACCCACTCTTGGGTTTCTGAGGCAGTATCACCACGGAAGTAGATTGCCCGGCCTTCCTTCCAAGGAGTGGCTGGTGGGTTTGAACCACCAGCCTTCTAATTAACAGTCAAGTGCCTTAGGCACTATGCCACCAGAGCTCCTAATAGATAAGCAGCACATATCCAAAAAAAAAAAGGAAATTATGCCCAAATTACTTAAAAGTCCACTGTTATTGAGGAACAGGACAATGTCTTCTCACAGATAGAGTTTGACAGGGACAATTTATAAAGACATTAAATAACCATGCTCTGAACAAGCATCTATGATAATTATATGAACGTATTCATTTCAGCCTTGTTCCTAATACTGCCATCAAGTTGACTCCAACTCATAGCAACCTTATAGGACAGGGTAGAAATGCCACATAAATTTTTACAGAAGCAACCTGCCTCATCTTTCTCCCACAGAGTTGCTGGTGGGTTTGAACGCAGACATTTTAGGTAGTAGCTGAATACTTTAACTACTGCATCACCAGATCTCCTTTGTTCATAATAAACCAAAAAACCAAAACTCACTACCGTCAAGTCGATTCGACTCATAGGGACCTCTCCTTGGGTTTCCGAAGCGGTGTCTCTATGGATAGGTTGCCCAATCTTCCTTCTGAGGACTGGTGGCTGGTCAGTTTTAACTGCCAGCCCTCTGGTTAGCAGTCCAATGCCTTAGGCACTATGACACCAGAGCTCCCTCATAATAGGAAGAAAAAAAACAAAAAAACCTTAATTGTATTTCAATGACAATAGGGTACTGGTTAAGTTAATTATGTTAAATCCAAAATGTGGAATATTCTTTATTTGAGCCATTAAAATGACTTCCCATTTTCAGTATACAGTATCTTTAAAAGTTTATTCTATGTTGATTTGTTGTTGCTTGTTGATTTGTTTCATTTTGTTTTGTGTTTTGTTTTGTTTGAAATCTTCATTAATGGTACCTTGAAATTTAAACAGTCCTCTGCAAGTCTTTCAGACAGATACTTTCACAAACCTCACCCTAAGTCAAATTTTAGTCACTGTTTCCTCTAAGTCACTATTTCTTGGCAGCCAAAATAGAATCTCCTTGTGGATTCTACATAAAGGCTGAGAATTCCAGAACTGCTGATTTAGTTCTAAATGTTTGAGCTGAGCTCCGGCCTGCCATTTTCTTTTGATTTCAGTGATACAGGACATTTTTTTATGCTTTTCAAAGCAAAGGCTTTGGACAATATCACCATACTTATCTCAACAGAGATAAGCAGGAAACACTCCTGACACAAATATAATAATAAAACTTTTTAAACATTTTGCGCCAATCAAAATCATGAATATCGTTCTACATCTTATGAATGATAATTAAGTGGTGGATAAGAACTTAATATGAAAATTGATAACTAATGCCTCTGCTTACTACTTGGAAATTTCAGCAGTGAACTTTCAGTAGCATTATCAGAGAATGATAGACCAATTTCTTAACGGTAACTTAAGTTCTATGAAAATCATCTCAAATTTGCCCTTAAGAAGCCACACAAAGATGTTTTAAAAGACAAAGAAGACTAAACATTTTTCTATTGATTAAAAATAAATTTTCATTCAAATTTGTTACAATGAAATAAGGCTAGAAAATATATTAAAAAGTATATCAGCATGATGTTGGAAACATTTCTTTATTCACTAATTTATCTTTGGAAGGGCCAAAGCAGAGGTTTCATTTTGATATGTAGAAATGTTTTCTGGGAATGTAATTCACTAAATGCATAGATTGCCTCTTACTCTTTCAGTATCAGAAGACTAAAAAATTTGTGCTGAAAGCACAGAAAAAATTGAAGCTTATAAGGGAAGATTCTAGAAGAGTTTCACTTCTGTAATAATGAAATAATAAAAATTTGCTAATTGTCCCTATATTGTCCTTGTTGCCAGAATTTAGTGATAATTTTAGTGATAAATATAGCAATAAGGAGAATCTGACTTCATTCATATATTCTTTCAACACTCATGCATTAAGCCATTAATCCAACCACTATTCTAGATGCTGGAAATTCAGTCTGCCACTAGACATCCAACATAAACAAGCCCATAAATATCTTTTATTACTTAAAATATAATATAAAAAGTTAAATCATAGTGGTAAGCATAGTGTAAATAAATCTAAGGAGTCTGAGAAAGCTATTTAATCTGTTTGGATGAAATCAAACAATTCGCAGAGGCAGTCAACTCATGCTCTAGCCATCAGTAAGCATACTACCCTAAAAAGAACCAATACATTCTTATAAAAATTTTCTAGAACACCAGTCTTATGATATGGTTTTAAAGAAAATTAAGAAAAATATGTTTCAGAAAGACTTCAAATAAAAATTTATCTTCTCCTCTGGAAATGAAAAGTAACAGGATTTGTAGTAGTTGTTTTTGTTGTATTATTTAATCTAGTTTTGTTTTCAAATCAACAGAGATTTTTTTTTATCAATTTTATCATGAGTTGGTGAAAGTTTATGAGCAAATTCATCTTCTATACAGCAGTTCACATACACTTCATGACATTGGCTGCGATCTTCCACAGTGCAACACCTGTCCTCCCACTTCCTACCCCTAGCCACCTCTTCCCTGTGTCCTTCCCTCCCATGCATTCTGGCCCCATGAGATGTCTCCCTGTGCATACACAGGCCTTCTATTCTGCCATGATTGATCTCTTCAAGGAGTGTATCTACCTAATGTAACTGTTCAGCTCATATGCCTTTCTTTTGTTTGGTTGGAAGCCACAGGAGTGGGTTCAATGCCAGACCTAAAGGGCAGCTGTGTGTGTGTGTGTGTTATGTGCCGTCGAGTCGGCCCCGACTCATAGCGACCCCTCCTTGGGTTTCCGAGGCAGTATCACTACGGAAGTAGGATTGCCCAACCTAGGGGCCATTATCTCAGGGGTTTCACCAAACACTATTGGACCAGCAACCTGGTCCCTTTGTTCTTTTTATGATTTTGAGTTTTGTTCCACATTGTTCTCCCACTCTTTCCAGGATCTCCTACATAAACACCCCTCTGAGTGGTTGACAGTGGCTGGCACCATCTAGTTCTTCTGGTCTCATAGTTGTACAGGCTGACAATCTCATGGTGTACCAGTCCCTTGGACTAATTTTTTCCATGTCTTTAGTTTTCATCATTCTTCTTTGCTCCGGATGAGGAGAAACCCATCATTGCATCTAGATGGCTACATGCAAGCTTTTAAGATCCCAGTCACTACTTGCCAAAGTAGGATATTGAGCACTGCTTTTTTGTAGTATGTTATGCCAGTTGAGTTAATGTCCCCTGTGACTGTGGTCCCGAGCCCACAGGTCCAACTACTTGCTCTCTCTGGGTAGTTGGCTGTGGCTGAGAAGTGACTACAACCTTGTCCCTCATCAGCTCTATTATATACCTGGAAATTCTTACAGAACATACAAATACACTTTAGAAACCTTGTCTGCCAACCCTATACATGGTACTGGGCACACTCCCTCCTGCACAGACATACCTAATAGTTCAGCCTGTCCACCCATCGATCCACCCATAGATCAATGTTTGCCTTCACTGACAACACAGTACTGTATGTACAAAAGAGTTTATTTTTGTTGCCTGTACCTCCCATGCACCTGCCTATGTCGTCTTCTTCCTCAATGCCACCATATTGATCACTCACATTTGGTACATTGCCCTTCTCTTTACCCAAATCAATAATACCTGCCTCTACTTATCTAGCAGTGCTCCCTCCCCTCCCCTCTCACCCCTGGTAACCAACAAAGAAAATTTCCTTCCATATAGAAACCTTTCCTTGGCTTTTTTATAATAATGGACTAACAGAATGTTTGTCCTCCTGGGATTGACTTATTTCACTCAGCATAATGTCCTCCAAGTTCATCCATATTATGCGATGTTTTGCAGATTCTGCATTATTCTTTAGGACAAATCAACACAGAATTTTTATGTGAAAAACTAATGCTATGAAAGGAAGATCTCATTAACAGTTTTGTTGTGAAAATTTATGATTTTTTTTCATAAAGTTACCATTTTGAAAATATCAAGGTTAAAGAAAAAAAAAGCCAGAATTATTAACAATTTGCTGCCTCAATTTCTTTGATTTGCAGATCAAAGCTCTACATTTAGGTCTATTTCATTCATATTTCTAGCTCATTTTTGAAGGTATTCGAGGTCCTGGCATAGAAGGTGACATTGCCATAGATGATGTATCAATTGCAGAAGGAGAATGTGCAAAACAAGACCTAACAACTAAGAGTAAGTGTTTTCTGGACTTGGGGATTGGTTTGATGTGATATTAAAGTAACTAATATTAAATTAACACATTCTAATTTTTTAAAAAAGTGTTTTTCATTGACTTATTCATAATTTTCTTATGAGGCCATAAAATGTTGAAAGTATTTTAAAATTAAAATATTAAATTTGACTGTAGGTATATTTGGTCTAAGATAAAAGTGATTTATATTTAGAACTAGATGAGGCAAGCACACTTTGATTTTGAATTAAGATTGCTTAGTATTATTTGTATGTAATAGTTTTTAAATATTTTTTTAAATATAGGGTAAATCTGTGCTAAGTATAGATTTGTACAGGCATAGTTGTTTTTATTTCCCCAAACAATTTATTTCCTAGGTTTAAGCCTTGCCAGTTATTTTAACAAATGACATATTGTGAAGAACCTTACCATATATATTAAATAATGGAGTAGCCCTATATTTTCTGGTATAATTAATCTGCTACCCTTACCTCAATCTTGTTTATAAATTTGGGGGTTGACTTTTTACAATGGTTTGAATATTATGATTTAATGTTATCTACAAATCATTCCTATTAAACATTCCTTCAATTTGAGGATTTTCCTAGATTATCTGGCATCTTTAATGCTATGGGTATATAGAGATATCAATCAAATCAAACTTACAATACCAACTCATTGATTGCACAGCACATACCAAAGAAATATGAAAAAATCCATCTTTCATAGCTCTAGAATGAATCAGTGTTAATTTAGGTTATTTAATGAGAAGCTCTAATGGTGTAGTGGTTAAAATACTTGGCTGTTAACCAGAAGGTCAGTGGTTCAAACCTACCAGCTGCTCCATGGGAGAAAGATGAGGCAGTCTGCTTCTATAAAGATTTACAGCCATGGAAACCCTATGGGGGCAATTCTACTCTGTCCTAAAGGGTTAGTATGAGTCAGAATTGACTTGATGGCAGTAGATTTGCTTTCTGGTTTAGTGAGAAATCTAGAAGTTGGAAGTCAAATTTATACAACTTTCCAGTGATTGCTCAGATGAACAGAATTGACTCCATTTTTAAGCATTTATAAAAAGAAAAAAACTAAGATTATATGTAACAATGACGCATTTTGCTCATAGTCTTTACTTTTCTGTTATTGTGCTTAGTATTTCAAATAACAAATTTATTAGTAATTCATCCCTGTATCTAGGTAATTTTGCTTTAGAACACTAGTAGCTATACACAAATGAACTAGGTTTTTCTGATATACAGAAAAGCATGTGTTATCTTGAGAAAAGATTAAAATTCTTTTAAAATTTCACAATGCGAAGCAGTGGTTATAGCATATTATCAGAATGTAGTTATCATTTTATACATATATTTTGCATTTTGGTAATTTAATAATTGAAAATACTATAACTTCAATTCAATTCAATTTTCCAGAAGAGTGAAACAAGTAGAATAGTTCACTAACTAGAAGAGGAATCAGAAGTGGCAAGAGTAGCCATTGAGAAATGACTACAAAAGTCTTAGAGAATTTATTATCACAGAATAGACCACTTCACAATCAGTTTTCTACCCTTAAATGACTAAATGTGGAAAAATATATGAGTTTTCTAAATAGGATACATCTATATGTATTGGAGGTATTTTTATGCAGTTACTATGAATCAAGGTAAAAAAATAATACTAATTAAACAAAAATATTCAATTTGTATGGGGAAGTCTTCTGTTACCTGTTTTTCAATTTATTTAACAAGTATTTATCCCATGACTTCTGATGAATTGGCATTTGGTGAATATTAACTTAATGTTATTTTCTAAGGACACACCTTCCTGCAGGTATGTAGATTCATTTCCCAGATCCCCTGTCCTCAGACAGCACGGGACACTGTGGCTGACACCTTCAAGACCTGAGAGTCTATGTTTGTAATTTCAGAGCCCAGTTCTCTCTGGTGTGAACATATTTTGTAATTTAAGCCAGATGAACGAAATATTGAATATCTTTATATTAGCTCTCCTAACAACAACAACAACAACAAGAAGTAAATTGTACATTCTAAGGATGCTCCTTGTCTTTCTGTTATGCATAGGGTCGATAAGAGTTAAACCCAAATCAATGGCACCGAACAACAGTAACAACAAAGGGTGCTGTTAACAGGAAGCTGTAACTCAAATACCAACTATAGAAGGTATTACAAGGCTGAAAGATGAAAGAGATGTCTTAGTTAGAATGAACTTCATGGCATTTTGAAAAATCACATGAATAGAAAAATGGCCTGATCTAAACATAAATAATGTACTGGTTGCAGTAGTTCGTGTATCTATCCTAAGGATTGCTTCTTAGTTTTTATCAAGAGCAATCAGGTTTTTTTTTGTTTGTTTGTTTTCTTTTTACCCAGCCTTCAAGCTTAAACATTTGAAAGCTTAAAAAAAAAAAAAAAAAAAAGAAACAAAAAAGGGATCTAAGAATTGGTGTGCATACTTTCATGCAACTAGCAGAACTCTGACGTTGAACTGAGTCACAAACCAACACAACTACTTTTTTTTAGCAAGTTTTCATAGCATAGTATATCACCTTAAAATCTGCAGATAGTTTTATCAACTATCTAATCATATAGGAGCTCTGGTAGTGTAGTACCTAAGGCATTTGACTACTAACCAGAAAGCTGGCGGTTCAAACCCACCAGCCACTCCTCAGAAGGAAAACTGGGCAATCTACTTCCATAGTGATTCCGCCTTGGAAACCCAAGGAGGGATCTCTATGAGTTAGATCTGACTCGACTGCAGTGAGTTTGGTTTGGTTTGGTTATCTAATCATATATTCAAGTTATTTTCCTTTTTACTTGCCTTAGATAATAAGGTAAGAAACAAAACAAAGCAAAATAAATGTTTTCTAAAAGTGGTTTCAATATACAAACATTGTCTTTTTTTAATTTGTTGAAGTTGCATTGGTAGCTACATGGATTGCTTATTCTCTCTCTCTCTCTTTCGCGTTTACTTTTCTTATCTTTAGATTCCGTTGATGGTGCTGTTGGGATTTTAATACATATATGGCTTTTTCCGGTTATTGTCCTCATCTCTATCTTAAGCCCTCGAAGGTGACCTTATCCTGGCAGAGGCTATAAAAGATTCACCAGGCACTAGCATGAAGAAAGAGTCTTTGTAAATGGACATTGAAAAACAAACTACCAAAGATTCCTCCACTGACTACTGACTCAAAAATAAAATAATAAAAACAAATTTTTTTAAGCACTGGGGATAAAAAGACATCATGGAAATATAACTTATTCCAAACTACATATAAAAGATCATTTTGACCTGAGTAGAGAAGAGATCTTCAGGTGCTTTTGTGGCTAAAAAGATTACAGCGTCATCTGGTTGAACTCTGGAAAAAAAAAAAAAAAAGAGCTATAGAAATCCTTGTCAAAGCACAAAGTCATGGCTGGTTTTGTTTCAAATGAATAGTTTGCTTGTTACCATGGAAACCTAATGGCCTGCCAACAAAAACCTCACTGTAAACAGGGTACATGAAGAGCTGGCATTTATTTTCCTTTCGAGAAGGTTTTATGTAGAGAATTAAATAAATGTAGGCCCTTTTACCTTTGGCTGTTACCCCTCCTTGAAAATAACCGGAACTCAGAATTATTTAAAACATTCATGTTCCTCCCCAATCTACCCTCATCCCACTTTCATTATTTTTGTTTTTTTCTTCCTCCATGGCTAAGCTAGATAACTGTAATCTGTCTCCTTTTGCATGCACTATTATCCAGGACGGTAAACCTGGGCTTACATATTACACAGGCTTATCGGAGTTTGCTTGCGGCCACATAAACACCCAAACTAAGTCATCTGTTCCAATGAAGAAACCAAACCACCATCTTTTATAAATTGCCATGGAAACCAAGTGCCTTCAATGAAACAAGCCTGAATAATTTTCAACTCAGAAGCTTGCACTGCTAAGAGTGGTTTGTGTAAAACTATTTTATAAACACACTACAGAGCCTAAATGTGCAAATTACAGGCAAGACAACAAAGCCGCTTCTGAAGAAGAAAGGACTGAAGCTGTTGCGTAAGCCCATGCAGACAAGATATTTGTCGTTTAACCTTCTAGACAGCCATGGCCTCTCAGCTTATTCTGTCCATTAAAAAATAACTTCCTTGGAGACCAGACATGGGAGCAACACTTTTTCTTCCAGGTTATTAAATGGGTCAACCAGAACAAAAGGTTGTTAAGATAATACTTAGCGCAGAAGGTGGTAAAACACGAAAGTGATTTCTTACTCTAACCTCCACTTGAAATGAAATTGGCCCTAGCTTTAGAGGGAACAAGAAAATCTTTGTGGTTGCAGTGCATACAAACTCTACAGCGGAACTGGGCCTGAAAAATCTGGCTTTATTCTAAACACTGAGGGTAATAAGCCTCTGCCCTTTAGTCAGACTGTGCAAATTGTGAAATATTATTTTATTATTTTACCAAGATTAAAAAGAAAAACACTTTTACAAAAAAACAAAAACCTGTAAAAATGATTTTGAGCTACCTGAGGACAGACCATACCTTTAACCAGCCAGTTTTCCAATGCATTGTAAATTTCACTTAAACCTGTTGGTTATGAAAATTTGAAGATCTTTTTCTTTACATTATCTCAGCTTTTAACTTCATTTAAAAAGACTTTTGTCTAAAGAAGAATATTATTATTATATGTTCTTTCAAGACCCCAGGATTTAAAAAAAAAAAAAAACTGATTATGCAAGTAATTGGGATATAAGTATTAAATTATAACATTTGCAAATATTAATATAAAAAGCACAACAAAATGTAGTGGAAAAACGACAAGGCTTGATTTAAAAAAAAAAATTCTGTAGAAATGTTTGTGCAAATTCAGTAATTTAACATAACAGATAATTTTACAGCTATGTTCAATAAAGCCTCTTTCCAGGTAAGGTATGATAAGCGGTGTGTGTGTTTGTTGAGCAATTTTCACTTATCACCAAAATGAGGTTAGTTATAAAATTTATTGGTTATGTTACCATGGGATAAATCATCAGTGCTTCACACACCTTGATGTTTGCAGGAAGAAATTTTAGTAGGAAGTCCCAGATGTGCCCTTCCATATTTGTAATATGTATTAAAAATGTTAAACCTTTGAAGGTAAAATATGAAACAAATATGACCTTGGAATTTATGTGTATTTTTATAGTCAGTTGAGGAGAAGACCAGTCTTAATAACTAAGTAGTGACAGAATTGAGCTAAACCAGCTCCTTTTAAACAGAATAAACAGATGAGTTTCATGACTTATTTGAACAAATAGACATATTGAAGATTTTTCAAAATTTCAAAGTCACCCTCTCTATTTTATCAAACCAAAGAGAGTCGGGTAAAGGAGATCTGGGTCACTGAGCTTAATATTTGCTAAATCTCCCTTCACCCTGACTTCTGTTGTGTAGTGGATCACCCTATTTTAATTAATTGTTCTTCACCCTCATTGCTGATAATATCGATAAAAAATGTTTTAGATTTAGAGAGGCTTAAATCATTGCCACCTTTTTTTTTTTTTCCTATCATCTTCATTTAGAGTGAGGCTTTTACGAGGAACTACAAAATCTATTTTCAGAATATTTGAATATATATTGTGTAATTTCCAGGGAAATAACCACGTCTCCTTTTCTCCTAAACAACTGCACAAAGGAATTGCTATAAGTGGAAGTTTCAATCCTACCAGTAAGTGTTTATGAAATGCAAAGTATTTCCTTAACCTTACACATAGTAAGAATATACAAGGCTTCAGAAGTTCATGAGAACTGGCTGGTAAATCAAAAATTAACTTCAATTAAATTTTTGAAAAATTGCAGATGAATGTGAAGAACAAAGAGACAATTAGAAGAGGATGTGCAAAGCAATTGATTTAACAAAATGGTAATAAACAGATATATATATCTCAAGTGGGTTTGGGATCATTGTTTAAACCAACAAACAATAAGAATCAATGTTGTTCACTTCAGATCAAATGTTCAGGTGTTTTAATTGAAAGTAAATGGATAAAAATACAGAAAATTTAAAAGTTTGAGATAAATGAAATGTAAATTATGTTAAAGTAACATCTTTAATATTAGTAATAATGATGACACCTTTAAAGCACTGACCTGTTTATCAACTATTTTCTCTTTTCCTAATGTTTTTTTTATTTATTATTAGTTGGAATGACCAACATATTTCCTTTTCCTTTTTCACTAACATATTTAAAGTGTAATTAATGACAGTATCTTTTGTTCTTATATAAGAAGGCATCAGGAGGCAATGGAGCTTTTAATTCTCTGGGAGAAAGATGATACCATGTAATCTACTCTCAGTACTTGATCCTGATTGATTAGGAGCATTACCTCTAGTTCATCACTTCTAAGATGCTTGCTTCCCTACATTTTAGCCTTTCTGCAGTCGGGATGCATCTTACAGTCAAGCCTAATTTAATTGCAATTGGCAGCAATTCTATATAGAGATACATAATATCTTCCCACTGCTATCGAGTGGATCATGACTCATAGAGATCCTATAGGATAGAGTAGAACTGCCCTATATGTTTTGCAAGGCTGTAAATCTTTACAGAAGCAGACTTCCTGATCTTTCTCCTCAGGTGTGGGTGGTAGGTTTGAACTGCTTTTCATTAGCAGGAAAATATTTAAACCATCATGCCACCAAAGCTCCTGGTAGTATCTATGACAAAATCCATTAAATTCACTAAAGTTGCCAGAAATGCCAACTAATGCCTAACATCAGTAATTTTCAATAGACCCAAAAGTGAGAAAATATGTCCAATCATATTTTTAGGATTTATATTAAGTACTCATTGACTGTGTGGTATTTTAAAATAACGCAACTCTTTATTTTGTCCTTTACCCTATGAATCTTCTCTTACATATCTATCCCTGTTTTTATTTTTTTCCTACTATCAATCATGAATTACAATATGCTATGTATCCCTGATTTAAAATGTTTCTGGTTCCATGTCATTCACACTACTTAGTAGGTCAGAAGATTGGCCTGTCATTACATTTGCTTTGAGAGACTTGAAAGATGCATGGTATACCACAGTGTCATGCAATAGACTAAGTTAATGATATCTCATTTCACATATATCACAGAATTGACTTTGGCATGACAGTGAACTACAGTAATTATAATAACAGAAGTACAATCCAGCTGGTCAGTTACATCATGTTATACATGTTGAAAACAATACCATTTACTTTTATATTTTAAAATATGATAAAATATGAATTACAACTGTACTAACTTTTCACCAAACATGAAATTTTATTTTAAGGACTTTACAATAACTTATCTGTCAATAAAATATGTAATTTTAAGAACAATGAATTAATTTACCCTGTACTTAAGACTGTATGAAATTGCCTATGGTATTTTTTCATGATCTACTTTCATTTGTTTGCTTGCTTTGATTAATGATCTAAAGATGGTGACAGTAATCTATTTCTGATAGATTGATTTGAAAGGATTTTTTGGATGAACATTCTTTATCATAGAACTTTTTTTTTTTTTTTTTTAACGTGCCTTTCCAAGTTCAGGGCCACTCAACAGACATTTAAACTGGAAAAATTTTACCCCAAAATACATTTGCTTCTTGGTTGATGACTGCTTCTTACTAATTGCTTCGCCTGTGTCTCAACAAAGCAGAAGGTATACTCTTCTTGCAACTGGGTAGTTGATGTCAATGAGGAGTTATTGCATTTTCTGTGAAAACAATAAAATCATAGGGTTCAATCCCAAACTATTTTCTTTCCTACAATGTTCCCTTTGTGACTAACCAGTTTAATTAGTTTTCTTAGTGCTTATTTTTACAAGGCAACGTCTCTGGCATTTTCTACTTCAATTTATGAGAAAAGTCACCACAGTATGATAAGAACTTTTTTCAAATCTGATACAAAAAGTTCTTTGGTGAATATCCATGATATTTATAAGTAAATATGTGTGTTGTTATTACATTGAAAAAAGCAAGACTCTAAGACTTGAAATTTTAATATGAAATATGTCAGAATCAATGCATTATGTGTTCATGTCTATGTAGAAATGGAAGTCAGAGTAAAGGAGAGATAAATATTCCATATATTTGTATATGGATTACATCACAGACACATGTTCATTTACAGTTTAATAAACTATGAATGGTGATTTCTCTACCCTGAACCCACATTGAGTATATTGAAATTAAGGAATTGGAATTTAAAACTTCAGAAGGGCAGAAGTTAAACTCTGGGTAGAAGCTGAAATAATATTCTTAAGGGAATATTTTCAACTGATTGGATTTAATTTCAATTGTACTGATTTTCCATGAGTTAAGCTGAAATGTATTCTTATTTTTCAATAAAATGATGGGAAATTCTATGAAATAGGGATTAGCTTGTTAGTTTTAGTTTGTTATCATATGACTCTTATTGGTTTCCTGGATTTCCAGGATATCATTTTTATTTCTTGATTCTCATCAGTATATTTAAATGTATAAGTTTAATCAGATATACATTGTATTAAATTTATATTGAATATTAGTTACATTTTAGATCTCAGAGTTTAGATTTAACTTACATTTCCTTTTGATATTTTCCTTCTGCTAAATAGTTTCAGATAGCTGTATGTCATTTTCCCTTGGATTTTTTTTTTCAATAAATGATGTTATGTTAAATACGCTATTAGTGTTTTGAGGAAATTTCTACTGTCATTAAGCACTTAAGTTAAAACAAAAAGATATTTAGAACAGCAATTATATTTGCAAATTAAGATAAAAATGGAATAATTTATTTCATTATTATTAAGCTTTTATAAACTTAATACTGTAGTGAAACACAATTAGAACATTAAAGATAAGTGTTAATCCTTTGTGAAGGATCATTTGCAAGATTTTGTTAAACAAGTAGGGACTAAAATGTTTCTGAATGGATATGATTTAAAAATTATGGCTCAAGTTATTAACTCTGGGCTTCTGTATGATATTTCAAATAACTGATTATGGATTAATGGTGCTAATCTTATCCAGCAAAATAGTTTTAATCACAAAGTGCATGGGATGCTGTAGGCTAAATGTGACTCTTGTGGAGGAAACAAATAATACAGCTTGACAATGATTTAAGTGAACCAAAGTTTAAATGGAATCCTAAAAATTAACTTGCTTCTCATTGTTTCTTTGCTGCCTCATTAGCTTAATTTTCTCTTTATCTTTATTATATCTTTAAATAAATTCACTACATTTTGAAACTGAAAATAAAATTAACATTAGTTGACGCATGATCCAGATTTAAAAATTACCCCAACTGCTCTCTAACCACTTACTGAAAACAAACAAACAAACAAAAAAACTCGATGCCATTGAGTCGATTCTGACTCACAGCAATCCCCTGTGAG
Source organism: Orycteropus afer afer (assembly GCF_000298275.1). Classification (NCBI taxonomy): domain Eukaryota; kingdom Metazoa; phylum Chordata; class Mammalia; order Tubulidentata; family Orycteropodidae; genus Orycteropus; species Orycteropus afer. The sequence continues at coordinate 2,325,691 of NW_006921698.1, read as the reverse complement.
TTTCTGAGGTGGTAAATCTTTATGGAAGTAGATTGCTCAGTCTTTCTTCCACGGAGTGGCTGGTGGGTTTGAACTGCCACCTTTCTGGTTAGCAGTCAAATGCCTTAGGCACTGCACCACCGGAGCTCCTTTAAAATATTGGTTATTCTTTGCGAGTCTTTCTGGCTTGATAGTCAAATTAATGACCTTACTAAATTCTCAATTCTTATATTACTTTCATGTTTTCTGTAGTTGTTTGCATGTCTGCTTCCCAACTGAAATTTAATCTCCTCCAGGGCAAAGACTATATCCTTTATATCTTCAGTAATCTCTATAGAAACTAAAATGTGGGAGGCAAATTGTAAATGTTTAGCAAATGATTATTGAGTTAATTTATAATTTGAAGTTATATTTAGAACACAATTTATTCAATACATTTAGGAAATTAGGAGCAATTTTACCTTCTAGTTATGAAATCAATGAAATTTCATGGACAGAAGACATCTCCTGTGTACTGCGAGAAATTGGAAGCCAACCAGACTGAAGCATCAGTTTAAATATTTGGAACACAACTTTCTGGCACTTTCTTAGTTTAAGAGAAAGTAATTACATTCCTAACTAAATGGACAAGTGTTGTTAATGTTTTGGCAAACAAAATCATTATATTATTAAACAAAGGAAAATGAGACTAATTCTTCCTTTGTATAAAGATGGTAGTGTTATATGTGAGAATAATATTCTTTTAAAGAATCGCTTAACTGAAATTTATTAATTATAGAATACTAAGTTTAAGTTTACATTAGTAAAATCATATGAATGATAAATTCAAAGTCTTAACTGCTTTCTGGAGTTTGTTGCAGTTTATATTCCCTTGGATCTAATTATCTACTAAATTTGAAATGTATTATATTTAAGCAAGAAAACATTTTTAAGAGTTGTGCAAAAATACAAACTATAAAACAAAATTACTAAAATGAAAAAATACTTAGTTCAGGGCAATATGTGTGCAAAACCTGTTGTGGTGGTTGTTATGTGCCATGAAGTCGGACCCAACTCATAGCGACCCCTCCTTGGGTTTTTGAGGCAGTATCACTATGGAAGTAGGTTGCCCAACCTTCCTTCTAGATTCTTACAAACAGAAAAAAATAATGAGAAATAACTTGATTTTCACGAATGGAAACAGTACTCAACAGAAAAGATAATCTTTATTATTTTAATTTATTTCCACTTTAAAATATGTGTTTTAATTTTCAAAGATTACACAATTCAGCAAGCCAGTGAGCCCAAAATAGAAGAAGGTGACATAGTGCTAGCACATAGCAGACACACAATACATTATTATTAAATAAGATAGTATGTAGTACAGTGCCTTTTCTGATTTTTTTAAATGACATAAGCATGTATCTTTTCTTTTTCATTGATTTAGATTTTAAGAAAATCATGTATAAGTCTAGAAGTTTGCATACAACCAAAGAGTCTTTTCAATGCAAGAGTATCTGAAGTTGCTAAAAAAAGAGTCTGTTCCAAGTTGACGTTCCTCATTGTGACATGAAATTCCTCACTCAGCAGTCCATTCCTTCATGCTTAGCATTGCTTTCTCCATTTAGTGTTCTTTCATACTACAACTACTGTTTGTAAGGGAAGCATATTAGTCCCTAATACATGGGGTAATATTTTATCTGCTCACCTCTTCAAATGACTACCAAATAGATTGAGAAAAGACTAGATCCAGTGGAAGGGCCCCCAAAGCAAACCAAACTCATTGCCATCAAGTCAGTTCTGACTTGCATTTCCAACACTGTAAATCTTTATGGAAGCACACTGCCTCATCTTTCTTCCACAGAGTGGCTGATGGGTTTGAATCTCTGACCTTCTGGTTAGCAGCCAAATGCCCTTAACCACTACACCTAAGAACAGCAAATAGAACAAAAGCAGAGGTATGAGATTTCAAAGACTACTTGTACTTCACAATTTCCATTAAAACCGGTTAAGGTTACATACGAATACATAGAACATAGCTGAATCAAAGGAAAGTCAGGCTATCAGATATATGCAAAGGTTCAATGACAGAGGAGGATGGAAAGAGTTTCTAGGATGAAACCATTAACAATGACATCACAGAGAAGTGAACATGAATAGATTTGGATAACGCATTTTTAAATGAAATGAACCAAACTGGAGTGTTCACGTCAGTAGAAGGGAGAAGAAAGTAAAATTTCATAACCAAATGCATTTTGTAAATACACATAATCTAGAAAATTAGAAAGTATTTAGACCAAGCAAGTTTGAAAAAGAACTGCAATAAGTACATTTGAAAATATTTTTTCACATGCTCCTCTTGCTGCATCCTGTTTCTTTTGCAGTGGCTATAACAAGGTGGATTCTCTGTCCACTTTCTCCTCCTGTGTTATTTGCATTTACAGTTTGTCAGTTATTGTGGAGTCGACTTTGTTTTGAGTTGATCTTCGGCAACTTGTAGCTTAGACTGCCTGTTTCACTCTCTTACTTCATTACTTTCTGATTATATAACTTTAATTAACTTACTTAATGTTCCTACAACTCAGTTTCCTCTCCTACAAAATAAAAATAATAAGGATAATAACAATATGGTATTTCCTAGGCTCATAGGAGGCTCAAATGAGATAATTGATGTAAAGCATGTTAACAATTGGCTAGCACACAGTACACGTTAATGAGTACTAACTCTTCATGGTACTTCTTGCTATTCTTAAAGAGAAGGGGAAAGTTGAAACTCATGATGTCTATTACATCATGAACAATTTTTTAATTATTTCCCCTTTCTCTAATAATCTTACCTCAGACCTGTGCACACAAATAATTATGCACAACACAATTTACCATTTTTAATGCTTTTCACATATATCATTTTATCTGTTCTAACTCCTAATGGTTAGTCACTCACCCATGGTAGCTTAGTCAACATTCAGCTATGAGAGTGACTTCCAGTAACCTCTTTCCAGTAACCTATTTCTCTTAGTATATAAATTGTTATACTACAGTGACCCAGGACTGAAAATAACAGTTTAATAAGCATTTTTAAATATTTTATTATCCAATTAACCTCCACACTTTATCAGAAAACATTAATTTATGTACCACTAAGAAGAAAAAAGATTCTGTTTATATTACTATTGTGATTGTAACACACCATCGGTTATAATAGGCAATTTCAGAGAGATTAAATTGTAAAAAAGGAAAAAAAAACATGAATCTTGGAATTGATGAAATATGATATTATGTATAATAATACCACATATGCACTTGAAACTTGCAGCAAACTTGTTCATATATTAAAGTGTATGTGGTGTCAAACTTTAATGTGGATGAAAATAACCATGAATGATGGCTGACAATACAGATTTCAAAGTCTTGGCCTCAGAGGTTTTAATTCAATAGAGATGAGGGAAAAAGGGCAAAACTTAGATTTTTAAACAAGTTCTGTAAATAATTTTCATACATATGATCAAAAACTATAATTTAAGAAACATTGCTATAGTGGATGAAAGCATGAGTTCAGACCCTGATTTTACCAGCTAGTAGCTGTGTGACCTTGAGTATTGTTATTGTTTGCTGTTGATCTGATTTTTGTTGCTTGGCAACCTCATGTGACAGAGTAGAACAACTGCAATAGGATTTTCTAGGCTCTGGTAGTGTAGTGCTTAAGGCACTTGACTGCTAACCAGAAGGCTAGCAGTTCAAACACACCAGCCAATCCTTGGAAGGAAGGTTGGGCAATCTACTTCCGAAATGATACCACCTCGGAAACCCAAGGAGGGGTCACTATGAGTTGAGTCTGATTCGATGGCACATAACAACAACAACAACAACAACAGTCTTTAGAAGAGCAGATCTCCATGTCTTTATCCCATAGAACCACTCAGTGGGTTTGAGCTACCAACCTTTCAGTTAGCATCTGAATACTCAACCATTATGCCACTAGGGCTCCTTGTGACCTTGAGTGGATGCTTTAAAATTTCTGTGCCTTACTGCCCTTGGAGGAGCTCTGGTAGCATAGGCCTAAGGCACTTGACTGCTAACCAGAAGGTTCAAACCCACGAGCCACTCCTCGGAAGGAAGGTTGGGCATTCCTACTTCCATAGTGATACTGCCTCGGAAACCCAAGGAGGGGTTGCTATGAGTGGATATATGATATTCTAAGATGTTAGGAGC
>NW_006921698.1:2315748-2321421 GCF_000298275.1 Orycteropus afer afer | reverse complement strand
TCGGAAGGAAGGTTGGGCATTCCTACTTCCATAGTGATACTGCCTCGGAAACCCAAGGAGGGGTTGCTATGAGTCAGGGCCGACTCGATGGCAAATAACAACAACAACAACACTGCCCTTGGAGACACCATAAGAGGTTTGGAGACAGACTACCTGAATTCTTCCATTTGTTAGACAGGTGGCCCTGGACTAGTTATGTAACCTCTCTGTTTCCTTATTGTAAAAAGGGAATATTAATCTGGTGCTGTAGTGGGTAAGGCATTTTGCCTGGCAACCAGAAGCTCAGCGATTCAAACTCACCAGCTGCTCCATGGGAGGAAGATGAGGCAATCTCCTTCCATAAAGATTCACAGTCTTGGAAACCCAGTGGAGGTTGCTATGAGCCAGAATCATCTCAATGGCAGTGGGTTATTTTTGATGTTATCAATTGATGAGCTATTGTATGTAAAACACTTAGAATATTACTGACATGTAATAAGACTGAATGTTGGCTTATCTGTAAAAATGGGGCAGCAGTAATAGTACCCACCTCATAATATTTGATGATTAAGTGAATCAATTCATATCAAATATTTAGCAAAGAGAGAAGTTTAAAAATATCTATTACCTTACTAAATAATATATTTTTAAACATATTATTTAAACTGTCACACAGAATGGTTGTACAATTTTCCATTCCTTCTAGCAATATTTAATGCTCCACATTCTCACCAAACTTTGGTGTTTTCTTCTTCTTTTTTTTTAATTTAACCATTATATAGATATGTAATGATATTTCATTGTGGTTTTAATTTGCATTTCTGTAATGGCTAATTCAGCTTAAAATATTTTTATATGTGTATTTGCCATCTGAATATTCTGATCTGTGAAATGTCTGGTCATGTCTTTTGCCTGATTTCTAATTGAGTTTTAAGAACTCTTGTAATTATAAGTAAATAGAAGTCATTTGCCAGATATGTGGCTTGTAAATATTTTCTCCCAGTCTGTACTTTGTTTTTTCCTCTTCTTCACATAATGTTTTGAAAAGTGAAGATTATATTTTCATGATCAATTTTTTTAATTTTTCCTTTTATAGATTATACTTTTGGTGTAAATTCTAAATCTTCACTTAGCTCTAGATCCCAAGGGCTTTCTGCCTTCTGTTCTTATAAAATTAGTGTTGCCTTTCTCTTGAGATAGAATATTGGACAAATTTTAAGGCCTATTTTAATGTTAGGTAATTTTTTTTTGTTAAAAATGTACCTCAAATTTTATAGTTACGAGGAACCAAGGCATTTCCTCATAGAAGTGATGGCAGGCGTAAAATAAAGTAATAAATGATACCAAAAATTTTAGAAATGAAATATAAACTTAGAATGTTAGGTTTCAAATTATGTGTTATCTGATCATTCCATAAAAACATTTGTGCAAGTAGAAGAAAGTTTCTTTTCCTCCTTCCAAAGCATACTCCAAGATTACAGCCTTTAATTCTTAATTGCTCATTAATTCCACTTACAGGAATTTATCTTATTGAGATAATAAGACAACCATGAAAAAATAATTATAGATAAGAATATTGTAGTAGTGTACAATAGTGAAATATTGGAAACAATCTAAATGCCCATTAGTAAGGAAATGGTTAAAGAAGTCTTGTTTGTATTCTTCTCATATCCATTTGGTTTTAGCATTGTGATGCAGCCCTGAGGACTGCCAACTATATAAGGGATTTCTTCAGCAGTCAGAGCCTACCCACAGACCATGGGTCAAAAGTGCCAGAAATGTAACACCCCAAAGCAAACACCCCACTACCATCTCAACCAGCAGTCCTCAAACAAAATGTGAATACCTCAGCTTTGTCAGTCCTAGTGAAAATAACCCTGAAGTGCCTCTTCTACAGACTCTTGCACCCACAGAGGTTCCTGGCCTGAGAGCATAACATTTATTGGCTGCCTTCTTTTCCCTTTTTCACTTCTCAACCAGAGTTTACTGGAATTACTCCCCAATAAATTACTGCACTGAAACCCTTCTGGCAAGGAGGACTGTGAGAGAAGCAAACTAAAACATTGGCTTGTTTATAGAGAGAAAACCAAGAATTTGTTTTTCAAAAATGAGCTTAATTTTTGTATATTACCATCTAAATAAGTCTACTTTATATTGTTTAATTGGAAAACAATTAATATGAATAACATAACAAGTTGTTTTTAGGTGCAGTCAAGTCATTTTCAACTCAAAGTGACAGAATAGAAGTATCCCACACAGGTTTTGAGCTCTGGTGCTATAGTGCCTAAGGCATTTGATCTCTAACCAGAAGGTTGGAAGTTCAAACCCACCAGCCACTCCAAGGAAGGAAGACTTGAGCATTCTAGTTGCGTAAAGATTTACTGCCTTGGAAACACAAAGAGGGCCACTGTGAGTCGGAATCCACTCGATGGCAGAGAGTTTGGTTTGCTTGGTTAATCTCTACAGGAGCAGATATCCAGGTCTTTTCTCCTAAAGAGCTGTGGGGTGGAATTGAACCTCTAACCTTTAGTTTATCAGCCACCCGAGCACTTAACCGTTTGTGCCACTAAGGCTCCTTAACATTACACATAGTCTGATATATTTATGAAAATATGTGTTTTCCCTAAGTGCTAATATTCTTTCCTCTGGGAGGTATGGTTACCAAAGTCTCATTTTCTACTTCACTTCTAGATCTTACTTTCCCCCTGCCTCATAAACCTGGGGACAGAAAGGGAAAGAAACGGCCCAGTTTATTTTGGATTGTTCTTATTAGAAACTGGATCTTTTCTAGATTTGATGTCCTAGAAAGTATAGCTTTTGGTAGTTTACATGGTGGTGTACTACAGTGAGAAGAACCAGTTACCTGCATGCTATGGTCTTTAGTATGTTCTGGTATAGTGAAAATTATCAAGGGCAAAATATTACTTAATTTTGCACACTGGCAGAAGAAATCAGTAAGATTGTTGAGTCAATCAAAGTAAGATTGTTGTTAGTAAGCAATGTGTAATTCAAAGTTTAGGTTGGAAATAACAGTTAAAAAATGTAAATGAGAAAAGTGCTAATGAAAATAATATAGACACTGATTATGAATAACAATGAGTAGAGCTGACATACTAAGAAAAATATGCAGAAGCCTGTGTTAGAATAAAATGTGCATGCTCTTTAAGATTCTTTTTCCACTTTTATCTCTCCCCTCCTGTAAACTAATTATTTGTTGATTTCAATTACAGTTTCTCAACTATTTATTTGGTCTAGAAAATAGTGCACTGCACATTAAGGGATTTCTATCACCATGAGTGCATTTCTTTTTATCTTTCTGGACTCATTAGCTCTGTTGATATGTGTATGTGCTAATGAGGCTAGTGTCGTAGATTCAAGCCTCATCCTAATTAGCTGTGCATAGAAATATGAACTCCATGGACACACACTGCTAGTCTCAGCCATACTTGCACCCAATGCTTGCTAATGGTCAAAAATGGGACTAAGATTATGTGGTTACATTGATGGATTTCATTATCAATATCGAAAAAAAACTTCAAACTCTTGTTTCACATTGATGTGAATAATGCTTTCCCAGTGTTCTTATATCTAGAATGGCATCAACGGCCATTGTACACTATAAGCCTGAAACCTGAAAATCAACATTTATTCCTCATCCCTGTATCCAATCCATCACTACATCTTATTGATTTCTGCCTTGTGAATATATTTTGAATCTTTTTGCCATCTCCACTGTCAGTACCCTATATCAATTTGTCATGAACTCTTGTCACAAGACTGTACTATACTGAGGAAACTCAGTCTACACCTCTGCATTCAATCATGCCACCCTTAATCATTTTTTACACTGTAGCTTATATTATTATTTTAAAAAACAAATATAGAAATTCAAAATGGAGTCTCATCAGTAAGCAACACGCTATTTCCCTTTAGCATCTAAGTGCTTGAAAACCTAGGTACAGCAGCTTGAATTAAGGATTTTGGTGCTCTGAACAACTCACTGAATCATAGTGCACCAAACACAGAAGAGTGGAATTAGAGGAAAGACATGGGGAGATTATCTAAGAAAGAGCTACCTGGTGGAGGAAAGACAGGCAGCCAAGAGAAGCCATTGGAAACTTCCCTGGGGCAGTCACTGACTGGTGGGTGAGGGCGGCCACCTGAGATCCCCATGAGCCAAGAAAGAAGACACCATATATCAGCATACCAGCAACCATTACAATATCCCAGCAAACAGCCCCAAGGATCCGTCACCAGCACCTGATTTTAGTGGTAATTTGGGTCACCTAAATCCAAATGGGTGCACACAGTGCCACTGAGACTCAGGCAGAGAGTTCCCTGTTGCGCCAGAAGGCCAAGCTCGTTCCCCTCTCAGTGGGTCCCTGGGTGGGCTTGAGTCAGCCTGGGAGACATTGTGCTTATCTTTGTCACTGGTATTGGGACCACAGTTTGCTGGCAGGTACTCCCCCAACGCCAACACAGCTGAAATCATGTGCATCTTTGGCACCACAGGTGGTCAGTATTAGCCATTAGTGGACTGGCAGGATTGGGCCAGCCCCGCAGGCAAAAAGGGTGGGGAGAGAAAGAGGAAGCCGTGGCTGAGTGCAGTCCCGCGAATTTGCCTTGGATCAGCTTTGTAGCACAGAGGGGCCTCGGAGGTAGGGTCTTTGAGTGTGCCTGAACCTGGTGGAAAATGGCAACTCCCTAGAAATGAGAATCTTTCCTGAGATTGAGCCGCAGTCTTGTAAATAACTACATCATCAACAACAGCCTGCCCAAAGCCCTAGAAACCAACCCTAGCAACACGAAGCTTTCCTTCTTCTGCTCCCACCTTCTCTGTCAATAACTTCACTCATTGAACAGAAGAAACCATATTCAGCCAATTGTCATAAAACCTCCCACTTCAAACTCTAAACCTTCTTTATGACAAACCGGAACACATACCCACATTCCAGACAGTGATTCCACCATCATAAAGAAAACAGCAGAGCAACCCAACATACCTGAATCAATAATAAAATAAAATACACCAGTTTCACCTTTTCAAAATATTAAACCATAAAACCAAGACAAAACAAATCAACAAATAACCAGCAGTTAGAGACAACCTAAAAAGACAGCCCTCTACCAGATTCCAGGGGCTTAAGAAGAGGCTCTGCTTTCCAGTAACCCCAAGAACTCTCTGCACCTGCATGAGTGAAAAGAGGTGACATTCCTTTTGTTACTCTTATACCCCACATCCACTTGGTGAATGGAGGTGCAACCACTCCCCACTCCCACCCACCTTCTGGGCCCGCAGGAACTCCATCCCAGTCTGTGTGCTTGGACAGAGCCTGGGTGTCCTGCCCTATCCTCTATCTATTTTTTCTTTCTTTTTTTAATTTTTATTTTTTCTGCTTTTTCTTTTTCTTTTTTTTTTTTTTTTTAAACTACTATTATTATTAACACTTTTGCCCTTTTTACTGTTCTTCCCCTCCCAGGTTCTAGTTTACACCTCCCTTTTTTTTTTTAGTAAGGTCCTGATTAAAATTATTTTTTCTTCTCTTTTTTTCCTTTTTTTTTTCTCGTGGTTAACCCCATTCCTTGTTTTTTTTTTTTTTCTCATTTTTCCCATTTTTTTCTTCATGATTCTCCTTCTCTATGATTTTTCTCTTATTGCCCACTCCTCAGATATTGCAGAGTTTTTATTTTGGT
>NW_006921698.1:2312303-2314218 GCF_000298275.1 Orycteropus afer afer | reverse complement strand
TAAACAGGGAACCAGAGACATCAATTGGCAAGTGAGGACAAGTACAAACAAAAAGAGGGAAAAGACTGTGTAGTTATAGAACGTCTAAATGGTGAGGAAGTTAAGAGAGTTGCAAGATAGAATGGACTGTTCTAAACTTGAGAGAAAATTATAAGTCATAGGGTAACCTCAAAGAAAAATGATAAACCTTCACACCACAATAAAAAAGAGGACAAGCACAAATACTCAGCAAATACTAAACAACACCAACAAAGGAAATAACAACAGGATTTATAACCATAATGAGCTCCGCACAGAAAATAATATGGAACAAAGAAACCAGAGACACCATGAAGAAACACATAACAAAATGACAGCAACAAATTCATACTTGTCAATAATTACCCTGAATGTTAATGGATTAAATGCACCACTCAACAGACAGAGAGTTGCAGATAGGATAAGAAAACAAAATCCAACAATATGCTACCTACAAGAGACACACCTTAGAGATAACGGCAAAAATAGACTAAAAATAAAAGTTTGGAAAAAGATATATCAAGCAAATGGCAACTGTAAGAGAGCAGGAGTGGCAATATTAATTTCTGATAAAATTGATTTTAAGACAAAAATCACCATATGAGAAAAAGAAGGACATTATATAATGATAGAAGGATCAATTTAACATGAAGGTATAACCATAATAAATAACTATGGACCCAGTGAAAAAGCCCCAAAATATATAAATCAGACTTTAAAAGAGTTGAAAAGACAAATAGATGACTACACAGTCATAGTGGAAGATTTTAATACACCACTTTCTTTGAAAGATAGAACTGGAAAGAAACTCAACAAAGATGCAGAAGAGCTACATATTACACTTCACCAACTTATAGACATCTACAGAGCACTTCACCCAACAGCAGCACAATATATTCTTCTCCAGTGCACATGGAACTTTTTCCATGATAGACCATAGGTTAGGTCATAAAGCAAGCCTTAATAAATTTAAAAACATTGAAAACCACAAAGCATCTTCTCAGATCATAATGCTATCAAATTAGAAATCAACAATAGAAAGATCAACAGAAAAAAAAGTAAACACATGGAAACTGAACAGTACCCTCCTTGAGAAAGACTGAGTAAGAGAAGAAATCAAAATTGAAATTCAAAAATTTCTTGAATCAAATGAGAATGAAAACACAACATACCAAAATTTTTGGGACAGAGCAAAAGCAGTATCAAAAGCATATCGGAAGCCAATTGATAGCAATAAATGCACACATCAAAAAAGAAGAAAAAGCCAAAATCAACACTTTAAACCAATATCTTCAACAATTAGAAAAAGAACAGCAAGAAAAGCCCACAGTTTCTAGAATAAAGGAAATAATAAAGATTCGAGCAGAAATAATTGAAACAGAAAGTAGAAGGGCAATAGAAAACATCAATAGGACCAGAAGTTGGTTTTTTGAACAGATCAATAAAATTGACAAACCACTGCCAAATTTAACAAAGGGAAAGATGGAGAGGATACAAATAACACAAATAGGAAACGAAATGGGTGACATCACAACAGAAATAAGTGAAATAAAAAGGATAATATCAGGATACTACGAAGAACTGTACTCCGACAAATTTGAAAATCTGGAAGAAATAGACAGATTTCTAGAAACACAGCATTTACCTAAACTAACACAGACTGATGTGGAAAAGTTGAACAGCTCCATCACAAAAGAAGAAATTGAACTGGTCATCAAAAGACTACCAACCAAAAAAAGTCCTGGCCCAGATGGTTTGACCAGAGAATTCTACAAAACATTCAGAGAAGAACTGATACCAATCCTAGTCAAACTATTCCAAAACATAGAAAAGGATGGAATCCTCCCTAACTCATTTTATGAAGCAAACATAACCTTGATACCAAAACCAGGCAAAG
>NW_006921698.1:2307603-2311226 GCF_000298275.1 Orycteropus afer afer | reverse complement strand
AAGATTGAACATTGTGAAAATGTCAGTTCTACCCAAAGCAATCTATACATTCAATGCAATCCCAATCCAGATCCTATCAACGTTATTTAGGGATATGGAAAAACGAATCATTAACTTCATATGGAAAGGAAGGGACCTTGGATAAACAAAGCACCATTGAAAAAGAAAAAAAAAAGTAGGAGGTCTCACACTGGCAAATCTCAAAACCTACTATACAGACACAGTAGTCAAAACTGCCTGGTATTGGTTTAATGGCAGATACATAGACCAATGGAATAGAATTGAGAACTCAGAAATCGATCCATTGACCTATGGTCAGCTGATCTTTGACAAAGGGCCGAAATCCATTAAATGGGGAGTTGAACATTTACTTGAGGTAGATACACTCCTTGGAGAGAACAAGCATGGGAGAAACAAGGGCTGCTTATGCACAGGGAGATAGCTCAGGGGGCAGGAGTGCATGGAGGGATGGACACATGGAAGAGGTAACTATCAGAAGGAAGTAGGAGGGGAGCTGTTGCATTGTGGTAAATTGTCGTCAATGTCATGAGACAAAGTGTATGAGAACTGCTTATGGAAAGGGTATGTGCTCTGTAAATTTTCACCCAAATCACAATAAATAGAAAAAAAAATAAAATAAAAGTAAAAAACAAATATATCATTCTCCTGTTTAAAATCCTTTTGTAACTTCCCATTGCCCCATAAATAACTACTGAATCATCTAAAGTAGCATAAAAAAGCCTCGCTGATCTTGCTTCTTCTCACCAATCCATCTCCAATCTCTAATCTCACTTATTCACTGAACTCTCCCCAGTGTCTCTTATATGGCATTACCTGTAGTTGATGCTCATCAAATTTAGGTAAATGAATGAATTAATAGCCTACCACTCCGACTGTAGCTCTCATTCTAACTCATATTGCTTCAAGCACAGAGATCTCCTTCAATTTCTCTTCTGCTCCCTTCACTTTTCCTCTGTCTGAAATTTCCTAAGCCCGCCCTCTCTTTTGCCGAGTTTATTTCTGATCTTAGCCTATACATCTGTTTCACTTGGAATCCTTTTTTACCATTTTATACAAAAGCAATTTATTCTATTGTATGTTCCCTCTATTTTCCTTCAAAACACTTGTCAAAAGTTCAATTGAACACTTGTATATTTGATCAAGGTGATTTGATTAAGGTGAGGCCAGAGTAAACACTGGTTCTCCAATTTTCTTCTGTCTTGGTTACATTAATGGAAAAAAAAAAAAACCGTACCATTTTCATTCTAACTCATAGCAACCCTATAGGACAGAGTAGAACTGCCTCTATAGGGTTTCCAAATCTGTAAATATTTACAGAAGCAGACTGTCTCATCTTTCTCCTATGGAGCAACTTATGGGTTAGAACCATCGACCTTTTGGTTAGCAACTACTAACCAAAATGCTTTACCCAAGGGGCTACCAGAGCTCCTGGGTTCACATTAAGGTTTCAAATATTTGTTGAACAAATATAAATAACTTTGTCTCTCCAAAGCTGATCCCTGAAACACTAAATCCAAAGGCTTCCACAAAGATTTGTTCTGTTCATCGTGTTTTTGATACTGTTCGTCCCAAGTTTATTTTGAAATTACCCATTTTGGTATATGTTACTGCACTTACTGGCTTTTCCTGATGGGGCTGGATACTATCTATTGCCTTCCATGCTTCCCATTCCTCTCCTGTTTTCAACCGTAGGCATTTTTCAAATGTCTATGTTCATTTCTTTGTTACTCCCATCCCCCATACTAAAAATACCACTTTCCAATTATTGAAATTAACTTCATTGTCCAGACCTGCATTTTTTTTTAATAGAGAGTCAAGATTTATAATGACTCATACACTCTAGTCCAAATCAGATATCAGCTTCCTTTTCATCCCTAAAAACCAACCTCTCCTTCAGAATTATTTTTATTTTTTCATTAGCTTGCCATTAGCCTACCACTTTTTAGTCAAAATGTTCAACTATATTTAAAACCCACAGAATAATTGTTGTCTCCATTTTCCTTGGTTCTCAAATTTAATCATTTTTTTCTCATTTCTGTAATCTTCAGTCATTTTTCAGACTTCATTCTGCATTCATAGATATTCACACTTTAGTTTTCTCTTATCTAGACTAGATTTAATAGCATCCTAATTCACGTCACTACCCTTAGGTCTTATTTTCCCATATTTATCATTATAATCCTGTCAATTTAGCTTTTTTAAAATGCAGTCCCACTGACTTATGAGGGGCCTGAAGAATATTGGTCCTGTGATCAGGGCTCTTTAGTGATTACCTGTTAGATACTGGCTAAAGAGCTAATGCCTAAATGTATATTGGAATCTTTTCCTAAATATTTTCAACATAAATATTTTTAATATACTTTGTCAGATTAAAGTACATTATGATTTAGCTGCAAAGCATACCATTCCAAGGATATATCCACCCTTTCTAAATTTTTTGCCTTTTATCTTACTATTCCTCTTGACTTGAAGGGACTTCAAGCTTATCCTCTTGGAGGGAAGAAAAAATAGTCTTTCCCATTCTTGACTGTGAATGCCAATGTTAATGTTTTACTTGACATACTTCTTGAAATCAGTGACATCTTTTGACACTTTTATGGAACTTTTATTTTTATTTTTATTATAATTAATGGATCCAGGTTCTATTTCTTTAACCAGAGACTGTAAGCTCTTTAAGAAAGGAATCATTTCTTAGTAGTTTTAAGTGCTCTGTAACATCAGTTTCAAGGATTTTCATATACTAGGTGCTTAAATTTCATTTGTTGAATTAAAATATTTAGGTCACCAAACTAATGCAAATGTGTGAGTGTGTGTGTATGAAAATATTGAAGACATTGCTGAAATTTTGGAATTTGTACATTTAAATCTATAGAATAAAGAATTAATTGTTCTGCTGTACTATTTGTTTTATTACAATATTTAGTAATATTATTCATGCTTGTAGAACTTGTCTTCATTTTTAAATAAAATCTTAAATGTAATATTCCCAAATACTCTGTGAAAATGTCAGAACTAATAGCAGAATCTTCATTTTATGGATGGAGAAACAGGAGCACAGAGATTTTATAACTGACCTACTTAAGGTGGCATAATTGATAATTGAACAAAGTCAGAACTAAATCCAGGATCTTTGGGCATCTGTTCCCATTATACACTGTCTCCTAATTCCAGTATTTTTTTTTTTTTTTTTTTGCAGATGTGTAGTGTATTAATGTATTAATGAATTAACGCATTAATGACATTTAATAGTTTAAGTTTGGTTTAATCTAAGTGCATGATATGTGTAGAGCATAATTTCTTCATATTCTGAAAGATAATGGGAAGACTTAAAAATTATATACATACATACACACACATATGCACACACAATAGTGTGTACATTTGTATACACATGTGTACTTCTATATAATATGAAATTGTATATGTTATACATATATGTATGTATGTATATACATATGATTGTACTCATGAGGAACCTATACCTTGACCAGGAGGCTGTTGTTTGAACAGAACAAGGGGACACTACATGGTTTAAAATCAAGAAGGGAGTGTGTCAGGGTTGTATCCATTCCCCACACTTATTCAATCTATATGCTGAGCAA
>NW_006921698.1:2305981-2306986 GCF_000298275.1 Orycteropus afer afer | reverse complement strand
AGAATGGCCAGACTTCGTCTCACCTATTTTGGTCATGTTGTCAGACGGGACCATTCCCTGGAGAAGGATGTCATGCTTGGTAGGGTGGAGGGTCTACGAAAGAGGGGGAGCCCTTCAACGAGATGGATTGACATGGTGGCTGTGATGATGGGCTCAAGTATAGCAGGGATCATGGAGCTGGCGCGGGATCGGGCAGTGTTTATTTCTGCTGTGCATGGGGTCGTTATGAGTTGGAAATGAATGGACAGCACCTAACAACAACAACAACATGTATGTATATGTATGTATGTGTGTGTGTATATGTGTATATATAGTGGCATAGTGCCAAGGCATTTGACTGCTAACCAGAAGGCTGGCGGTTCAAACCCACCAGCCACTCAGAAGGAAGGTTGGGCAACCTACCTCCCTAGTGATACCACCTCAGAAACCCGAGAAGGGGTCTCTATGAAATTATTCCTCACAACCTTCTCATGAATTTGAAATAAGGATATTACTGGCTATCTCTCAGAGGCCGTAACAATCTCTTGACAAGGATTCATGCATCACTATACCATACAGTAACTCAAAGGAGATAAAAGTGAGAAAGATTTATATTCTCACCAAAATTTAATCATGTTCATCTTAGTTTGAAATTATCTAAAACATATCAGGATAAAATATACTTCATATACCTGAAAACACTTCAATTTTTTTAGTGTTATTTGTACACAGCTGTCTGCACATGAATAAGCCAAATTCAAATCTTTTGTGACACTTTCCAATTTAGACTCTTAGTCACATTGGAAATTGTACAAGGAGGACATGGTCTTTAAACTTCAATAGTCTTTATTCATTCTTGACAATGAATGCAGAATCAAGAGAGAACTGATGGTAACATGAAATGTTCTGATCTTATTCTGACACATTCACACTTAGAAAATGGTGTGACTAAGAAGTTTATGTGCAAGTTTACTGATGTTGATATAGTATTACTTAGCCAGAAAGATAATCAATTTTTGTATTTAC
>NW_006921698.1:2282122-2305881 GCF_000298275.1 Orycteropus afer afer | reverse complement strand
TTTTTTTTTTTTTTCCAGAAATACTATGGTTATTTCCACTTGGCTATTAATTAAAAAGAAAAAAATCTGTAACATTAATTCTATGTTTAAATTGTGAAGAGACAAATCTCATAAAGGAAGTGTTTAAATTAGTCAAAGGAGTGGAGGGATTAATATTGTTTATATTTACAATGAATGGACTAAGAATGATATGCCTGTTCTCAAAATATTTCCTAAAAGAATCTTTTAAATGGATTTGTTTTCTGTATCTATGACTACAATTAGAAAAATAGCAATATTGCAATAATGTCAGTTTGTCATACTGTGGTGGCTTCTGTGTCGCTGTGACGATGGAAGCTATGCCATGGTATTTCAAATACCAGCAGGTATATGCCTGGCTATGGTGGGCAAGTTCTAGTAGAGATTTCAGACTAACACAGACTAGGAAGGAGTACGTGGGCAGCTTACTTCTGAAATAATTGGCCACTGAAAACGTTATGAATAGCACTAAAACATTGTCTGATATAGTGCCAGCACATGAGCCTCTCAGGTTGGAAGGCACTCAAAATATGCCTGGGGAAGAATTGCCTCCTTAAAGTAGACCTACTGCCATTGAGTGGATTCTGCCTAATAGTAACCCCCATTGGATTTCCACGGCTGTAAATCTTTACAGAAGTAGATTGCCTTATCTTCCTCTTGCAGAGGTGGTTTTGAACCATAGACCATCTGGTTAGCAACCAAATGCCTTAAACACCACACCACCAGAGCTCCTTCCCTCAATGCAGAGTTGCCCTTAATGATGTAGTTGGAGTAAAGCTTTCATGACCTTTATTTGCTGATATGGCTTGACTCAAAATGAGAAGAAAAATCTGCAAATATCCATTAATAATCAAAAAGTAAAATGTATGGAGTATGAGTGTAGGAAAATTGGAAGTCATAAAAAATGAAATGGGACACGTAAAGATCAATATCCTAGTCATTAGTGAGAGCTCTGGTAGCATAGTGCCTAAGGCACTTGACTGCTAACCAGAAGGCTGGCAGTTCAAACCCACCAGCCACTCCTCAAAAGGAATGTTGGGCAATCTACTTCTGTAGTGATACCGCCTCAGAAACCCAAGGAGGGTTCGCTATGAGTTGAATCTGACTCGACAGCAGTGAGTTAGTGAGCTGAAATGGAATGTTATTGGCCATTTTGAATCAATCATATGGCCTATATGACAGTTAAGGTTATGTGTCAGCTTGGCTGGGCCTAGTTTTGAGTGGCTGGGTAGGTGGATGTAGTTATTCCTCATGATGAGACTGGTAATCAACTCCATGGTAGAATCTGTGGTGAGCAGCTGGGTAGCAGCTGTGGTGAGCAGCTGGTGAGCAGATGTGGTCTGCTTACAGTATATGAGAAGCTTTGAGAAAGGTCTCTGAGCTTTTGGGCACACTTGGACCCCACCTATAGCTGATTCAGCAGGCTGCCAGGTTGTCTGCTGATCTTGGGACCATTTCTGGACTTAAACTAGTGGCCTGTTGTGTTGCTCAATAATCTTTAGACTGTGCCATTTTACTTGTTACCTTGGGTTTGTTACCCTCAGCAGTCAGCAGCTGCCTGAGTGAAGAGATGACTCCAGCTCCAGTGGCCTGGGAGCAAGTGGCAAAGCTGAAACCCAAGGTTAAGGAGCCTTCACCCAGCCCCTAGAACTGGCACTTTAAACTTGGACTTCTAGCCCCCTAAACTGTAAGAGAATAAATCCTTGTTTGTTAAAGCCACCCATGTGTGGTATTTCTGTTAGAGCAGCACAAGAGAACCAAAACAGTCTACTCTGCTGGGAATGACAAATTGAAGAGGAATGGTGTTGCAATTATTGTTGTAGTACAAAGTAAAGTACTATAATGAAACGTTCAAAGACTTGGAGCTAGAAAATCAAAAGGGAAGAACACTCATTATTCCTCAAGCTGAAAGAACTGAAGAAAAAAATTCAAGTTACCATATTAAAGGATTTGGTGTTCAAAATATTAAATGATGCAGGAAGCACCAAAAAAAAAAAAAAAAAAAAAGGATTCAAGGAATATGCCAGTCTCTGTACAAAAAAGAATTAGTCAACATCCAACCATTACAGAGAGCAGCATATGATCAAGAACTGATGGGATGGAAGGAGGAAGTCCAAGCAGCATGAGGCATTCGTGAAAAAACAAGGCTCTAGAAATTGATGGAATACCAATGGAGATATTTAAATAGACAGATCCAACACTGGAAGCATTCACAAGCCTATGCTGAGAAATTTGGAAGACAGCTACCTAGAAAATATCCCTTATTGTGCTCATTCCAAAGAAACGTAGTCTAACAAATTGCAGAAATTATCAAATAATATCATTGATATCACATGCAAGTAAAATTTTCCTGAAAATAATTAAAAATAATTGTAGCAGTAAGTCTACAAGGAAGTACCAGAAATTCAAACTGGATTCAGAAGAGGATATAAAATGAGGAGTATGATTGCTGATGTCAGATGGATCTTGGCTAAAAGCAAAAAATACCAGAAAGAAGTTTACTTGTGTTTTATTAACTATGTAAATGCAATCAACTGTGTGGATCATAACAAATTATGGAAAACATTTTGAAGAACAGGAATTCAGAACACTTAATTGTGCTCACGGAGAATCTGCACATAGACCAAGGGGCAATATTTTGAATAGAAAAATGGGATACTGCATGATTTAAAATCAGGAAAGGTGTGCACCAGGGTTGTATCCTTTCACCATACTTATTCAATCTGTATGCTGACCAGATAATCCAAGAAGCTGGACCATCTGAAGAAAATTGTGACATCAGCTTTGGAGAAAGACTCATTAACAAGGTACAGTATGCAAATGAAACACCTTGCTGAAAGTAAAGAAGACTTGAAGCACTCATTGATGAAAATCAGAGCCTACAACCTTCAATGTGGATTACACCCCAACATAAAGAAAAGAAAAATCTTCACAATGGGACCAATAAGCAACTTGATGGTAAATGGAGAAAAGATTGAAGTTGTTATGGATTTTATTTTACTTGGATCCACAATCGAGCCCATGGAAGCATCAGTCAAGAAATCAAATGACTTACTAACCTGTGCAAATCTATTGTAAAAGACGTCTTTCAAATGTTAAAGAGCAAAGATGTCACTCTGAAGACTAAGGTGCACTGGACCCTAGCCCTGGTATTTTAATTGCCACATAGGCTTGTGAAAGCTGGACAATCAATAAGCAAACAAAAGAAGAATTGATGTATTTAAATTATGGTGCTGGTAAAGAATACTGAATATACCATGAACTTCCAGAAGAATGAACAAATATGTCTTGGAAGAAAGACAGCCAGAATTCTCCTTAGAAGCAAGAATGGTGAGACTGTCTCATGTACATTGGTCATATTATCAGGAGTGATCATTTCCTGGAGAAGGATATCATGCTTGGTAAAGTAGAAGTTCAATGAAAAAGAGGAACATGCTCAATGAGATGGATAGACACAGTGACTTCAACAATGGGCTCAACCTCAGCAACAATTGTGAGGATGGCACAACTGTGCCATCTGTTCTATACAGGTTTGCTATGACTTGGAACTGACACGTGACAACAACAATGTAGTGTAACCACAGAGCCCTATGTGCAATGTAATTCCTTTTCTTAAAAAGTAAAATTCTCTTCTGCGAAATGTTGTTTGAATATTTCAGTCTTTAAAAAATTAGTTTTCATCATGGAATTTTATATGTCAAACTTCTCCGAGGGTTTTTGTTTTTGACATTTTGATTCCTACTTTTTTCATTGTGGTTTGACTGGGTCTTTAGTGTTGAGAGCAATGCATTGAGTTGGCTTTATTAATAAGAGCCTTACAACTCAGTCATGCTGGTTTTAAAATTTTTGTTGCTTCCGTTTCACTGCTTAATTTATTCCTTCAAGCATGCATTCATTCAACATTTTTAGAAGCTCTGGTGGCATAGTACCTTAGGCATTTGACTGCTAACCAGAAGGCTGGCGTTTCAAACCCACCAGCCACTCCTCAGAAGGAAGGTTGCACAATTGACTTCCATAGTGATGCCACCTCGGAAACTCAAGGAGGGGTCACTATGAGTAGGATCAGACTCGACGGCAGTGAGTTTGGGTTTTGTTTTTTTTTTGGTGCTAGTAAAGCCCAGGCATGGTGCTAGGACCTGGGAATAAAATAGGAACAGGTTGTAAGACACTGTCCATTCTCAAGTTAATATTATCATTTTGTTTTGTTTTTGCTTTTCATATTTAAGGTAATCTAATCTCAGTGTTTGGAGTGGAAAATAGACAGTAATAATCCTTGAATACAAGATACACACCTACTCCTCACTTACTAACTATCTTGTTATCCAATATTTTGTATTTACAAAAATGGTAAAATATTTACTATCTGACTATTTTACACATTAATAAGATATGTTTGGCAATGTCGAATACTGAGGTGTGAGGTGAGAGAAATATTGGTTGTGATAGTTAAGGTTATATGTTAACTTGTCTGGGCCATGATTCTCAGTGGTTTGGCAGTTATGTAATGATGTAATTTTGTAGTTGGTGGCATAGTGCCTAAGGCATTTGATTACTAACCAGAAGGTTGGTGTTTCAAACCCATCAGCCACTCCACTGAAGGAAGACTGAGCAATCTATTTCTGCCTCAGAAACCCAAAGGGAGTCAATATGAGTAGGAATAGACTCAATGGCAGACAGATTTTTTTTTTTTTTTTTGGTTTTTGATAATGATAAGATTTGACAATTATGTGATGATGTAGTCATCCTTCATTTTGCATAATGCTGATTTTTGCATAATGACCTGGTCTTTGTAAACTAACCATGTTTATAAGTGAGGAATAGGTAGATGGATATGTTTTCAGTACTTCTATTCAATTCACTTCTCAGTAACTCTTTGTTAAATATACTCTACCTAATCGATATTTATGCTTATTTATACCATACATTTTACAGAACAAAATTTTGGGGATCAAATTGAAAATAACATAACACTCTATTTCCTCAGATCATTGTTTTAAGAAAAGCTTTAAAGACCTTGCTCATTAGTCCAACATCATTTAGTATGAAATTGCTAAAATGAAAATGGAGTGATCACAATTGTAAGGGAGGCAGTAATGAAGGATGCAGTGAGGATCTATGAAACTTAGTTACTCTGAGAACCTTCTGTGAGTTGAAATTTGAAAAATTATTAACAAACATATTGTGCTAAAGGGGCAAGGAGGCAGCATCTTCTGACCTCCTGTAACTACACAAGAGGAAGACATCATCACCAACAGCAGCCCAAGGCCTGTTCTTCTGAGGCCAGACATGCCGCCACCCTCCAGCCCTCTTACCAACCTTGACACCAACCGTCACTCCTGCAGCACCCATCACCTCTCTGCTGGGTTTGATAATTCACTGCAGTGACCACATAGAACTCACAGATTATGGGGTTTATTAGGGAAGCTAATAAATTCAACAGGCTACAATTCAAGTTCAGGAACGTGCTCAGTGTCTCGCAGCCAGCAGTCTCTTGCAGCCAGCAGTCTCTCTCTGCTGGCAGTCTCCCTCTCAGCAGTGTGTCTCTCAGCAGCATGTCTCTCTCAGCTGGTCATGAGAGATTGCTTCTGCCTCTAGGAGGGTTCATTTTGAGCCTAGGAGAGTGGCAAAACCAACCTATCCCAATATCAGAGTTCTACACACCTGAGAGAGAGCAAAATTTTCCAGATGATTACCTTGTGCTACCCCAGGTGGGGGAGCTCTGGTAGCATAGTGGCTAAGGCACTTGACTGCTAACCAGAAGGCTGGTGGTTCAAACCCACCAGCCACTCCTCGGAAGGAAGGTTGGGCAATCCTACTTCCGTAGTGATACTGCCTCGGAAACCCAAGGAGGGGTCGCTATGAGTCAGGGCTGACTCGACGGCACATAACAACAACAACAACAACAACCCCAGGTGGATGACTTTAATAACCAGGTACTCAGTTGCTCATGGCAAATTCTACCATGGAGTTAATTGCCAGTCTATGGTAAGAAAGCCATACCATGTAATTCACTACACTGCACATTGTAAGTGCATTACAAATCCTGAAGATATAACACACGCAAACTATTTTTTGTAAGGTTAGCTCTAAATGCAAACTTATTTTTTTAAAAACAGGAATATACTTACCAAGGACTTAATAAAATCTGGAATGCTATGCAATCATTTGCAAAAGAAGCTATATTTAAAGAGTCTTTGGTTAAATATGGCTGTATTCTGAAGATGTTATTACAAGCTTGACTTTCCTTATCCTTAAGTAAAGTAATACTTATCTGATTAGCTACTGCAAGCAAAGCTTCCAGAATTGAATTACAAGTATAAAGAAACAAAAGGTTAGTGATAAAAGCATTGAATTTGAGGAAGAGCTTATACTTTGTTTCAATTATATTCTTTCCCCAAACTGAAGGAAGTACTGTCAGATTCAATGTCTTTGTGAAATGACAACTTTCATCGTGATCTGATAGTCATTTAAAGTAGGTTAATTTTTCTTTAAAATTAGCATAAAATAAATGAAAGTAATAAAAATTAGTAATTTTATTATTAAATTATAATGTTTCTATTTATAAATAGTGTGATGGACTTCTTTTGGGTGATAAACATGCATTCAATTTATTGATTCATTTATCTAATAACAACAAAAGTAAATGACTTCTATGGGCCAGGCATTGTTTGATTACAACAGTGCAAACATATTGAGAGTTTGTTTCTGGAGTTTATATATACAAAACAACAAAATACATTCTGGACTTTATATATACAACAACAAAATAGCTAAAGTTTATCAAATATTAACAGTGGCAAGTGATGTGGAGAAAAAGAAAATCAGGTAGATAGAAATTGCTAATGTTGTAGGATGTTGTAAAATAATTTTTCCTCATGTGTATAGAATAAATAGGAAATAAATTGGTAATGAAATAAAGAGAAGAAAATCCATTTTCTAGCAAATTACCAAACAATGAAAGTGCCTGAAAATACATCTCTTCTCTTTTTCACTAATGAGGGGAGCAGAAAAATTGAAAACTAACAATTGCACATGTCTAAAAAGTGATTAGAAGCCAGATAGCTGGTTGAATGATTAAATGATTAAAGAACCAATTTTTAATCCATAGTATATTAAAATATAAATTCTCAATATTTAAAATGTTGAAATGTGTATGTAGACTATTGTGCACATCCTTCTACTCTGTGTTGCATTTTGTTTTAGAAGATGGACTAAACCAAAAAAAACCAAACTCACTGCCATCGAGTCCGATCTGAGTCATAGCTACCCCTCCTTGGGTTTCTGAGGCAGTATCACTACGGAAGTAGATTGCCCCATCTTCCTTCTGAGAAGTGGCTGGTGGGTTTGAACCACCAGACTTCTGGTTAGCAGTTAAATGCCTTAGGCACTACGGCACCAGAGCTAAAGGGGATATTTTCAGATAAACTCTGACTTTTGGGCCACAGAAAATTCAGAGAAGTATTCAAGGTCATTTTGAATGTTTGATATGTCAAATATACTTAGAAAAAAAAGTAAATCAGCAAGACAAAAATCAATTTACTGTTTACTTACGGTGAAAAAAAAACTGACTACCATCGAGTTGATTCAACTAATAGTGACTCCTCCTTGGGTTTCCAAAGTGGTGTATCTATGGAAGTAGATTGCCCAATCTTTCTTCTGAGGAGTGGCTGGTGGGTTTGAACCACCAGCCTTCTGGTTAGCAGTCACATGTCTTAGGTACAATGCCACCAGAGCTCCCCTTACTTATGGTAAGTATCTTAAACATTACATTTAATATGTAAAACATTACCCTGTTTAGGTTTTGATAATTCTGTACTGATTACTTTCAAATACACCCATTTCTCACTTATTGATATGATTAGGTTTCAAAGTCCAGGTCAATATGCAAAAATCAGCATTATGTGAAAATGGAAGATGACTACATCATTACATCACTGCCAGATTACATCATTACATAACTGTCAAACCACTGAGAATCATGGCCTAGCTATGTTAATGCATAGCAGCCAGTGTTACTCTTGCCTGTAAGCATGGTGTTTGTTACTGCCAGCTCTACATTGTTAACATGCAAAATAGTCAAGTAGTAGATTTTTCACTATTGTTGTAAATACTAACTGTTGGATAATAAGATAGTAAGTGTGGAGTAGATATATGTTGTTGTTAGGTGCCACCGAGTCATCTTCAACTCATAGCAACCTTAAGTACAACTGAACAAAACACTGTCCAGTCCTATGTCGTCCTCACAATTCTTGCTATACTTGAGCCCATTGTTGCGGCCACTGTGTCAATCCATCTTGTTGAGGACATTTCCTTTTTTCATTGACCCTCCACTTTACCAAGCATGATATCTTTCTCCAGGGAATGGTCATATTCTGACAATATGACCAAAGTAGGTAAGTCAAAGTTTAGCTATTCTCACTTCCAAGGAGCATTCCAGCTGTCCTTCTTCCAGGACAGACTTGTTAGTTCTTTTAGAAGTCCATGGCACTCTCAGCAAAAGTATCATCTATTCTTCAGTCTTCCTTATTCATTGTCCAGCTTTCACATACATATGAGGTGATTGGAAATACCATGGCTTGGGTTAGGTGCACCTTAGTCTTCAGGGAAATATCTTTGTTCTTCATCACTTGAAAAAGGTCTTTTGCAGCAGATTTGCCTGATGCATTATATCTTTTGATGTCTTGACTGCTGCTTCCATTGGTGTTGATTGTAGAAACAAGTAATATGAAGTCTTTGACAATGTCAATCTTTTCTCAGTTTATCGTGATGCTGTTATGATGCTGTTTATTGGTCCATTGTGAGGATTTTTGTTTTCTTTACATTGAGGTGTAATCCATACTGCAGACTGTAGTCTTCAAACTTCATCAGTAAGTGCTTCAAGTCTTCCTCACTTTCAGCAAGCAAAGTTGTGTCATCTGTGTATCACAGGTTGTTAATGATTCCAGGTGAAGAAGTATAGGTAATTAGTTATATTTTGGAGTCCATGCAAAAAAGTTAATATGCTCTGCTGTGAACTAAAAGGTTGGAGGTTCAAGGCCACCCATAGACACCTTTGAATAAATACTTGGAGATCTCCTTCTGAAAATTCAGCCACTGAAAATCCTATGGAATACCATTCTACTCTAACATACATAGGGTTGCCATGAGTCAGAATTGACTCAATGGCAACTGGAAAGCTGCCTTTACCACATATTGCTTACCACTTAAAAGTTAGGTAGTCTAATGATTTTAAACCATTCTGCTTATAATTCCATTATGCTTATAATTCCATTATGCTTATATTTATTCTATTATGAGCAGAATGTGTTTAAGTGCTCAGTTGCTTGTTATAAGTCAGCAGTCCCACCAGCTGCTCTGAGGGAGAAAGATGTGGCAGTCTGCTTCCACAGAGATTTGCAGCCTTGGAAACCCCAAGGGGCAGTTCTACTCTGTCCTATAAGGTATTATGAGTTGGAATCAACCTAATGAGAACAGATTGAATTATTATGAACAGAATGTAAATCAGAATTTTGCATATGGATGGAAATAGAACATATATTTAAACATTTTTATTGATCCTTGAAGGAGCTCTGGTAGTGTAGTGGTTAATGCATTTATTTGATGGCTAACCAAAAGGTCAGATGTTCAAAACCCCCAGCCACTCCAGAGGAGAAAGATAGGATGGTCTGCTTCTGTAAAGATTTACAGCCTTGGAAACCCAGTGGGGTTTGTCTATGAGTCAGAATTGACTCTATGGCAATGAGTCTGAGAACTTTTTTTTTTTTTTTAATTGATCCTTGAGTGCAAAATATGTGAGATTTGTGAGTTTATTGTATACTAGTAGTCATTTTATTTTATATCATTGCAGTCTTTATATAAACTGTAGGGAGCTCTGGTGGTGCTATAGTTACAGCTTTGGGCTATTAACAAAAAAGTTGGTGATTCAAACCCACCAGACACTCTAAGGGAGAAAGATGAGGCAGTCTGCTTCAAGATATACAGCCTTGGAAAACCATAGAAATCTATACTGTTACTGAGTTGAAATTGACTGGCTGACTGTTGGTTTGGAGAACTTTGCTCCCTTTAAATATAGTAACCATATTTAAAATAAGATATGTGTACATATAAAGCACCCAGTCTGTGTTAACTAATATGGTGGTGTGGTTGGTATCATAGGTAAGGAATTGAATGAAGCTGGAAGCAGCTCAATAAGGTATATCTAAAAATCAGTTGAGCAATTGTTCAGGTTTCTTATCTTCAAATCCAGTATCTTCACAAAATGCCACATGACCCATTAGAACTGGATCATCAAAGAGGTGATTTCTACAGATGTAGGAACAAAAAGTCATAGGAGTGGGTGTGTTATCAGGAAGCTTTATATTTTAACAGTATTTCAAAATGCAATTTTATTTGGGATTTTTCTCATCTCTTTAATCTAATAGTTTTAAATAGTTATTTGAGAATTTATCAGTTTTAGGTGCATGCCTATGCCTTATATTATGTAGTTGTAGAATCACCTTTAAGAGAATGATTTCAAGGATGTTTTGAATTGAAGCATAAGCAAAGATTCAAGTGGTAAGAATGATAATTAGATATCATATCAATAAATCCTGGCTCAGGGTTTTCTGAATATGTCTGCCTAACATATGCTTGGAATGGGTTGAATTTAGATTTATTGCTTCCCCGCTACCCCCTTGTTGGGAAAAGGATGCTACAGATCATGTTTTCTAAAAAATATAAGAAGCTATAAAATTAAGAAAAAAACATTGAAAGCAAAAGAAAAGAAGTGTTTTAGAGTGTCCCAGAGAAGAGGAGACATGTAGAGAGGGGCTGAGTCAATGAGAGTAGAGTGTCCCAGAGAAGAAGACACAAGTAGAGAGGGCTGAGCCAAGGAGAGAGCAGGCTGATTTCGGCTGCTGAGCTGTCCCAGAATCCCGTGCAGTGCTCAGGAGGCTTGGTTTCAGAGCAGTCTCTGGTCCCTATCTCTATTCTATTACCCCTATTCCAGCACTTATCCTTACAATAAACCATTTTTAACCGAGGCAGCTTGAGAGGATTTCTACTCTTTTCAGTCAAAGACCCAGCTGAGAAAAGTGCTTATTTACTTAATCATCTAATACTATGATAAACTGAGTTAGACTGTGATAATCTGTATAATGTGCAAGCTCAGTTCCTAAACCTGTCCATCAAGCCATCTTCTTGATTTTATTCTCCCTCCTCAAAAGTTGTTGTTGTTGTTGTTATGTGCCATCGAGTAGGACCCGACTCACAGTGACCCCTCCTTGGGTTTCCGAGGCAGTATCACTATGGAAGTAGATTGCCCCAT
The DNA here is from genome assembly GCF_000298275.1 of Orycteropus afer afer. Classification (NCBI taxonomy): domain Eukaryota; kingdom Metazoa; phylum Chordata; class Mammalia; order Tubulidentata; family Orycteropodidae; genus Orycteropus; species Orycteropus afer. The sequence continues at coordinate 2,294,558 of NW_006921698.1, read as the reverse complement.
CTTCCTTCCGAGGAGTGGCTGGTGGGTTTGAACCACTAGCCTTCTAGTTAGCAGTCAAGTGCCTTTAGGAACTATGCTACTGGAGTAATATCTGGTATTATATAGACTGATGATTAATGAGTTCATTTGAAACAAATAATGAGAAACTGATTATTTCTTATACTTCTCTCTCTCTCTCTACAGTCATAACTAGAGATAACTAAATAAAATATTGTCAACTGCCAAACTGACTTGAAATATTTCCTAAATTAGAAAACAAAATTATTTAGTTCAGATTCTTTTCACCTGGTGCAGAATAAACTTGAGGACAGATATCATATTTATTTGTTCTTCATTCCCTCTTGTAATGTATGATTAATGTATGATTCAAAGACTGCCTTCCTCAGAACCAGATAGTTGTTGTTGTTGTTAGGTGCAGTCCAGTCAGATCAGACTCATAGAAACCTTATGTACAAGAGAATGAAATACTGCTTGGTCCTGCACCATCCTCACAATCCTTGCTACGCTTGAGCCCATCATTGCAACCACTGTGCCAATCTATCTTGTTGAGGGTCTTCCCCTTCTTCGCTGACCCTCTACTTCGCTATGCATGACATCCTTCTCCAGGAAATGGTCCCTTCTGACAACATGACCAAAGTAGGTGAAAAGTATGGCTACTCTCACTTCCAAGGAGCATTCCAGCTGCACTTTTTCCAAGCCAATTTGTTTATCTTCTGGCAGTCCATCATATTTTCCCTATTTACCAACACCACAATTCAAAGGTATGAATTCTTTTTCATCTTCCTTATTCATTGTCCAGCTTTCACGTGCATATGAGGCAATTAAAAAATTTAAAGTGATGTCTTTGCTTTCTAACACTTTAAAGAGGTCTTTTGCTGTAGATTTTCCCAGTTTAATATGATGTCTGATTTCCTGACTGCTGTTTCAATGGTGTTCACTGTGGATGCAAGTATAATGAAAGACCTGACAAATTTAGTCTTTTCTCCATTTATAGTGATATTGTTACTGGTCTGGTTGTGAGGATTTTTGTTTTCTTTATGCTGGAATGTAATCCATATTGAAGACTGTAGTCTTTGATCTTCACCAATAAGTGCTTCAAGGCACCTTCACTTTCAGCAAGCAAAGTTGTGTCCTCGTATATTGCATTTTACTTTTTGCTATTTTTGATGTTGTGGTGTTGTTGTTAAGTGCTGTCAAGTTGTCTCTGACTCAAGCAACCCTATGCACAGCAGAACAAAACACTATCTGGTCCTAAGCCAGCTCCACAATTCTTGCTACACTTGAGCCCATCGTGGCCGCCACCATGTCAATCCACCTTACTGAGGGCCTTCCCCTCTTTTGTCCACCCTCCACCTTACCAAGCATGACATCATTCTCCAGAGAATGGTCTCTTCTGACAACATGACCAAAGTATGTGGACGAAGTCTGGACATTCTCGCTTCCAAGGAGCATTCTGACTGCACTTCCTCCAGGACAGACCTGTTAATTCTTTTAGCAGTCCATGGTACTTTCAGCATTCTTCACCAACACCACAGCTCAAAAGCATCAACTCTTCCTCAGTCTTCCTTATTCATTGTCCAGCTCTCACATGCATATGAGGCAATTGAAAATACCATGGTTTGTGTCAGGCACCCTTAGTCCTCAAGAAGACATCTTTGTTCTTCAGCCCTTGAAAGAGGTCCTTTGCATCTGACTTGCCCAGTGCTATATGTTGTCTGATGTCTTGACTGCTGCTTCCATTGGCATCGATTGTAGAACCAAGCAATGTGAAGTCTTTGACAACCTCAATCTTTTCTCCATTTATCATGATGCTGCTTACCAGTCCATTTGTGAGGATTTTTGTTTTCTTTATATTGAGATGTAATCCATACTGCAGACTGTATTCTTCAATCTTCATCACTAAGTACTTCAAGTCATCCTCACTTTCAGCAAGCAAAGTTGTGCTGTCAGCGTATTGCATGTTGTTAATGATTCTTCCTCCAATCCTGATGGCATGTTCTTCTTCATATAGTCCAGCTTCTTGGATTATTTGCTCAGCACACAGATTGAATAAGTATGGAGAAAGGATACAACCCTGACACACTCCCTCCTTGATTTTAAACCATGCAATGTTCTCTTTTTCTGTTTGAAAAACAGCCTCCTGATCTATGTGCAGGTTCCTCATGAATATAATCAGTGTTCTGGAATTCATATTCTTCTCAATGTTATCCACAATTTTTTATGATCCACACAATGAAATGATTTTACATAGTCAATAAAACACAAATAAACATCTTCCTGGTATTCTTTATTTTGAACCAAGATCCATCTGACATCAGCAATGATATCCCTTGTTCCACATTCTCTTCTGAATCCAGCCTGCACCTCTGGAAGTTCTCTGTCAATATGCAGCACAATCATTTTTGAGTTATCTTCAGTAAGATTTTACTTGCATGCGATATTAATGATATTGTTCGATAATTTCCACGTTTGTGGGACCACCTTTCTTTGGAATAGGTGCAAATATGGATCTCTTCCAGTCAGTTGGCCAAATCTCTTGGCATAACCAAGTGAGCACCTCCAGTGGGGAATCAATTCCTGGAGCCTTGTTCTTCACCAATTCCCTCAGCACAGCTTCAACCTCTTCCCCCAATACCATTGGTTCTTGAACATATGCCACCTCCTGAAATGGATGAAGATCAACCTGTTCTTTTTGCTACAGTGACTCTGTGTATTCCTTCCATCTTCTTTTGATGGTTCCTGCATCATTCACTACTTTGCCTATAGAGTCTTTCAGTATTGCAACTCGAAGCTTAAATTTTTTTCCTCAGTTCTTTCAGCTTGAGAAATACTGAGTGTGTTCTTCCCTTTTGGTTTCTCTCACACCAGGTCTTTGCACATTTCATTATAGTAATTGGCTTTGTCTACTCAAGCTGTTCTTTGAAATCTTCTGCTCAGCTCTTTTTTCTTGTCATTTCTTCCATTTGCTTTAGCTACTCTGCGCTCAAGAGCAAGTTTCAGAGTCTCTTCTGATATCCATTTTGGTCTTTTCTTTCTTTCTCATATTTTTAATGACTTCTTGCTTTCTTCATGGAGGATACTCTTGATGTCATCCCACAGTTTTTCTGGTTTTCAGTCATTGGTGTTCAATACATCAAATCTTTTCTTTAGATGGTCTCTAAATTCAGGAGGGATATATTCAAAATCATATTTCAGCTCTCATAGACTTGTTTTAATTGTCCTCAACTTCAAGTTGAACTTGCATATGAGCAGTTGATGGGCTGTTCCACAATCAGCTCCTGGCCTGGTTTTGGCTGAAGATACTGAGTTTTTCCATCTCTTCTTGCCACAGATGTAGTCAAACTGATTCCTGTGTTCATCCTCTGGAGAAGTCCACATGTATAGCTGCCATTTGTGTTGTTGAAAAAAGGTATGTTGAATGAATAAGTCATTGGTCTTGCAAAATTCTATCATGTGATCTCCAGAGTTATTTCTGTCAAGAAGGCCAAATTTTCCAACTACCAGTGATTCTTCTTTGTTTCCAACTTTTGCATTCCAATCACCAGTGATAAACAACACATCTTGATTGCATTGTCTGTCAATTTCAGACTGCAGAAGTTGATAAAAATCTTCAACTTCCTCATCTTTGGCTTTGGTGGTTAGTGCGTAAATTTGAATAATAGTCATATTAACTGGTCTTCCTTATAAGCATATGGATATTATCCTATCACAGACAGCATTGTACTTCAGGACAGATCTTGAAACATTTTCAGTGATGCTGAATGCCATGCCATTCCTCTTCAAGTTTTCATTCTTGGCATAGTAGATCATATGTTTGTCTGATTCAAAATGGCCAAAACCCATCCATTTCAGGTCACTAATTCCTAGGATATCAATCTTTATCCATTCCATTTCATTTTTTACAACTTCCAATTTTCCTAGATTCATACTTTGTACATTCCATGTTCCGATTATTAATGGATTTTTGTAGCTCTTTCTCCTCAATTTGAGTTGTGCCACATCAACACATGGAGGTCCTGAAAGACTAACTTTATCCATATCATTAAGGTTGGTTCTACTTTAATGAAGCAGCTCTTTCCCAGTCTTATTTTGAGTGCCTTCCAACCCAAGAGGCTAGTCTTCCTGCACTTTGTCGGACAATGTTTCCAAGCTATTCATAAAGTTGGCCAGTAATGTATCAGACAGTGTTTCTCTGCTATTTATAACGTTTTCCCTGGCCAATTTTTGAGAAGTGGCTGGCCTCCTCCTTCTTCCTAGTCTGTCTTAGTCTGTAAGCTGCATTGAAACCTGTGCAAATCTGTGTGCCATGTGTAACTCTGCTGGCATCTGAAACACCAGTGGCACAGCCTCAAGCCTCACAGCAATGTACAAGCCTCACAGGATGACAAACTGACAGACAAGTTTGTCTCCTTTAGCTGTTGGAAACCTCGGCACCCTCCTTTTACCTAATTTCTCCTTGAAACCTCCCTCTCTGCAGTCCCCAGCCACTCCTGGTCCCTCCATTTGCTGGTCTAGGGGTTTTGGGGCTAATACCCCTTTTTACCTGGATATCTTGCCACTCCTTAGGTTCCCGAGGCCACTCCTGGTCCCTCCCTTTCCTGGCTCTAGGGGGCTTGGAGCCTAGCCTTGCCTCCTGCCCTTTTTTACCTGGATATCCTTCCACTCCTGAGGTCCAAGGCCACTCCTGGTCCCTCCAGGAAAGATTTACTGCCTTGGAAACCCAGTAGGGGTCTTTATGAGTCAGAATCAACTCAATGGCAGTGGGCTTGGTTTTTGGTTTATGCCTGTGGCTTTAGTCATATTTGGGAATGGGCTATCTTATTTATGTTAATGAAGCAGGATTTGTGTAGGGCACATAGTGAGTCAACCATTTTTGAGATATAAAAGACATTAAACAAGCAAGCAGGAAGCAGAGATGGGGGGAGAGAGATGCCACACCACATTAACAATGCCCAGGAACAGCATAGTGCCTAAGGCACTCGACAGCTAACCAGAAGGCTGGCAGTTCAAACCCACCAGCCACTCCTCGGAAGGAAGGTTGGGCAATCCTACTTCCATAGTGATACTGCCTCGGAAACCCAAGGAGGGGTCGCTATGAGTCTGGGCTGACTCGATGGCATATAACAACAACAACAGGAACAGAAGCTCAAAGAGACAATGACCTTTCTTCAGAGCCGGCAGAGAGAAAGCCTTCCCCTAGAGCTGGCACCCTGAATTTGGACTTCTAGCCTCCAAACCCAGCAGCCTCTCTGCAGAAGGAAGATGAGGCAATCTACTCCCATGAAGATTTATCATTTTGGAAACCTAATGGGGGTCGCTGTGAGTCAGAATCAACTGGATGGCAATTGTTTGTTTGTTTGTTCGTTTTTAATCTACAGCAAATAAATTTGTGCTTGTTAAAGCCATCCACTTGTGGTGTTTCTGTTATAGCAGCACTAGATAACTAAGGCACCAGATTTTTCAGATTGGTTGTCTAAGATATAAAGTAGCAAAACCATCTACAGAAATAAGGAAGCTGAAAGGATGGATGTGGCTAGGGAGAGGGAAGGAGTTAAGTCAGGAAATGTTAAGAAATACTAATTTTAAGGTGGCATCAGGTGAATCCAAGTTAAATTTTCTAGTAGATTTAAGCTAAAGGGGAAGAAGCTTATGAAAGGAATCATGTTCAAAGATTTACCTAAGGAGTATTCATCACAAAGAAGTTGGAAGATGACATCACAGTAATGGAAAAACCAAAGGAAAGAGCGAGCACAATTAAAAGCTCAAAGAAAAAAGCCCCCAATTTTTGATAACTTCTAATTTTCCTGTATCTATACTTCATACATTCCATGTTCCAATTATCAATGGATGTTTGCAGCTCTTTCTTCCCAGTTTGAGTCATGCTCTATCAGCAAATGAAGGTCCTGCAAGCTTTATTCCATCCACATCATTAAGGTAGACTCTACTTTGAGGAGGCAGCTCTTCCCTAGTCATATTCTGAGTACTTTCCATCCTGAGTGGCTCATCTTCTAACACTGTTTCAGACAATATTCCATATAGCTGTTCATAAATTTTTCCAGTAATATATCAGATAGTGTTTCACTGCTATTCATAAGGTTTTCAGTGACCAGTTTTTTCAGAAGTGGATGGCCCTGTCCTTCTTACCAGTCTGTCTACATCTGAAAGTTCCACTGAAACCTACCCATGATGGGTGACTCTGCTGGTATTTGAAATACCAGTGGCATAGCCTCCAGCTTCACAACAACACACAGCCATGACAGTATGACAAACTGACAGAGGAGTGGTGGAGAACTAAATGGAATAGTTGGTAAAATAAGGATTTTTGAGACTCTGCTGAATTAGAATCTTTTTTTGTTGTTGTTGTTATGTGCCCTTGAGTCAGACCTGACTCATAGTGACCCCTCCTTGGCTTTCTAAGGCAGTATCACTACGGAAGTAAATTGCTTAACCTTCCTTCTGAGGAATGGCTGGTGGGTTTGAACCGCCAGACCTTTGGTTAGCAGTCAAATGCCTTAGGCACTATGCTACCAGAGTTTAGGGGATTGGAATTCAGGAAACTGAACTTTAACAAACTTCTCAAGTGATATTTAGGCATACCACAATTTGAGTGCCCTTATCTGACAATATTGAGCTCAATACCTAATGAAAAGTAAATAGTAAAAGTTCAGTGAAACACTAACCTACAGGGCTAAGAGGTGGCATTTCAGTCAGGATGACAGTAATACTGTGAGGCCAACTATGATTAAGGACTTACGGTTCCCACTCCCTTCCAGGTTCCGCAACGGTAGGAAAGAGAGATTCCTGTTGCTCCTAGGGCTTCAGATTTGGGACATAAGAAATGTGATTTGTAGAGCAAGCCAGAAAAGGACCACATAGAATAATTCAATATGAAGGCTTTAGGTAGAAGTCAGCTAAGAAATGTACCATGCACCATAAGGCCTTAATGCCTAGGGAGACAACTTGCAACTGAGTACCTTCTCAGTGAAGTTTTAGCTTTTCCTCTCATTGATTTTATAAACCATGAGACAGATGAATGATGATAATCACCACGAAAAAGACCACAAACTCACCACCTCACATGTGTGAGTGCTCATGTTATAATTCAAAGAAAGCAGCTAAAGTACTATAAGCATTAGAAAATAGTCTGCTTTCCCTGTTCTGATGCCTTGCCTTATCCCCTGGGAGCAAGCACAGAGAGGAGAGAGAAGTTTGGAAGAAACAGACCAACTTCATGCACCTCACATGGCAAGCTGAGGCTTAGGGCAAGGGGAGGAGCCTTAAGTCAAACAAAATGCTACATTTCAAAATGTGTAGCACAGAATGTGAATAACTGAATTGCACTATTTTGATAATGCAGAATGAATAATAAGTCATGTAATCAGACTAAAAAATCAAAAATTACCAAGCAGTAACAAGAGTGACTGACAATTACAGAAAAAATAAAACCTGTTTGTGTTTATACCAGAATGAGATGAACCTCTGTACAGAGCTTAGAAGAAAATTTACAGAAGCATAGAAGAAAAAAGTGTTCTTATTATGAGGCTTAAAAGCTGACTCATGATCTGCACAGACTTCCATTAATGACACCACTGTGATGGATGGACACCAGGTCTCTAAGGAGAACAACAATTTACAGGTGATTCTAAACTTCCAATTAAACACAGCTTACTTCAATTCCCCTCAGGACTATACAGCCTGGTATACTTTTCAGTGACTAATTAAGAAGTGAATACCAGGGAATTAGGATGCCTGAAAACACATGCAAAAATCTGCTGAGCTGTTAGAATTGAAACTGGAGGATGTTGGATCTTCTCTACCATATGTTTACACTCTGTAAAGTGCAACATATTGAAGATGCTTTTTCTCTGATTGTTATATTGACAAAGGTGAGTCACAATTTAGTTAGAGATAATACGTGGGTTTAAATGAACCATCAAGTAAGTCCATTGACAAAAACTAATTACTTGGTACCAACAGGTACCTTCCATAATAGAGTATGCACTTAGTATAACATAAAAAGAAATCAGAATTATATGAATATGTCTTGAATCTGGGTATATTAAACAAACAAACAAGCAAACAAAAAAGCTATTGTTTTTATCTAAACCTGTTTTCCCCAAATTGCTAAACACGTTGCTGGATCAATGGTCCAAGAGAGTATATGAGATTTTTTTAAGAAGCTATTTGGTCAAATATGAGTAGAAAGTGAAAATAAGCACTGAATACAGTACGTGCATAGGTTTCTCCTATTGCAGGAAGGAAGAAGGAAGAAACTCTGCATTTTGAGAAGAAACAAAATATTTAACAACATCTTGTGAAATACCCTTTATTTAATATTAGATGACAAAAAGGTTTATTATAAATTTAAGGCAGCCTATATAATTCTAATGGGTAATCATATAATTCTTTGGGCACAAATTCCTTCTTCAAAATCATTTCTATGAGAATCTAAAAGCAAATGTACTGCCATCTCTGGCAATTACAAGCGCCAAATTATTAAGTGCATTAACGATTTTAGGCTACTGGAGTTCCACTTAATGCACCGGAGTAACAATTTACTAAATGGATTCAAGTGGCCTGACAGATCTAATGCACCCTACAAAGGTAAGCACTCAATCACTTTATTACCATTTGGATCATCATTCAAGAAGAGAAGGACTGTGGGAGTAAGAAGTTATACCTGAGAAATTAAAAAGAAAAGATAAACCATATCAAAAGTAATTCAGGAAAGGCATTTCCTTGGGAAGTCAAATTTAAAACAGCCTCTTTTTAGAATATTGTATTTATTAAATTTGATGTGAGACATCATAGTCCATATAATGAAGGCTCTTTGAGTAATAAAGATAAAGATTCAAAGAACTGCTTATCTTATCTGCAAACGACAAACACTGGAATGTGAAATTATTCAAAGGGAACAGAGAAAACAGCTATTCATGATTCCAAAGCTAAGTATTCAAGGTCATTCAATTACCAAGCAAGAAATACATTTGATCCTCTAGACTGACTGTTGTTAACTTATGTAAGGAGATGAAAATATTTGTTAAAGTAGCACAACAGTATAAATATATGTATTGATTAAAGAAGTTTTGATTAATTGGTTCATTTCAATTTCTTTGTTGAACTCAGACTTCAAAGAAAACACTACATCATTTAATACTAAATGAAAACAAGTTTGCTCTAAGAATTATTGACACTGATTTGTGCAAATATCTCCGTTCCAATCTATTTTGGAATGTGGTTATAATTGATGAATATTAATGAATCAAATTAATAATCAAGTCTCTTGCATTAATATATCTCATTTATAGTTATATAAGCCCATCATGTATTAAATAAGACCCAAAACTGCCTTGAAACAAATTTTATAGATGCTTCATTTCATAGTCTAGGAAAATTTTCATATTTGTGTTTGCATCTGACTTGACTGCAGTGAGTTTGGTTTGCAGGCACCATTCATATTGTTTGTTAAGCACTGTTGATTACAGGGAATCACACAGGTTGATGTTGGTAGTACAGAATGGGATTGAGGAGCAGCATAGGTATAAGAGACCCTGAAATCTATGTGCACCTAAGAATTGGAGCTATTACGTGGCTGGATTAGAATTCTTTCTCGGCACAAATTTTTGGTAAGCACTAAGGCAGCAGGACATCAAGGATCACCATTTACAGTAGTGCAACTGTTCTCAACTGTATCTATTTCTGTCTATCTTTCTATTACCTATTGCCTCCTTTATTTATTCAACAAATATTTACTGAGTACCTCTTATATATCTGGCTTGGTTTTTGACATTTGAAAAACATGAGTGAACAAAACAGACAAGTATTCCAGCTCCTGGAAAAATTTTATTCTACTTTTGGAGAGGCTAAAAATACAGTAAATATAATACACAAGTCAATTACAAAGTGCGTTAGAAGGTGATAAGTGCTATGGAAAAAAAGAAGAAAAAATAGTAGAGGAAGGAGGCCAGACAGAGAGATTGCAATTGTGAAAAAGGGGAAGAAGCCTATGCTGAGACAGGGAAATTGGAATAGAGACTCAAAGGGGGTGAGGAAAGTAGCTGCAAAATACAAGGGCAGAGTGTACCAGGAAGAGCACCCCAGCTAGAGCATAGGCCTAGCTGTCCTAGGTGAGAGACTGTCTGGCATGTTTCAACAAGGCAACCTGTGTAGCTAGGACGCATTGAACAGAAACAATAGTAGGAAGATGATGCCAGAGAGGTAATGAGGTAATGCATTTTGTGTTTTACTTGGAGTGAAATGTAGACTTTGAAAACTTTTGAATGGAATATTATCTTCCATGTTTTAAATGGATAACACCAGAAGTCCTATTCACAACAGATTGGAGGGAGGCAAAGGTGTAAGCAGACAGTTCAGTTATAGAATACTGTAGAAATCTAGATAAAAATGTCAGTGACAAGCATCAATGAAGAAAATATGAAGTGACTACATTTGGATATATTTTGAAGATAGAGAGCCAATATTTCTTGATCGATTGAGTGCATGCATAGAGAATAAGCTAATACTCAAAAAAGGCGACAAAGTTTTGGCCCTGGAACTAAAGATGAAAAATGCACTCCATCAGAAAGCATGGAGCTGCTAGCACCTGTGTTGAGAAAGGAGGCATTTGGGGGGTTGGGCATAGTTTAAGGGCAGTAGCTGTATTGTTTTGCATATTCTGTCTAGATTATTGTCTGGTATTAGAGACAGCAGATATGTGAGTCTGAAGCTTGAAAGAAAAGCATAGGTTATAAACTTCTCAGCATCATTCTTCTATCTCAACCACTTGTGTTATTTCATCGTTTCTATTCTTCATGAGTATTCTGGTTACCTAGTGCTGCTCTGACAAGAATATACCAGAAATGGGATAGCCTTAAAAAATAGGAGTTTATTCTCACAATTTGGAGGCTTTAAGTCCAAGTTCAAAGTGCCAGGCTCTAGGGGCTGGGTGAAAGGCCCTCAGCCTTGGGCTTCAGCTCTGCCTCCAGCTCCCGGCCCACTGAAGCTAGAGGCTTTTCTTCACTCAGGCAGCTGCTGGCTGCTGAGGCTGCCAAACCCAAGGTTGACAAGTAAAAAGGCACAGTCCTGATGTTACCAAACCACACAGCAGGCCATTAATTCAAGTCCATTGTTAAGTCCCCAGGTTGGCAAATGGCAGGCTGCTGAACAACAACACAGCTATATGCAGGATCCAAGCGTGCCATAAGCTAGAGACTATCCCCAAGGCTTCTCCTTATATTCAGGAAGCAGGCTATATCCCAAAGGCAGCTACTCAGCTGCTTGTGGTAGATCCCACCATGGAGTCGATTGCCAGTCTCATCATGGGGAATAACTACCACCAACTGCCCAGCCACTCAACCAGGCCTAGCCAAGTTGACATACAAACTGAACTCCACAATGAGTTTAGCCAGAATCTATCCATGACTTTTTTTGTTATTGGTGTTTCTCTTGCTTAAAATGGTGTTTTGAAATACAACATATAAATTGAATGCATTAATGTAATAAAATTAATGAAACAAATTTAAACTTATCAAATTCTGGTGCTCCAGTTTTTCCATCTTTTTGAAAGATAATGGTATATCTTTACTTATATCACAGGTGCTGGAAAAAATAAAAATGACAGAGGAAAGACTTTGAAAATGTACCAATTATCTAGATATGTAGGGAATTATTAGACTTGCTTATGGACACTCATTGATTCTACTGTGTTGTATTATGACCAGATTGATCTCTTATACTTCAGCATTACTGACTATTACTGATGGGTTTATTCTCACCAAAATTATTATGTTCATATTCTTGAAGTTAGATTAATTGGCATAGCTCATTAAAGGTTTGTACTAGAGCATGTCAACCCAGTCTATAGGACTATATATATTAGTACCTTCCCTTGTTCATGATAAGATTTTACTAGCTCTTTTCTAGTAATCATAGAACTAAGAATACAATATGTACTAGTTATATGTCTTAATAATAATAATAGCTACTATTTTTTGGAAGTTTTACTATGTCTCTAGTACTATTAAGTGTTGTACATTAAATGTTTCATATATATTATTGTCATTGATAGATGAAGGCCAAAAGTAAATCCTCCTTATTTACTGTATGCTAGTTATGATGAACATTTTTATGTACATAAGTGTTGGACTGCATAATATGTGAGCAGCAAGAAGACTATTTTAGACTAGATTATGGGCAGGCCTATGTACCAGTGTTTTCACTTTTTCTTCCTAAGTCTTTTCGAAATTCTCACTTATTTCTAAGCAGAGATAGAAATAGGAGACTGAAAATATACTGACCTTCATTCCTTTGATGAAACAGCTGTATAAGACAAGAGAGAGAACATAAAAAAAAAAAAATCAAGCAAAATAAGATATTCAAAAAGATAAAAAGACCAAAAAAAAATAAAAGAAATGTCTTATCAAGACCCTACATGCTC